>NC_045622.1:77650158-77959727 GCF_009829155.1 Mustela erminea | reverse complement strand
ATCAGTTAGATAAAGACTGAAGGAAAGGAATTTGCTTATAACAAACAAAACAGAGTAATGGGAATTTGTTTTGGCATATATGTAAATGGTTATGTGAAAAATACTGGTTGATGTCTCTTTGGGTAGATAGACCATCTCCTCAATAGCAAAGTTACCCTGCAGGGTATGAGCTTACCAGCAATCTGGGACTTAACCTCGTCCAAAACAAAAGTTTCCTTGAGAAGTTATTTGAAGATCTTACTTAGATCTTCAGCACATTAAATGACAAAAGTCATCTTATTGGACTTGCCTTGTGGTCTCATTTTGATTAAAAGGCCTTCAGGAATTCAAAGTGCATTACAGCCTTGCCAATTGCAATCTCACTGGATATCGACTAATCTAGAAGATAAAGCACAAGCAGAAGTGTCTCCAGATAGGAGAATTTTGATGAAATAAGTCCTAAAGATAGAATTGCTTGCTGTCTCTTAAATGGCAGTATTAATCAAAACAGAAATCTATTAAGTCAAATGAGATAGAGGTAACAGTGTGTATCTGTCAGATTTTCTACACAACAAACAAACACAGAACTCTCATGACCACAATATGCATTTATTTCTAGCTCATGGATCCCTGGGTTAACTGAAGTGTGATTGAGACTGTGGTTCTGTTTTTGGCTGCAGGTTGAGTTTAGGTGTTTTTAATTATTTTCATGCTGAGGACCCAGTGGTGGAAATAAGCTAAACCATTTTTCTTTTCTTATAGAACTGGGTCTTTGGTCTCCCTAAAAAATAGAAAGTGACAAGAGGCTAACCTGAGAAAGGAGGAAAAAAAAAAAAAAACTAGGGGGACAAGTTGACCAAAGAAAGCCATTTTGGTGTTTGGCTGACTCTTAACCTAAAAGTCAACAGGTCATAAAATGAGTCACAAGATCTAACTCATGGAAAACCACAAGGCCCCAATCCCTCTGGCACTAAAAGACACATTGGCTGGACTTTCTTGAAATTGCTCCCTGTGGGTAATTCCACCACCTTAAGACAATGGAAAAAGTAACCATCCAAAATAAGTGATAAACCCAAAGTTGAAGAATAAACCCTTCCCTATATGGTTAGCTGATTTTAAAAAAAACTTAAAAAGTTCTTCCTTAGAAGTAGGGTCCCCTTCCTCACCTGGGAGGAGAAACCACTGCTTTGTCTATGAAGGAGCTCCTTTCTTACTTGTATACTTGATAACTTTTTGACCGTTTCTCAAAATGGCTTACTCTTGAATTCTTTCTCAAGCAAAGCCAAGAGCTCTCTTGGTGAAGAACTGAAGCCTTGCCTCTTGGGGCCTGCCTATCTGGTACCAAAAAAAGGAGTTTCAGGCAAGGATTTATTGGGTTTCATGCTAAGCACAAAAAGTCCTCAGGCTAACCCTCCCAAGGACAGAGACCAGGGAGAGTTATAAATAGGCAGGAAAGGGGTGATATTCAAGCAGGTAGAGGTGGGGATTTATTAGCACCTGTATAGTTAATGGACATGCTTCTTCGGGCATCCCATGTGTAATTAGCATGTGAAATCTCCATCCTGGGCATGATTTTTAGTATCACAACGAGGGAAAACATAGACGAAAGATCAGCCAAGTGTCCACCTTGGCACAGACTGATTTGATTCTGTCTTTTACAGTCTTTATGGTCAAGTCCCTCCTTTGGTCAATTTCCTGCTTCCACATTAACCAAGATAAGCAACTCAAGAGATATAGGGTTTCAGCTATCAAGGAACACTATATTACTGTTAGGGTTGAGGAGACCAAAGTTTAGTCCCTGCTCTGTCTCACTTTCATGGCAGATTGGAACACCAAAGCTCAGCGCATTTGTGGTCTCTCTTTCTGACAGCTCCACGAACACTATCATGCCCAAAACAAATCACAAATTAAGTTCAGCATCAATGAAGTGAACAAGTATATTCTGCCCATAATTGGAGGGGAAAAAAGAATGAATGCTGAAAAGTATCGCATACATTTGGTAAAAGGACTGAAAATAGCAAACTGGTTTTTTCAATGCCAATTTAAATGAAAACTTGCCCTAGCTCACCTGCCCTATCTGACATCATTACTTCCTGGAAGAAATTTTAAGAGCAGGGGGAGGAAGGCAAGAGAGAGTGCTACTGAATCATTGAAGTAAAACTGCCTCTGATTTCACAAAAAAATGGAACTGACTGCTTGGAATAGTTTATAAATTATGGAGGCACCTGACTGATTCAGTTGGAAGAGAGTGCAACTCTTGGTTTCAGGGTCTTCAGTTCAAACCCCACATTGGGTGTAGAGATTATTTTTTAAATAATAAATAAGTATATATTGTGTTTATCATTAATATTATTTCTCTACTATTTCCATTAATATTATTATTGATTATTCTATGGATAAAACCACTAGATGTAGCTGAAGAATCAATATTTATTTTCAGAATAATAGAAACCTGAACCACTATTCAAGAACATAACATACCTGCATAGACTGCAATTGCCCAACCTTCCTCTAGAGAGGTGTGGACAAGTGCCAAGTTTCTGTCAGTGAGATGTAAACAGTAAAGATGTTTGGAAGTTCTCAGAAATTTTCTCAAAATACAGCAGATACATGCGAGACAGAAGAGTAATATGGAAAAGCTAAGGCTCCTAAGAACTTTGCTGAAGAAAGCCCTGGGCAACAAAACATCTGAATTTTATCTGAGGAGGAATCAAAGGGACCATGACTAATTGAGTTGCCAAATGTCAGGGTCAGAACTTAGGTGCTCTGACTCTTACATTTTTATTCTTCTCTCTACTTCTCATATTGATTAGGAAAAATGTGCCAAGTACCCCGGACCTTGTGGAACTTTAAATTATTTATTTATTTTTTTTGGCTCACTTACTGCCTTCAGCATATAAAGACTATGGCTATAACCTCATGTTGATCAATTTTAACATTCAAACATCAGAGTCTATTGTTGTTTCTTGTTAACAATGACTTCATTAGAATTCTAATTTCTACCCATTAACTGGAAAATAATTATAAACAATAAAGTCAGCTAAAATTCCATGTTTAGGAAGCTTTCAATTTTTTCTTTCATTAAAATGTTTGTGTTAGTGTGCCTGGGTGGCTCAGTTGGTTAACCAGCTGTCTTCAGTTCAGGTCATGATCCTGGAGTCCCAGAATCAAGTCCCACATGGGGCTTCCTGCTCAGCAAGGAGTCTGCTTCTCTCTTCGACCCTTCCCCTTCTCATGCTCTCTTCCTCACATGCTCTCTCTCTTTCAAATAAAAAAAATAAAATAAAATAAAATTTTAGTGTTATGTGTTATGTACCAAAACTATGTGTGAAAATCATGTCAGCCTCTGAATGTGTTCTATTTATTTTATTTTTAAATTTAAATTCAATTAATTAACATTTAATATATTATTAATTTCAGAGGCGGAGTTCAGTGATTCATCAGTCTTTTTTTTTTTTAAGATTTTATTTATTTATTTGACAGACAGAGAACACAAGTAGGCAGAGAGGCAGGCAGAGAGAAAGGGGGAAGCATTCTCCCTGCTGAGAAGAGAGCCCGATGCAGGGCAAAATCCCAGGACTGTGGGATCATGACCTGAGTCAAAGGCAGAGGCTTTAACCCACTGAGCCACCCAGGCACTCCAGTGATTCATCAGTCTTATGTAATACCCAGTGCTCATTCCATCCCATGCCCTCCTTAATGCCCAACACCCAGTTACCATATACCTTAACCCTTCTCCCCTCTAGAAACCCTCAGTTTTGTTTTGATTTTTTTAAGATATACTTATTTATTTATTTGTCAGAGAGAGAGAACAAGAGGGCACAAGCAGGGGGAAGAGCAGGTAGAGGGAGAAGCAGGAACTGAATCACAGAACTCTGGGATCATGACCCAAGCTGAAGGTAGACTCTTAACTGACTGAAGCCCCTAGGCATCTCCTCAGTTTATTTTCTATGATTAAGAGTCTCTTATGGTTTTTCTCCCTCTCTGATTTTGTCTTATTTTATTTTCCTCTCCCTTTCCCTATGATTCTGTTTTGTTTCCTAAATTCCACATATGAGTGAGATTGTAGGACAAGTTTCTTAATCTGATTGATTTATTTCACTTAGCAATGAACTAGTTCTATCTCATTGCAAAAGGCAATATTTCATTTTTTGATGGCTGAGTAGTATTCCATTGAATATATATACCACATCTTCTTTATCCATTCATATGGTGATGGACATCTGGGCTCCTTCCATAGTTTGGCTGTTGTGGACATCGATGCTCTTAACACTGGTGTGCAGGTGCCCCTTCAGATCACTACATTTGTATCTTTGGGATAAATACAGAGTAGGGCAACTGTTGGGTTATAGGATAGCTCTGTTTTTAACATTTTGAGGAACCTCCATACTGTTTTGCAGAATGGCTGCACCAGTTTGCATTCCCACCAGTAGTGTAATAGAATTCCCCTTTCTCCACATCTTTGCTAACATCTGTTGTCTCCTAACCTGCTAATTTTGACCATTCTGACTGGTGCAAGGTGGTATCTCATTGTGGTTTTGATTTGTATTTCCTTGATGCTAAATGATGTTGAGCACTTTTTCATTTGCATGTCTTCTTTGGAGAAATGTCAGGTCATGTCTTCTGTATTCTGGTGACAGAATAATAAATTGGATTGTTTATTCTTTGGGTGTTGAGTTTGATAATTTCTTTATAGATTTTAGATACTAGCCATTTATCTGATAAGACATTTGAAAATATTTTCTCCCATTCTGTCAGTTGTCTTTTGCTTTTGTCGACTGTTTCCTTCACTGTGCAAAAGCTTCTTCAACAAAGCAGGGAAAAGTAGCCAATGGAAAAAAGATAGTCTCTTCAACAAATGATGTTGGGGAAATTGGACAGTGACATGCAAAAGAAGAAACTGGACCATTTCTTATACTGTATACAAAAATTGGACTCAAAGTGGATAAAAGACCCAAATATGAGACAGGAATCCATCAAAATCCTAGAGGAGAATACAAGCAGCAACCTCTGTGACCTTGGCCATAGAAACTTCTTGCTAGACATGTCTCCAAAGGCATGGAAAACAAAGGCAGAATGATCTATTGGGACTTCATAAAAAAAGAATGTGTTATATTTAGATTTAAAAAAAAAGAAAGATCTCTCTTTTCAGTAACCTATTTTCAGATGCTAAAATTGTGAGAATATATTAGATAGCATTTGTTCTGGCAAATAATTATTATATTCCTCATGGTAAATATTGAATGAACATGACCAAACATTCACCCTGGCTCTATAAAATCATATACTACAATTTCTTACAAATATTGTAACACTCTTTCTTTGCTGACTTCCTTTTATACCTGGCTAACTAAATTACCTTTTAATCTTAGTTTGAATGACACTTCCTCTGGAAAGCTAACCTAGATTTCCCAAATCTAGGTTAGATGGCTCCACTATTTGCTCTCATGGTTCATCGTACTGCTGTTCTCAGTAGGGCATGTGTTCAGTCTACTGAGACAGTCTCTTCTGCCTTTTAAGTTTCATGCAGGTAGAAATTTATCTATCTATTTAAAATGGTATCACTGGGAAAGATGTTTAATCGGTGCTTAGCAATACTACTCTGTGGAATAAATAAACATGTGAATAAAAGCTAACTCTGAAAAAAAGGTAAGAAAAAATTGGCATACACAATGCCATTGAGTTCTTAAAACTAACTAGAGGCAAAATTATTTATCTTCATTTCACACATGAGGAATTGCAATTTAAGGAGATTAAGTAACCTGCCCAAATGATTGTATTATGGGAGTAGCAGACATAACCACATTCATTGATCTTTTTCTCTCTCCACATTTTCTACTGAATCTATGTCCCAACTTACAACATTATGTTCTTTTCATGCCCATCTCTTTGATTGTTAGCTCAGCATCTTCAACTTCATGCTGGAAATTTCAATTTAGATGTCTCACATCAACCCAGGCAACATTTAAAATAAATGAAATCTATAAAGTCAGTTTTTATATGATGGAAGGTGATGAAGATGATGAAAGGATGGGTTCTCGGTCATTATACTTGGAGAATATTAGTCAAAGTGAAATATTAATCTTTAAGATGGGTGGGTCCTCTTTCACTGCCAGTATGGCTAAGACCCTACTAGATCCATATCTCCACAGACAACAGATACAAAACTTGGAAATGTAATGTTTGCAGAAAGCAATGTAGAATAATGAGAGAAATGCAGATTCTGGAGGCAAGTACACACATTAAGAGGAGTTATCTGGAGTAAATTTCCATTTTTGCAGTTTCTTGTATGAGGAGCTGGAAATTGGGAGAAAGAAGTAGTCTTTCCAGACTATGAGGAGAATACTGATATATTTCATGGTTGCTGGAAAGAGGGGAAATCTCAAGAAAAAGAAGTAGAGTGGGAGTTCCCAAATTTTATCTCCCCATACTTCCGGCTTATGTCAGAGCCTGGTGGAGATGTTTGAAGTGATATAAATTCAATAATGGAATAAGGTGTGTGATTCTCCAAGGGAACAGAATTTCAGTCAAATAAAATAGACCAGCAAGCTGAGTGGACTTTGCTTATTTTGAGTTGCATAAAGGTTAGTGTAGCTGTTTCACAATGAAAGAGGAAAAGAGTAGTACAGAGTGAGGTGAGAGTTGAGAGGTCATATCACTGAGTGTAATGGGAAGCCACTGGATGATTTCGAGCACAGTTAGAATGTAATTTGATTCATATTTTACACATCAGGATGAAGTTTGAAATATTTAATATAGAAAGTCATACCTAGAAATAGGAAGACTTTTAGGAATCTATTTTATTAATCCAGACCATAAGCTAAGAGAAACTGTTGAAAGGAATAATTACTTGTTGAATTTAGGGTACATTTTAGAATTTCTAATATATAAATGTAATTTCAGAATGTGCTGCAGTAAGTAACTTTGATGGAGAGATTATTCAGCTGGTGCTCTGACACATCACCTATATTTTAGCAGAGTAAAGTGTATTCAAATACAAAATCAGCTTTCTCTTTAACACTCATTAACTCTAAAGTGCCATCTTGGGGTATGTTCAAAAAATGCTCATTTCTGAATGGTGTTTTTATTGTGTAAGTATCCAGGCTACGTTATGGGAATCCAAATCCCTGCTTATGTTACTAGCTTTATAATTTGGGGCAAATTAAATAACTCTTCCTTTTCTAACCTTTTCATGTGTAAAATGGGGGAAAATATCGTGTGCATCCATCAGTGTCTTAAGCACTGATTGGAACCATGTATGTGAAATACTTGGCTTAGGCACTTAGTAGAAATTCAACAAAAATAAGTGATTATTTTCAGTGATTGGATACTCTAAGAATTGTCATTGAATATTCATCACACAAATCACTTCCAAGGTTTAATGTAAAATATTTAGTGAAGGAAAGTGATTTGATTATGTGCCCAGTGGTCAGATTGCTTGAAAAATTATCTTTCAAGCAATTGACAGAAGGACTGAAACAAGCAGAGACTATGCCATGGATATGAAAGAAAAGAAAAATTTTATTTATAAAATTTTGCATTTTTTTTTTTTAAGGAAGGACACTAAAATCTACAAGATTCAGACCTACACACACATAAAAAAAACCCACCTCTGGATACCACAATAAACAATTTTAACAAGGTCTCTGCTTCAAAAGTACTTACCCTTATTTTGAATCTTTTTTTTTTTTTATTAATTTTTTTTTTTTTATTTCCAGCATGACAGTATTCATTATTTTTGCACCACACCCCGTGCTCCATGCAATCCGTGCCCTCTATAATACCCACCACCTGGTACCCCAACCTCCCACCCCCCGTCCCTTCAAAACCCTCGCTTAAGTGGGTAGGAGAAGAATAAATGAAACAAGATGGGATTGGGAGGGAGACAAACCATAAGTGACTTTTAATCTCACAAAACAAACTGAGGGTTGCTGGGGGGAGGGGGTTTGGGAGAAGGGGGTGGGATTATGGACATTGGGGAGGGTATGTGCTTTGGTGAGTGCTGTGAAGTGTGTAAACCTGGTGATTCACAGACCTGTACCCCTGGGGATAGAGTGAATCTTTTTTTTTTTTAAGATTTTATTTATTTATTTGACAGAGAGAGAGAGAGAGAGAGAGAGATCACAAACAGGCAGAGAGGCAGGCAGAGAGAGAGGGGGACACAGACTCCCTGCTGGGCAGAGAGCCTGACGTGGGGCTCAATCCCAGGACCCTGAGATCATGACCTGAGCTGAAGGCAGGGGATTAACCCATTGAGCCACCCAGGTGCTCCCTGATTTTGAATCTTTAAAGAAAGTTTTGTCTTGGCGTGCCTGGGTGGCTCAGTGGGTTAATGCCTGCCTTGGGCTCAGGTCATGATCTCAGGGTCCCAGGATTGAGCCCCACATCAGGCTCTCTGCTCAGTGGGGAGTCTGTTTATTTTTCTCCCTCTGTCCTTCCTCCTTCTCATTTTCTCTCTTTCTCTCTCTCTATCTCTCAGATAAATCAATAAAATCTAAAAAAAAAAATGTTTAATTGAATTTGACTCATCTTAAATGCATCTGATGCATTACTGGAAAGATGTGTAATAATGCTTAGGGCAACTCAGAGCCTCAAGCCAGAAGCTGGTAATGTGACAATGATATGGTTAGAGGTGGCAAGATGAGAATCTCAGAGCACCAGCACACAGTGTATTTGGGAAAACCCAATGACAATGGTGACTCATCAATACATCTCCTTGCTTTTAGAAATTTCATTAAGAATTATTTGGTGAACTGAGTTAAATGTAATAACAATTTCCCACTTCTTGCTTTCATTTTCTCCCCATAAGTCAAGGGTCAATAAAAATTATAAATCTGAAACTCATAACATTTATAATAAAGTCTAGCTCATAATTATATTTGGAACAAATTTTGAGAGAAAAGAATATCTTAATGATTCGCAATTGATTTTTATTCCTTTCAGCAAGTTAAAGATGGGGCACCTGAGTGACTTAATTGGTTAGTCCCAACTCTTGGTTTCAGCTCAGGTCATGACCTTGAGGTCATGATCTAATGGTCATGAGATGTAGCCCCGCATCCAGCTCCACACTGAGAATATAGTCTGCTTCAGATTATGTTTCCCTTCCCTCCCTTTTTGCTCTTACCCTTGCTTGCACTAGAGCACACTCTCTCTCTCTTAAGTAAATAAATGAATAAATAAGTGAATAAATGAATGAATGCATAAATAAATAAGTAAATAAATTAATAAAACTTTCAACAAAAAGTTAAAGAGAAAATGGAGGGGATCTTTACATTTGGATTAGTATAGACATAAAGAGCATTTTTGGAGATCAGCCAGGTGAGGCAAAGGTTGTATTTTAAGCAAAACCAATAGATGATCATTTTCTTGTTGTCATGACTGTTCATCTTAACTACAAAGTTTCATCTAATCCTTAGAAAATATAAATAAATAATATATAACCTTGAGGTTAATGTAGGATAAAAATCTCGTGAAGCATATTTATAGGAAATGTATCTCTTGATCTGACCAAAGCATGCTTTTTTTGGGAAGTTGAATTTGTACACTTAAGCTGAAATGAAGACATTTTCAAGGAAACTGCTATCCAAACCCAATAAGAATTGTCATGTTTAAGAAACAGCAGCAGTTTAAAATCATACACAGCATCATAATTTTTATAAGGCAAAACATTAGGTAGACTAGAGGGAAGGTTTGGTGGAAACAGGCAGTCTCAAGGAGAATTGAATCCTTGACTTACAAACTTCCTTGAAATTATTTGCAACGTTCTACACCCATTGTATGGATAGAGGCTCTAATGATTTTCTTCAGAACTACACAGAGGTCTCTGTAGTCCCTCAAATTAAGAACCATTGTTCTAAAGGTTGTTCCAATGTCTTAACTACAGTGGCTAATGGTTGTGATGATAGTGGGGCAGGTTGCTATAAGCAGGTCATTCCCAAACTTGACTGCAAAACAGAATCATCCAAGGTACCATCAATTAATCATTAACATTAATTAATGATCCCACCTCAAAAATTCTGAATCACTACATTTGAATTGGGAATTAGTATTTCATATATTTTATTTTTTTAAATGAGTAATTTTCTTATAGTTGTTTTTTAAGAACAACTGGTATAGATAATTTTCAAAAGCCTGAACCTTGAGTCTCATTTGATGTTAAGCATATTGAAACATACTTACTAGATATGTTTTTCAAGCATTGTGCAATCTGCTCATAAAAATATTCCTTTATAGTCTTCACTATGGACTGTTTTCTTGGTAATCCTAAATTCCTAAATTTGAAAGAGAAATAAAGAATTAATTCATTAGTGCCAATTTTTTATATTACATTTTACTGTACCTTTTGACTCCATCATTTCAGGAGTAAACAACAAAGTCAAAATATCTAAATATTAGTGTGATACAATAACAAAAACTTAAAAAATCTCATTCATTGTTTTTTTATAAATTCTGTGAGCTACGATATTGCTAGAGAAACAGACATTTCCTTTATTAAAAATAAATTAGAATACCTCTGTATTGTTACTTTATAATTTAATATAGTGCATAGATAAATCATATGATTTATTACAATAATTAAAATATTTTTAACAATAGTTTGATCCCTTTAAGTGTGTTTACTCAACCACAAATCCTCTACTGCCCGATCAGGCTTACTCAGCCACAAATCCTATACTGCCTGATCAGACATATCTTGCTTATCTATAATCTCCTTGGACTCCTTTGTTGATTGTTATCTTGTATCTAATAAATACGGGACTGAGAAGTTGTTTGGGGGAACAGTCTTCTCAACTGCAGACCTCTGCTTCCTTTCTTTTGAAGCTGACTTGTTTGTGCCTCATTCTTCTCCCGTACACCAACGGGAAGCGGCAATAGTTGTTTCTATTATTTATAATATATAAATATCTTAAAGATACAGAAGGAATTAAACACTGTAGTTCTTACTCCCTGTTATTTTGGAATCATTCTTGACAAGCTGTGTAATCACTCTAGGTTACTTTAACTTCTGAAGTGTTTAAAAATCTGTAAATGAATATAATGATAATATCAATAACAATTTATGAAGTTGTTATAAGTGTTAGATATAATCAATGTAGAGCTTTCAGAACTGTATATAACACACCATAGCATTTAATAAACATGTTCTAACTAGCTTAGTTATTTTATATTTATGTAAAATAATTTTTATTACTGTGACAGAAAGATGTCACCGATTTTTAATTTTTTTTTTCATTCAAGGTAGTACAATTTTATGGAAAGAATATTGACATGATGTAAAAATCAAAACACAAATCAGGCTGAAAAGTAGGACTTCCTCTTAGCAGCTGTGTGACCTGTTCTTTGTGACTTGATCTTTGTGACTTATTTCTTTGGGAAATTGAATATAATAATATCATTATTACTAATAACTACTACCCTACTTTATTAAAGTCCCCTGAGGTTTTTATCAGGGATCACATAGTAAAGTACTGATGGAAGGTGTAGTATATATTTTAATATGTTTCCAGTGTCTCTACATAAGTGATATGCTTATTAATTGGAATAAGTATCTGCCAATACTGAAGATTCACCAATCAACACAAGAGAATCAAAGTGTGATGATAGTAGTTTGGTTGAAAAGCACCATCTGGTGAAATGAAAGTTGAATTTGGGGGTCAGATGGATCAGACACAGTGCATTGTAGTTTAGGCTTGTTAAACTGGTTTTATTTCATTTCACTGGTGAATTGGTGAATACAGTGCAAAGAGGAAGGAGGAAAACCTATGTTCAGTTTCTACTTTTTTTTTTAATTTTTTTTTTAATAAACATTTTTATCCCTAGGGGTATAGGTCTGTGAATCACCAGGCTTATACACTTCACAGCAATCACCATAGCACATACCGTCCCCAATGTCCATAACCCCATCACCCTCGCCTGACCCCCCTCCCCCCCAGCAACCCTCAGTTTGTTTTGTGAGATTAAGAGTCACTTATGGTTTGTCTCCCTCCCAATCCCATCTTGTTTCATTTATTCTTCTCCTACCCCCCTAACCCCCACATTGCATCTCCACTTCCTCTTATCAGGGAGATCATATGATAGCTGTCTTTCTCCGATTGACTTATTTCACTAAGCATGATACCCTCTAGTTCCATCCACGTTGTTGCAAATGGCAAGATTTCATTTCTTTTGGTGGCTGCATAGTATTCCATTGTATATATATACCACCTCTTCTTTATCCATTCATCTGTTGATGGACATCTAAGTTCTTTCCATAGTTTGGCTATTGTAGACTTGCTGCTATAAATATTCGGGTGCACGTGCCCCTTTGGATCACTAGTTTGTATATTTGGGGTAAATACCCAGTAGTGCTATTGCTGGGTCATAGGGTAGTTCTATTTTCAACTTTTTGAGGAACCTCCATGCTATTTTCCAGAGTGGCTGCACCAGCTTGCATTCCCACCAACAATGTAGGAGGGTTCCCCTTTCTCCGCATCCTCGCCAGGATCTGCCGTTTTCCGACTTGTTAATTTTAGCCATTCTGACTGGTGTGAGGTGATATCTCATTGTGGTTTTGATTTCTATTTCCCTGATGCCGAGTGATGTGGAGCACTTTTTCATCAGTTTCTACTTTCAAAATAATACTGGAACTCATTTATGAAAGCAAAAATGTCTTCTTAAATGGATTTTTAAAAATCAACCCCTGAACTCCCTAAAGCAGTAACTCCAAAGAGAATGAGCTATGTAAAGCCATGTGAATCAAGCAACATACCACAGTGATTAATAATGGGCTAACTTTTTTTTTTAATTTCTTAAGTTTTATGTTTTAATTCCAGTATAATCAATGTACAGTGTTCTCTTAGTTTCAGTTGTAAAATACAGTGATTAAACAATTCTATACATTACTCAGTGCTCATAATAAGTGCACTCTTAATCCCTTTCACCTATTTCACTCATCCTCCTGACCCACCTCCCCTCTGGTGGCTATCCGTTTGTTCTCTATAGTTAAGAAACTTTTTGTTTGTTTCTCTCTCTCTCTCTTTTTCCTTTGCTTGTTTGTTTTGTTTCTCAAATTCCACCTGAGTGAAATCATATGGTGTTTGTCTTTCTCTGAGTGACTTATTTCACTTAGCATAACACTCTCTAGCTTCAACCATGTTGCTACAAAAGGCAAGACTTTATTCTTTTTTATGGCTAAGTAATATTCTGTTGTATGTATATATACCATATCTTCTTTATCCATTCATCTATCTGTGTACACTTGAGCTGCTTCCCTAATTTGGTGATTGTAAATAATGCTATTATAAAAAGAGGGGTACCTGCATCCTTTTGAATTAGTGTTTTATATTTTTTGAGTAAATACCCTGTAGTGCAATTACTGGATCATAGTATAGCTTTATTATTAACTTTCTGAGGAAGCCCCATACTGTTTTCCACAATGGCTGTGCAGGTTTGCATTCTGAGCACCAGTGCACAAGGGTTCCTACTTCTCCAAAACGTCACCAACACTCATTTCTTCTGTTTTGATTTTAGCCATTCTGACTGGTGCGACATGGTATTTCATTTTACTTTTTTTTTTAAAAAAGGTTATTTATTTATTTATTTATTTGACAGGGAGAGAGAGAGATCACAAGTAGGCAGAGAGGCAGGCAGAGAGGAGGGGAAGCAGGCTTCCTGAGGAGCAGAGGGCCCGATACAGGGCTTGATCCCGGGACCTTGAGATCGTGACCTGAGCTGAAGGCAGAGGCTTAACCCACTGAGCCACCCAGGCGCTCCTCGTTGTACTTTTGATTTGTGTTTTCCTGATGATGTTTTACTTCTTTCTTTCCAACTTAGATGACTTTCTTTCTTTTTCTGGACTAATTGTTCAGGTTAGGTCTTCCAATCCTGTGATGAATAAGCATCACAAAAGAAGGCATTCTGTCTTGTTTCTGATCTTAGAAGAAAGCTTTTAGCTTTTTACCATTGAGTATGATGTTAGCTATGGACTTACCATTTGTGGCCTTTGTTATATTAGGGTGTGTTCTTATACACACTCTGTTGAGAGATTTTTTAAATCAGTAATGATGTTGAATTTTGCCAAATGCAATTTATGCATCTTTTAAAATAATCTTGTGATTTTTATCCTTCATTTGTTAGTATGGAGTATCACATTGGTTTGTGAATGTTGAACCATGCTTGCCCCCCTGGAATTAATTCCACTTGATTGTGGTGTATGATTATTTTAATATAGTGTTAAATAGGGATTGCTAATATTTTGTTGAGAGTCTTTGCACCCACTTTCATCAGAGATACTGGCCTGTAATTTTCTTTTTTCATGGCATCCTTATCTGATTTTCACATCAGAGTAATACTAGCCTTATGAAATGAGTTTGGAAATGTTCCCTCCTCTTCTATTTTTTGAAAGAACTTGAGAAGAATGGGTATTAATCATTCCTTGAATGTTTCAGTAGAACTCATCAGTGAAGCCATCTGGCCCTGGACCTTTGTTTGTTGGGATGTTTTTGATTACTGATTCAATCTTCTTACTAGTAAATAGTCTGTTCAGATTTTCTGTTTCTTCATGATTCAGTCTTGGTATATTGTATGTTTCCAGAAATTTATCCATCCCTTTTAGATTGTGCAATTTGTTGGCATATACTGTTCATTGTAGCCAGGATTCTTTGTATTTCTGTGCTATAAGTTGTAATGTTTTCTCTTTCATTTCTAATTTTATTCATTTGAGTCTACTTTCTTTCTTTTTCTTGGTGACTTTAGCTTAAACGTTGTCAGTTCTGTTTATATTTTTCAAAGAAACAGATACTAGTTTTATTGATCTTTTCTAGTATCTTTTTAGACTCTACTGCATTTATTTCTGCTCTAATCTGTTATTTCCTTTCTCCTACTAAATTTGGGCTTTGTTTGGATTTTTACAAATATATACTAAAACAAAATATTTCCCTGAAGAACAAAAGATAAATTTCCTGGATTTTAAAACGGATTTTTTTTTTATCCAGTTAAGAAATTGAAGTACTCAAACAGATTTTGAGTGAAGAAATAATATCTGTATACATATTGCAAAATTGGAACATGATACAAAGTTAGACAAAACTGTAGAGATTTCTTTATAATATGGCCACATAATTTCAAGGGCTATGATATTGGGCATGATAGATTATTTTAATAACATCTAGTCTCCACTTTCAAATTAAGTAATGGTAAATTTGAGGCTCAGAAAAATTTTTTCACTTTCAATCTCAATTCAATTCAATTGATGTTTGCACAAATGGGATTATTTCCCTTGACTTTCATGTCAGTACACACCTCTTCACAAGACACAATATATTCTTAAATTCCAGAATTTCAAGTTTATTGTTTGTCTACAATTAAAAAAAACAAGTAATTATTATCAAAAACTATTCTACCACCCATGTTATTAACTAAAACACCAGAAAAGTTTGAGAATATAGCATTCAGTGGTAATTCTAAAGTTTCATCTTTTTAAGTCAGGAAAGTAAAGTTCTTCCTATTTATTTTCTCTCTTAACTGTGGCCGCTGGCCTGAAACTTTTATACTTTTAAAGCTCAAAAAATATCCCAATTAGATATTAAAAATGAATAGGATGATATTCACTTTATGTCCTGATTATTCACAATGACTATAATCATTTTAACAACAGTATACAAAGAAAATGATTTGCTCAAAAATTTCTGACATGGGCCCCCTTACATTTCCTTGTTTCTACAGTTTGTATTCAGATCAACAGTGGTAGACAATACAAAGTAATTCATGAACTTACCATAACTTAGATCCAAGAAAATGATAAAATTCTCTAGTGGCCCATCAAATTTATGTTCATTGAAGTTTCTAATATTTGTGCCCATAGTTAGCTTATAGAATTATTTTCACAGCACAGGCTCTCTAGACCATAAGTTCTGAGAAACAATCACTTCGCTTTCTCACAGCATTGTAAGACACAGAAGTGCTTATGGCCCTGGGTAACTGACAAGATTTAAACACAATTTTCATACAGTATTTCATGTCTATAGCAGGCAAAATACAATATTTGTGATTTATCTGAGATTTACTAAAGATAAAATTTCATATTTCCTTATCATCTTATATTTCATATTATTTCAAAATTTAGAACTCCAACAATAATGATTGCTGTTTATGTAAGTCACAGGAAATAGTGTCTTTATAGAAAATAGTGTCTTCTAATTTGAAACAGGTGGAATAAATCTAACAATTGTTTACTAAAATAGAACTAATTGATTCTTAAGTTGGACCCATGAAATACTGCAAGAATTTTGCAGTATTTTGCAAAATTTGGTTGGTTTTGCTGGTATGACAATTAAGACACATTCTCATATATGATGATATTTTTATAACTTATAAAACATATGCAGAAACTATCTCTATAATGTTATAAATTTATAGTTAATAAACCTTTCATGTTCTGCATGGTGCCCAGGGTGGACTCCATTAATTACTTACAGGTTTCTAGATTCTGTTGGGTTTAGCCTGTGGAGAACTGTAGATAGGACAGAGGGAAAATAATGAAGCCAGGGTATTTATTTCCACAGCTTTCTCCCCTGTAGGGTTTTCCCAGAATCTGCATTTCTGCAATCAAAGACCATTAATCCCTCTTCACACATATCTGAATTTCCATGTAAGTAAGTATCTCATCCTTCACCTCTATGAGTGGTGATGTGCCCTGTTGTATGGCCATTCTGGTTTCTCTTCAACTTTCACACGCCTTGAAAATAGTCTCTTTATAAAAAATCTGTAGATTACCTCATTTTGGTGTGACATCTGTTTTTTGTCATGTCTGTAGCAAAATGGCCGATATAACCCATTTTCATTTTTTTCTGATTGTTTAAACCCAAACAGTATTCTCCTTATTGCCCTTTTCCAGATACCATTTTACTTCCTATACATCTTGTCTTGATAAATAGCACTATGCAGATGAAATTCTGAATTCTGGGAATCATCCAAGATTCCTTTCTCTCTGTTATCTCTTAAAACCAGCATCTAATTGTTGGTGGTTTACTGAATATGCTTTTGCAAATGTGATTCCTTACCTTGAAAAGTCCTTTCTGTTTTCTTGAAAACCTTTTATTTTTCTTCCAAGTTTCATATCAGATTAAACCTGTCCCATTGAACTATCTTGAAAATATTCTCCCAACCCAAGTTCAAGTAATTATTTCTTCTTTCTTCAGATTTATGTCCTTGTTTATTTTACTTTCGCCATAGTGCTAAGTTTTTTTATTTACACATTAGATCACCCAAACCAGTAAGATAGCTCCTTGAAGTCAGGACTATATTGTACCCATTTTCCAATTCCAGAAAATTAGCACAGAACTTAATAAAGAGTAAGAGCTCAATAAATGTTTTCTAAATCCAATTACTATAAATTAGCATTGGTTTATAATTTTCCTACCATATCTGAAGCTGTCAGGATATATAGGCTAATTTCCCTTAATGAAAGAATATCCTTCCCTGTACTGTTTACTCATGGCTAGTTGATGGAGAAGGGAAGGCAATTATCAGGAAATTAAATTGAGTCAGAAATACTGGGATCAAGGTGTGCCTGGATGTTGCAGTAGGTTAAGGGTCCTCCTCTTTATTTTGGCTTAGGTCGTGATCTCAAGATCATGAGATTGAGTCCCAGCATGGGAATCCACACTCAGCATGGGGTCTGCTTAAGACTCTCTCTCCCTCCAAAAAAAAAAAAAAAAAAAATCAAAAAACAAAAAAACTCTCTCTCCCTCTCCTCGGGCCCTCCCCCTGGGCGCTCATGCTCTCTCTCTCTCTCACAAGTAAATAAATAAATATTTATTAAAAAAAAAAAAAAGAAGGAGAGAGAAATACAGAAATACTGGATCAAAGATTTCACAATATTTTCCAAACTGACAAAACCTAAGGCCCACAAATTACATTGTGGCCATTCTGCAAATGATAACCTCTCCACCACTCTGAATCAGTGTGGCCTTAATATATATATATATATATATTTTTAAAGATTTTATTTATTCATTTGACACAGAGAGATCACAAGTAGGCAGACAGGCAGGCAGAGAGAGAGAGAGAGGAGCAAGCAGGCTCCCCGCAGAGCAGAGAACCCAATGCGGGACTCGATCCCAGGACCCTGAGATCATGATCTGAGCCGAAGGCAGCGGCTTAACCCACTGAGCCACCCAGGCGCCCAGTGTGGCCTTAATATAAAACCTACGCAGCAGGGAGCCTCTTTCTGCCTCTGCCCCTCTCTCCTGCTCATGCGCTCTCTCTCTTTCTCAGATAAATAAATAAAATCTTAAAAAAAAAAAATGTCTGAAAGTCTTATGAAATCAGGTGCATCATTCTCACTTTCTTCTAGTTTACACTAGGACTGGACATTACTTCTTCATTTTGCATTGAAGTAACTTGAGAGTGACAAAGGGAAAGATTTCCTATAAGCTTCTTACCTTCAGGCCTTGAGCTAAGCCTAGGTTCTCTGGAATCAAAAAGGGATCACCTCAAACAAATAAACATATATATTTTTTTAAAGATTTTATTTATTCATTTGACAGACGGAGATCACAAGCAAGCAGAGAAGCAGGCAGAGAGAGAGGAGGAAGCAGGCTCCCCGCGGAGCAGAGAGCCCGATGCGGGGCTCGATCCCAAGACCCTGGGATCATGACCCGAGCCGAAGGCAGAGGCTTTAACCCACTGAGCCACCCAGGTGCCCCAAATAAACATATTTTTAATAAGATATTGTAGTATCAGAAACTAATGCTCTTCCCCATAAGATGTTTTTCATTGTGATGCATGATTGACTAAAATGTTTTTCTTACCACAAAAAAATAGCAGTCATAGTTAGAATAAAAATCTATTTATTTGCCTTTTTATTTTTCACACCAAAAGCTAACAATTAGACATTCTCACACCCCCTGACTGATTCAATAAGTTTGGAATGAGGATATGAATAAAAGCTTATCTTGTCATGGAGAATGTCACTTAATTCCTAGACTCTGTTTCCCAATATACAACTTTATTTTCTAAGTGGAAATACATTTTGAAAGACTTAAAAATTTTTTTCTGCTAAGTTTATATTTTCTTGTTTGGAAACATTTGACCAGAAGCAATTATATTTATACACCCCTTCACCATGTCATCACTTACACACATTTCTCATCACCTTAGTTTTCCATTAAGTTGGGAATTTAGAAAAAAAAAAATTTAACATGCAGAATTCTTTTGCAGCAATAACTGTTGATCTTCAAAGCACAGTTGTCGCTTCTTCTGTTTTCTCTAAAATACAAATTCAAAAATCTATCTATAGACCAATTTAGACCCATCATATGCAATATTTAAAAATTACAAAGAAACATTGCTTAGATTTATGAGAAAGGCTGCAGATGAAAGACTAAAACAGGAGCCAAGGATATGAACTTTTCTAGTATTTATTTCTGACAGTTAAATGGAACAGTTGTGCAAAATTATGAAGATATTCCAAAAATGTATGTGTCTGATGGATGCCAAAATTGGAGCAACTAGAATACTGACATTTCTTTTTTTTTTTTTTTTTTTAATTCAGGAGCCCTTTGAATTTTGCTGTCAAATTTACCACATGTGCATCCACATTAATATGCTTATTGGCCAATAACTTTCCTTTTCTCTGAATAATCTTCCCATATTATTTTCTTATTTTTCAATTGATTTGTGTGTTTTATCTTATAAATATTTGCTTCTTGTATCCCATTTGAATAAAAGTTTTACTGTCATAAACACTGATATTGGTATCATGGCTTGAAAATGTTATTAAGATATCCTCCATAAAAAGGAGAGAGATCTTTGCAATGTTTACTGAGCCTTTTTTTTTTTTTTTTTGTATTTGTAAGAAAGCCAGACTTAATATAATTGGACCTCACACTTCCTTCTAACAGCAAGGTTGGACTACGAGAATAGGACATGATGATACCAGGTGAGCTAAGCATATAAGAATTAATGGATCTTGAGTATAAGAATTATGGATCTTGAGTCCTAATGGTTTTGACATAGGACATGTTCTCAGGTGGTAGACTAAAAGCAAAATTCCAAAGTGCAGCTTTCAAATCATCATCACACCCTTTCACAGACATTTATATTACTTCTCTGTGAGGTATTCATAATTGTAGAACATACAAGAACTTGAACTGATAAAGTTATTAAAATAGATAAGAGAAATACAGAATTTTCTGTCAAAACCTTGATGCTCAAAAACTTCACCTGCAGAAGGTAAATTTTGATTTGAGTCTTGGAGGCATTTATTACTTTACATATACTTTACATGTTCAAAGCTGAAAGTAATTATCTCCTAAAGAACCAAGCAAGAACACAGAAGCAATGATCATCTTAAGCCAAAATTAGAATAGTTAAAATTGATTAAACTTGAATAAAGAAATGTACACAAGAGTTTGTTTTTCAAATGTGCAAACTCTCCATTTTTATTTTAATTAGTGAGCTTTTCATTCTTTATAATATTTATTCTATTCATCAATTATTCTACCTTGGGCCTATTGATGATTTGTGCAAAATTTTTCTGAAGACTTTATGAATCCTGATGTGGATCAAAATACATCTTCTAGTCATTGTTGCTGGTTGGCACTATGTGTAAATAGTCCTGTCTTCTAAGTTGGGCTACCACTTGTGGCAGAAAGTAGATAGTCATAATTGTCACTGTCACCCTCTTACAGTAAGATTTTAAAAAGATTTTGTTGCCACTAATAAAAAATGGAATTTCCTCAAAATTACAGCCTTACATTTGTAAAAATGCAAGTACTATTGGAGAAAAATAAATGAATCATACATTACCAACGCCCAATGTTTTCAGTCTATTATTTGAAACATTTATAATTACATTCCGTTTGGTACTCATGTCATCTACAACAGCAATATTGTATGAAAAGAAATAAAACAGAATAAGGAGGCATAATACTCTATCCCCAGGGGTACAGGTCTGTGAATCACCAGGTTTACACACTTCATAGCACTCACCAAAGCACATACCCTCCCCAATGTCCATAATCCCACCCCCTTCTCCCAAACCCCCTCCCCCCAGCAACCCTCAGTTTGTTTTGTGAGATTAAAAGTCACTTATGGTTTGTCTCCCTCCCAATCCCATCTTGTTTCCTTTATTCTTCTCCTACCCACTCCATCAGAAAGGATGAATACCCAACTTTTGTAGCAACATGGACGGGACTGGAAGAGATTATGCTGAGTGAAATAAGTCAAGCAGAGAGAGTCAATTATCATATGGTTTCACTTATTTGTGGAGCATAACAAATAGCATGGAGGACATGGGGAGTTAGAGTGGAGAAGGGAGTTGGGGGAAATTGGAAGGGGAGGTGAACCATGAGAGACTATGGACTCTGAAAAACAATCTGAGGGTTTTGAAGGGACGGGGGGTGGGAGGTTGGGGTACCAGGTGGTGGGTATTATAGAGGGCACGGATTGCATGGAGCACGGGGTGTGGTGCAAAAATAATGAATACTGTTATGCTGGAAATAAAAAAAATAAAAAAAAAAAAACAGAATAAGGAGCAGGCTAGCAACAGAAGTTTAAGAAAACAAAAAGATAAAAGTGGAACTAACAAAGAAAGACAAATTACTTTTATTTAAGTAACAGATGAGAGAGTAGCTGAGAGACCCTGAGAAACAGGACATCTTGAACCAGGTCAAGACACTCTAAACTGAGAAAGTGGTCTGTCCTACATATTTTGCTATTTGGAGAAACTAGATTCTAACCAACTAGGGTCTTGGTTTCCTCTTATTTAAAATAAAGAATATAATCTGTGCCATGAAAATCTCACTCATTTGATACGACAGAAGATAAGAGATGAAATTTATAAAATTGTGCTAAACTAGCAATTGTTAGATTTACATAAGGTTTCAACATTGGGGCTGGGAAAACATGGCAAAATAATTTTGTGGGTAATTTTTGTTTAGCTTCCTTCAAATAACCTGAAATTTCATCCTTTTGATGCTGGAGAAAAATTTAACTTGATGGAAGAAAACATGATGATCATTTATTCCATCTTTTTGGTTACATGGATTAGAGAATTTAGGGCCAGAAATGTTTAATGTTTGCCAGAGTTGTACAATGAATAAATATCAAAACAGTGATGATTATTTATGTATCAAATTGACTAGGCCATGAGGTATTTGGTCAAACTTTATTTTCTGCATTTCCCTGAGAGTCATTTTGGATGATATTACCATTTAAATCAGTAGATTGAGTAAAGCAGATTGTCTTCCCTAATAAGGGTGGGCCTCATTCAATCAGTTGAAGGTCTGATGAGCACACAAAGGTTGACTGACTCTTTCCTTAGTAATGGAGAGTTCTTCTTGCCTGACTGCCTACAAATTGGACATTACTTTTTTCAGACCTTTGGACTCAAACTGAATCATTGGCTCTTCAGGGTCTGGACCCTACCAGCCTTTACACTAGAAGTACATCATTGGCTGTCCTGACTTGAGGGCTAATTCAGCACACCTTGGAACTCTTTAGCCTCCTGAACCACAGGAGACTATCTTATAATAAATCATATATCTATCTCTTACTCTATATCTATCTGTCATCTATCTATCTATCTAATTATTGGTTCTGTTTCTCTGGGGAACCCTGACCAAAATAAAAACTAAGACAGAGGCCAGGACTTTTGAGTTTTAGATTTATTTATTTATTTATTTATTTATTTATTTTTTGCCCATCCTACTGTCTACTTCCTTCCATCAGTTCATGCTGAGAACCAGGCATGGCAGCCTCCACCAGGAACATTATGACAGGTTGACCTTAAAAAGCACCCGCTGTGCCCCTGTTTGTTCCAGCAAATGGCCAGCCTCAGAAAACCTGTGATCTCTATTGTTGAACAATCTTTCTTCTTTTAAAATTCCAAGCCACTCCCTTATAGCTAAACAAAAACTGCCAATATACCTAAAGACCAATTAGAATATCTTCCCTGCTTCTAGCACTCCGACTTTAATAGGACAATTTTCTTTAAATCTATGTAGAGTCATTATTTTTCAAAATATTTTTTCTACCCTATATCTCTCATTTTCTGGGACTCCTATTATAAACACGTTAAACTGTTTGACATTGTAGACAAATTTTAGATGTCGTTTTAAGGCTTTTATGCACATTTTTCTCTTTGTGTTTTGATTTGAAAAATTTTCTTTGAAATTTCTTCAAATTTAATGATACTTTTCTTTGTCATGATTATTTACTACATTCTTTTTTCTCCCATGCCTAGCAGAATATGGGGAGCACACACACACCCCCCCACACACACATACACACACACACACACACAGTGTTCAAGAGCATTCAAGAACAAATGAATAGTGGAAGAGAAAATGAATTTGAAACCACTTGTAAGAAGATGTGCTTTAAAATTATTCTTTAATAGGAGGTTTTCTAGCTCTAGATAGCTCTTGAAGACTGTCCTTATTGAATATATATATATGAATATATATATGAATATATATGTATATATATTTGTTTTTATATATTTGCTTTTAGGTATTTTGTATCTTTCTTTTGGGGTTTTCTCATTAGGTGCTACAGTTATGAATTATGTTTACACATTTTTCCCCCTGAGATAATCTTTTAATAGATAATCCAGTTACATACTATATCCTTCTCCCAAAGAGTGAGATTTCTTTTAAAAAATACCTATTACTGATAATATAAGTCTAATTTAATATATTGCACAATAGAGAAAATTCTAATTGATTTATAATACTTGTGAAGTCAAACATCATATTATTTAAAAATACCAATAATAGATACTAATTCCCTAAAATGATGAGTGAGTAATCAGGATTTTTATAATCAAGTCTGAAAAGACAAAATTATATACCCTCCAAACTTTCTTCTAAGCCCCCCCACCTCCAATGCCACCACTTCCCCGCCCTTGCCCCCATGACCGTCTTTATGTGTCTTAGCTTATTACAGGCTCTGAGAAATCTGTAAGAAATAAGCCTGTTTGACAGAATTTAAGTCAGGATTTTCCAATCTGTTTTAACCCTTAAATGTCTTCCTAATAGAATATTTACTATTACCTCTTATTCTTATTCTTTTTTTTTTTTTAAAGATTTTATTTATTTATTTGACAGACAGAGATCACAAGTAGGCAGAGAGGCAGGCAGAGAGAGAGGAGGAAGCAGACTCCCCGCTGAGCAGGGAGCCCGATGTGGGGCTCGATCCCAGGACCCTGGGATCATGACCTGAGCCGAAGGCAGAGGCTTTAACCCACTGAGCCACCCAGGCGCCCCTCTTATTCTTTAAAAACCTGCCACTTGGTGCGTGGGTTGGGACCTGCAGTATAGCCATCATCAGGAAGCTAGTTAGAAATACACATCTCAAGTCCCCCAATTCCATGTCTACTATGTCATAATCAACATTTCAATAATGGTTTATTATATGGCTACTGGTTTATTATATGGATTCCTAAATACCAATTAGTAGCAGCTGCTTATGTTACTGTATTTTTCATTGTTAAACTCAACCCATTGACCTAGATGAATTCCTTAGTTTATAATCTGATCCCAAAGGATGCAACCTCTAGATTGTCTCACCTTTAGACTCGTATAAGTATAAGGCAGCAATTTACACTTCAACCTTAGACTATTTCTTATTCATGGAGAAAAAGGAGGGGGAAAAGTTTGCTGGAGAGCATAAGACATTAAAAATACTATAATAATAATAGTAATACTACTATTACTAATAATAAATTTTATCTTTTTATACCCTGATTAAAAAAATATGTTTTAACACTGTCAAAAAAAAAAAAAAAGAAGAAGGAAGAGGTATAGTTTCTAAGGTTCTCATACCTCCAAAATCTCTATACAAATCTACACACTTCTCTCAACTGCGGGCAAATCTGAAATGAGTATTTTCTAGTGGCTTGACCTTAAAATTACTTCTGCATTGCTTATGCTTCTTGTTAGCTTGGAAAAACAATGTAAAGATGCAAGAATTTTGATGAGTCCATTTCTAACTAAATTATTAGTTAGTGGTGAAAACATTCAGCTTTGGGGCATAGTATGGAAGACACTTTCATGACCAGGATCCTGTGTGATCTGTTGCATCTCTACTCTGAATCGTTAAAGAGGGTCTTTGGTGCAACATTTCCTTGGTTTAGTTTGAGATATTTCCATGACTGCACATGTCATAGCCTGGACCTTGACCTCTCAGAACTATGGTGAGCTACTTGACATCTTCTATTAACGTCCTTTTATGCTTAAACTAGTCAGTGTAGAACCTGTTGTTTGCAAATGGAAAACCCAACTGGTTCAGAAGTCCACATTTTCCCTCCTTATTTTCAAAGTCAATTACATTTCCTCTTTGAGTGAGGTATATAACAGTTTCTATCTATTAAAAGACATATTAGAACAGTGCTACACATATAGTAGATGATAAATAATTATAAACTGACTGATATTAGGTTTACTCATATAGTTCTTTATAAACATTGTCCTTTGAGAATAATGAAAATTTTCTTACCTAGTTATCAGGACCTATAATATATTTGAAAATGTGTTTAGTTAGGTGTTCTATCTTCCAAACTCCTCTTTTTTTATAAGGATGCCTTTATTTCCAAATAAGAAACTAAGGCATCTGATATAAGTGACCGTGCAGAGAATTATCTCTCACAGTTCATTTCTAATTTGTTGCCTAGGCAGTAGTTGTCATAGCCATGGCATTTCAGTGATTTGGAGCAATTTTAGTTCCCAACTGGTCTATTTGCTTTTCAAGAAAGAAAAAACAAAACATAGTCACTTTCCAATGATTCTAAAGCACGCTCATCTCTTTGCAACACAGCTCATAAAGAATGCATGTGAAACTGCACCTCAGTTAAGACCATCATCTAGGCTGAGATACCTAAACTTCAAGTTTCAGAGTTTGAGACCAAATGAGGAATAGTAGCTTTGACTCACTAAATTTGAAGCTTCAGAACATTCCATTCATAAGGCCACATCCTTTTGGTCAATATTATCAGGTGGACAGTTGTATGCACGTAGAGAAAGATGACAGTGCCACACATATATGATATGCCATTCTCGATCCTTTCTCCATTCTTCTCTACCTTCTGATTTGCTGCAGTATGATTTTACAGAACACATCACTGGGATTCATTGCATTTGCTCTTTGGGTTTTAGCAGGAGGGTGAGGGAGGCAAAACCAAGTGATTAAAAAAGAGTGGTTGGAGAGAAGAGAGAGAGTTATGCCCTAATTCTGTCCTTGCTGGATCATGGGTTGGCAGTGGGTGTTTCTTTCCTGAGCACCATAGATCCTGATACCTGTTTCTTATCTCTGGCTAGAGCCTCTTCACAAGGTTCTGCTAACAACTCCCTTCACCTTCACTTTTGCCCATTCAAAGGTAGTGTTGTAACTGCTTTCTGCTGCTGTTAGCCCAAGAGTGCTTCAACATCTTTCTTAGATTGTGTAACCCTGTTTGTACTTAAAAATGGTCTCTTTACTAAGCTCTACTCTACTCTTTTTGAGTGTGCATCTATTTTCCTGCTGGAATCCTGTTTGCCATAGTAATTGTTTCCATGAATTGACCTGGGGAAACAGATCCTAGAAACAGACTTCTGGAGTTGGGCTGGTCATATATTTGATCTTGATTTGAGCTCCTGTGTGTCTTTCTTAATAGATGGATTAAGTCATTGACAATTCATGGTTTGTATAGACATTATGATTACTGACTTTTTTACTGAGGATGTATGGAACGTGGTGTGAATAGAGGATAAGTTGTTGGAAAATGAGATGACTGTGGCACCTGGCCACTATTATGACAAAGGTGATGAAAAGAAAAGTGGCATAGGCTGTGGCTTCTAGCAAAAGTAGAAATATATATACAAAGGAAAGAATAAAGTAAAAATTTTATTGCCTAACTCAGGCATACGAGGAAAATCATTAAGTGTCTATAGCAGTTTTTAGAAAATCCTTTTTTTCACAGAGGTACAGAGCAGACATGACCTGGCAGTTCCAAGGCCTGAATGTAAAGGTTTTTAAGATTACACAAAAAAATTTAGTATTCAGAATTGTTGGTGATTCCAAACCCCCTGAACCATTTTGTCTAGAACAGACATATTTCTATTCATCTCTAATTATTACCAAGCCCTTAAGAAAGGCTGGATCCAGCCTAGCTCAAACCATAAATAGAAGGTCTCATCTAATAAGACCTAGACTAAAAGGGGAAGAATGGTAGAACTCTGGCAATTTGAGTATGAAGGACTTTGGGGACACATATGAGATGTGTGGAATGAGAATGCTGGGATGAGACGAACAAATTCAAGCTAGCAAAAGGAAAACCAAACCAAAACAATTCAATAAAACTAAGTTTACCAACATGGATGTACTTGCTTGAGATTGAATGAGTGAGTTCAAGCACATGGAGTTGCCTTACCAGTCTTTATTCATGCCTCTTCTCTCAGAAAGAGCTGGCTTGATGGTACTGTAGAATGACCTTCTAAAATCTTTAGGATAGCACCAGCTGGGAGAAAACTCTATGCAAGATGGAGGCTCTGTCTAATGGGACGTGACCTACACCTTAAACATGTACACCATATATGGCATGGCCTCTCCTGTCGCTATAATACGCACATTCAGAGGTCAAGAAGTGCAAGTGAGAGTAGTCACTGGCTCCATTCACTTAATAATTCACTTGAGGAATTTTGCTTCTTGTTTTTTAAGCTTGAGCTTGCTGAATTTGGAAGATCTGGCAGTCTTAAAAGGAATACTTCACTGGGGAGATGGCCATGCCCAAGTTACAGAAAAGGCAATCATTCTACTGGTCTGAGAGATTGGCCTGGACTCCCAGACAGAAAACACAAGTTTGTGAGACTACAAATACTGTGTCAGAAAGCCAATAGATTCAGTGGGTGCTCTTTTTGGGTTATAGCCTTGCTGCTATGGCTTCCTACTGTCTACAATCCCAGTAAGTGCAGTGTTTCTTACTTCCTGAACAAAATTAAAGAAATGAGGACGTTGACTCTTAATGTCTGTATACTAACATATTATCACTGACTAAAGATGAATGTATAGGGTAGTTGGGTTATGGACATTGGGGAGAGTATGTGCTATGGTGAGTGCTGTGAATTGTGTAAGCCTGATGATTCACAGACCTGTACCCCTGGGGCTAATAATACATTATATGTTAATGAAAATAATTTTGAAAGATGAATATATAAAATTGAATATAAGCTGTGAACTATATAAAGTAAAATTTACAAAATAGAACTTGTTAGCCCAACCAAAAAATAGAAGGAAAAAATGTTCAATTTTTCATATCTTGTTTTATATTCATATCACCCACTGAGTTAGTTGGTCTGGAAAACTATTGATTCCTTTCTTTCTCTTCTTCCACCCATTACATTGATGGTCCTCCTTGCTTCTGCCTTAAAAATATATTCAAGGGACACCTGGGTGGCACAATAGGTTAAGCATCTGCCTTCTACTCAGGTCATGATCCCAGGGTCCTGGGATTGAGCCCTGTGTCAGGCTCCCTGCTCAACAGGGAGTCTGCTTGTTCCTCTCCCTCTGACCCTCCCCCCACCCTCACTTGTGAGCTCTCTCTCTTGCTCTTGTACTCTCTCTCTCAAATAAATAAATAAAATCTTGTTTTAAAAAGATTTTAAAAAATAAAGAAAATATATTCTAAATCCAATTACTTTTTTAGACTCCTGGGTGGTTTAGTCCACTGAGCACCAACTCTTGGTTTCAGCTCAGTTATGATCTTGGCGTGGTGAGATCAAGCCCTGAGTGGGTTTCTAATCCAGGTGGGAAGCCTGCGTAAGATTTTCTTCCTCTCCATCTGCTCCTCTCCCCCTCATCCCCACCCCCTGCTTGTGCCTACATTCTCTTTCTCTCAAAGGAAAAAAAAAAAAAATCCAGTCACTTCTCATCAGCCTTTACTATGGATTATCACCTAAGTCCATTTTCACACACTACAGGATGCTTTAACTACCAAAATCATATTATGTCAGCACCATGCTCACACCACCTGAAGTCCTGCAAAGCCAGGTATGATCACACGGCCTCTCTTTCTCTGACTTCATACCCCAGCCCAGGTGTGATCACACGGCCTCTCTTTCTCTGACTTCATACCCCAGCACTCTTTTCTTTGCTCATTCTGGTCCAACCACACCAGTATTCTTACAATTTCTGGAACATCTTAAATTCATTTCCAACACAGAGCCTTGACCCAAAAAACCAGCTCCAGGCCTTTGAATAAATTTGCTCCTTGACATCGTTCAAGTAACATTCACATTTCACCTGCGAAACTTACGACCTAGCTATCTAAAATGCAATCACTTTCCTCATCACACTCCATTCTGTTTTACTGCTTTATATATTTTATAGTCATTGCTCTTAGAAGTATGGTAGTTATTTATGTGTTTTCTTGCTTTATTTCCCACCTTCCTCACCAAAATATAAGTTCTATGAATGCAAGAAATTTGTCTTGTTCATTTCTATATCTCCTTCAGTTAGGAAGGTACCTGGTTGGCAATTTGAGATGTCCAATGGCACTATCATGGATAATTTATTGTCTCTTCTTGGCTTGACAGACATTAGAAACTTTAAGGCTTATATTCATTCTATGTTACTTTCTTCAGGGCATTAAATCTTCTCTGAACCTCTCTTCTCCCCTGTAAAAATGAGAAAAATTATCTTTCTTCAATATCTAAGTTGGTACATGAAACAGTGAATAAATAATAAAAGATTCATGTTACATATTTCAGCTTTCTCACTGCCAACCATGAATACACAGCCCTTTAATTAATCCACAACATTCAGACCTCTATACCTAATTAACCAACTCACTTTTCTCAATAAACAGAATGATTTTGACCATGGGCACCAAGCCATTTTTAGGGCAAGTGCTGATGTTTTTAAGATTTTTAAATCACCTGTCAAAAGTGGGAGTATATGTCATTGCAAAGACTCATGCTATTGTCCAGAGCCTATTTCAACTCTATACTTTCATTTTTGCCCAAACCGTATTAAAGCAAATTGGTAAAAGAACAAAATTCTGTATCTCACAGTGAATAGTTAATATTCTATTGCTATTGGACTTTTTAATGATACAAGATTGCCAGTGAGAATCAGGACTAAAATAACTGCAGATTTAATCACCTGTTGGGATGATTAACCTTGTCTCAGGTAACTATCATAGTGATTGCATTAGTTTATCCAAATAGAATTGATTAAGAAATGTTATAAAGTTAACCCCATTTTATAATATATGCAATTTTTAATCGGTGGAAAATGAAATGATAATTGATTATCGTTAAGTAAGGAACTAGATATAATGTAAAAAGCCAGGCTTTTTTGAATTTATAAATCTGAGGTTGAACCCTGGTGGTCTCATTTGTTAATGATGATATGGTTAGGGGGATACTGGAGATTATATGAGATAATACTGTGACTTTTGATGCAATAAATGATAGGCATTATTTTTATTATTGAAGCTAAATATGCTGTGTGACTTTTAAAACCGAAAGGCTGTTTTTCACATGTTTTGACATTTGTGATAATCAATATACTTGGAACCTGTACAGAAATATGTGGTTGAAATAACAGCATAGATTCAAGTGTGGAACTGGCCATTGATTACTTTCTTTAAAAATACATATAATATTAATCTAAGCTATACTATAACCATTCTTTAACTTCTGCCATATACTATATGATATTCTTTGCCATGAAAATCTTTTCATTTGATGCCTATTTTTTATGATACCAGTATCTTATGCCATGTCATATGTTTTTATTTTATATTAGATACACCAAAATTGGGGCACCTGGGTGGCTCAGTCAGTTATGTCCCCCACTCTTGGTTTCAGCTCAGGTCCTGATCTCAGGGTCGTGAGGACAAGCTCTGCACCAGGTTCTGCACTCTGCATGGAGTCTACTTGAAAGTCTCTTTCCCTCTCATTCTCTTGCTCTCTCTCACATCAATAAATAAATCTTTTAAAAGTTTTGAGTGTCACTTATTGCATTCTCGAGTTCAATATAAAAAAAAAAACTTAAATCATGATTCTTCATGATTCCTTCTATTATTTCCAGGCAAGTCATGATACGAAACCACTGTTAAGACTTCCAGATATAGAAGCTAGGAGTGTTACGGTCATAAGCTTTTATATCTGGAAGGCTTGACAGTGGTTTCTTATTAAGTGGACATAAATCAGTGCTTGCCATTTTTGAACGATGTTCTCTTTATTTTTACTTCTCTATATTAGTTATGTAGGAAAAAAACCTTTCTGAGATGCCTGATTGTCACAGGATCTGTTTATTGTGATGAAGAAGAATAACAACCTATGATATTCACATGCCACTTAACTATTTTCAAAGCAGTTTTATCAAATTACCTCACACGATTCTTGCAGGCCCATGTATTGATTCAACAAACACTTATTAAGGATGTATATGTTTGCCCTTAAGGATCTCAAGTTAGTAGGGGAGACATATTATGACGTAATTAAAACATCATGTGATGAGTGCTGTTAAATTGAGTTCTTTAACATTACCTACAAGTGGCCCCTTATCCCACCAGGATTAGGAAACACAGGATTCTCGGAGATTATACTTGAATGGAAACTTGAAATGTGATCTTTTAAAATTAGGTTTTACTTAGGAGAAGTTGCAGGGGAATATATCTGAGGCAAGGAGAAAACCACGGCAAGCCCATGGATGCGTAAAGACATGTAGGATGAAAGGATAGTTAAGGGTACAGCCTCTGGAACCAGAAGGTACAGGTGCATAAACTTGCATTAGCTTCATGCTGGTTGCGCAGCTTTCCTCAATAACTTACCTCCTGGTGATGCAGTCATCTCATCTATAAAATGGAGACAAGAGAGGCATCTGCTCCCTAGGACTGTTGTAAATATTTAATGAGTCAATATGTGGAAAGCACTTAGAAATGAACTGGAACATAGGATGCACTCAGTAAAGGTGATTAACACGTCTGGAGGAAGGGGAGGCATAAAAAGTGGGGAAACATGAAGCTCCCAGAGAACAGGTTTTGTCTCTAGCTTACACGTAAGTATAAAAAGAAGCGGTTTCCGATATTTAGGCAATCCTTTCTCTTTTTAACATTTATTACTGTTTTCAGTCCTATTTCAGGTTACTATCTTACTAAAACAGAACACAATAAACTTTTTCTGTAACATAGTTTCCTAAGCGGAAACCACTTGCTAAACGGCACTGTAGTTGCAAACAGTCGCTTAAAAATGCAACGCGTGCCACCTCTCCACAGCTGTTTGGCAATGAGAAAAAGAGCAGTTCACTCTGGTGATCTGGTTCAGATCTCCTGCTCTAGCAGTTACAGGCTCCTTTAGACAGATTTGAACATTATTAAAAATGTTACACTAGTTGAATATTACAGACATCCTGGAGCTTACATATGAGGATTTCCAAGTAAGGACCTCTATACATAGGTCTGTTTCTGAGTAACACACTTTCACTTAAAAATGTAGGCTGCCTTACATGTGGGATTCCAAAATGACCTAGAAATGTCCCTGTTGTTTTAATTCTATCATTGGTAGAATATCACCTTTAAATCACATTAGTTACTATTTAATGCTTTACCAATTTATCTAATCATTCTCTCTTTCCATGTATAATATCATTTAATTTTGTGATAAATCCCTGATAGTCAGAATAATTGGAATTGAATTGAATACATTTAAATGTTGGATCATCCAGCTTACTGTGTCAATAAAAAGAAGTCACTACTGCTAAATTTGGGGGAATATCATAAAAATGAGTGGAACTATACTAGCTGTGCTGGAGACTATGAACTAAGTATACAATTTAGTTCTATTTATTGAGTATAATTACTTACTTCTTTCTTTTTCTTTCTTTCTTTTTTTTTAATTTTTTAAAATAAACATATAATGTATTTTTAGCCCCACGGGTACAGGTCTGTGAACCACCAGGTTTACACACTTCACAATACCCCCCCCCCCCAATGTCCATCACCCAACCACCCTCTCCCTACCCACCCTCCTCCCGGCAACCCTCGGTTTGTTCTGCGAGATTAAGAGTCTCTTATGGTTTGTCTCCCTCCCAATCCCATCTTGTTTCATTTATTCTTTTCCTACCCCCCAGATCCTCCATGTTGCTTCTTGACTTCCTCATATCAGGGAGATCATATGATAGTTGTCTTTCTCTGATTGACTTATTTCACTAAGCATAATACCCTTTAGTTCCATCCACATCATTGCAAATGGCAAGATTTCATTTCTTTTGATGGCTGCATAGTATTCTATTGTATATATATACCACCTCTTCTTTATCCATTCATCTGTTGATGGACATCTAGGTTCTTTCCATAGTTGGGCTATTGTGACATTGCTGCTATAAACATTTGGGTGCACATGCCCCTTTGGATCACTACATTTGTATCTTTAGGGTAAATACCCAGTAGTGCAATAGCTGGGTCATAGGGTAGTTCTGTTTTCAACTTTTTGAGGAACCTCCATGCTGTTTTCCAGAGTGGCTGCACCAGCTTGCATTCCCACCAACAATGTAGGAGGGTTCCCCTTTCTTTGCATCCTCGCCAACATCTGTCATTTCCTGACTTGTTAATTCTAGCCATTCTGACTGGTGTGAGGTGGTATCTCATTGTGGTTTTGATTTGTATTACCCTGATGCCGAGGGATGTGGAGCATTTTTTCATGTGTCTGTTGGGCATCTGGATGTCTTCTTTGCAGAAATGTCTGTTCATGTCCTCTGCCCATTTCTTGATTGGATTATTTGTTCTTTGGGTGTTGAGTTTGTTAAGCTCTTTATAGATTTTGGATACTAGCCCTTTATCTGATATGTCGTTTACAAATATCTTCTCCCATTCTGTCAGTTTTCTTTTGGTTTTGTTAACTGAGAACACAGGCAACAAACTCTTCGATTTTTCTTTCTTTTTGAGATAGCTCTTAACTTTTCTCTTCTGTAGTTCAAAAGAGATAAGAGGAAATGTAAGCATTCCAGGTAAAAATTCATGCAGGGACCCAGGGCAGGCTGCCCCAAGATGGGCCACTTTGGCATAAAGATTATTTTGAGTTAAAAGTAATCAAACCCAGGCTGATGCAGGAAAAGCTCTCTGCTTCCCCCATAACTGCCTAAACTGACACTGAAAGGAGAACCTGTACCAGGAAGAGAGCTATTGACAGAGACTCTCTTTTACCTAAGGAACTTACCTGCCTAATAGAGCAAACTTGTTTTTCAAAATGTCTCACTTTCTTGCTAATGTTTTTCCTCCCTTTTTGTTCTCAAGCTTCTACCCCTCTCCTTAGCTCATAAAAGTTTCATGTTTTCCTCGTTGTCTTTGGAATCTCATTCCTTTGTGGATTCCCCACACATACGCCTATTAAATTATATTTTTTTTCCTGTTAATCTGCCTTGTGTCAATTTGATTCTGTCCAGCTACAAGGACCACAGGGCAGAGGAAGGTCTTCCTCCCTGGCAGTGGTAAATTATTCTGTCAGCACAGTTGCACTAGAAGGATACAGGGCAGCTATTCCAATCAGCATCCTAAACATATGCTGTTATGTCAATTCCATCCAGGATGACTTTATCTCAGAGTGCCTCATAACATTCTGGAAATGCTTTGGCCTGAATCGTTCAATTACAATTTTATTTGTGGTATTATTTGTGGAATTATTAATGTCCATGTTTTAAAACTAGACTGAATTCCATGAGGTTAGGAATTATAGTAGTCAGATTTATCTACTTAACTTTGGGGTTTGGTAGGTGCATGGATCATAATTGCCCAATAAACATTTGTTGGGTAAATGAATAGATGAATGAAGTTACTCAGCCTCTTTGAAATAAGTCTTAGTGTTCTTTTCTTCAGAGTAGGATTATATATTCATTGTCTAAGTTTGTTTTGCTCAACTTCTTTTATTTTTTTTGAAGAACCTTACAAAATCAACCACCTACCAAATCCTGCCATTTCCACTTATCTGTTTCTCTTCTTTCCTTTTGTTTGTTCTCTGTGCATCTCTTTTACTCTTCTTTCTAAGGGCTGTTTAAATTGTAAGCACAAGATTGATAAAACAACGGGATTCACAATCTAATCTAGAATTTATTATATAAATGAAAGTCTTCAAAGATTTGTGGGCTTTCACAAGGGAGGTATGTTATTATTTAGAAAAATTTCTGTGATAGTTGAAGGTTGCAGCTTAAGGGATAGGCTTTGAATCATAATAACCCTTATTCACCTCTGAAGATTTATTCAATTAAGGTTAGAATCATCTAGTGCTATTGTGGATACAGAAATATCCATCTCACCATCTTTGGATGGAAAACCAGATGAGTCACTAGGCACTGTGGTGAACCCAAATGAATTCTTCACTGTTGATTAAAAACAAAGGGCACAGATGTTTTAACTGCACAGACAGAATAAGATTTTGGAACATAAAAGCCAAGAGGACAGAGTCATCATTCAAAAACACAATTGTAGTAGATAATATCAAAGTTTAAGAACAGCTCTGCCAAATAAGATTTGTTGGCAGTGGTAGGTAAAGGCGACTGTTTCTCTCCTAGATTTTCTCTTTTGTGCTAGAAGCTTGGACATATAGGCCTGATGATGATGATATTAATGATCTTTTTGTGAACAAATCTACATTCTTTAGGGAAAAAAGAATTTAGTTCTCATTATATATACTGAGTACCTAAAATATACTCTACATAAATAATTTGTGTATTTGAAATTAAGAGTACGTGATATGCTTACAACTTATAACACAAGACATAAAGTTGCCAATTGTTCTCACTTGATTAAAATCAGTCCTGTGATTTATGCAAGCTATTTATGTTGGAGAATACCTGATCTCTTATTTCTTTGAAAATATATTTATTCTGGCTTTGCCACAATATTGAATTATTTTTCCCCTAAATAAAACCCATTTTGTTATTTCCCAATATCTGAACTCCCTTCCCAACATCCTTGCCTCCCTTACAGATAGAAAGAAAGTGATCCATCTTCAGAGAAAAGTCTTGGGTTAAGAGTTAGTGGGATTTTGCTTATCTATTTGAGGGGATGTATCTGAGCAAATTTCTCCATGTTGTTATTAATGCAAACACATTACTGAAGGATTATTGTCACCTCTATTCTTTATTGTTATCACCTCTGATCTTTCACAAGCTTTTTCTTAGCTCATTTCTTAGCATTAATTGCATTACTATTTATGGACAAGCTTCTGAATCATTCATTAACCAAAGGTTTCCCTTGATTTTCTGCAGAAACATATCTATCATTATTGGGTGTGAATCTACCTTGGGTATGGAGATGCAGCTGGCCTGACAAAATGATGAATCCTTCAGCCCCTTAAATGAGGTTTATGCACTTGCCTGACAACCTAATTTGCTTTTCTTTTTATTTTTATACAAGGAGAGAGAGAGAGAGAGAGAGAGAGAGAGAAATTTTCCTTCGAATTTCCTTCAAATTCTTCTGAGGCTTTTTCTAATGATATGATCAAGATCAACTTGAGGATCCATTATCTTTTAAACTCATTCTGTTCTCATGCTATTCTCCGTGATTAATAGCAGTAAATATTGAAGCTGAAATATTTGGAGTCAAACTTTCAAACCATCCTTGGCTAATCCCTGAATATACTGGCTGAATAAAAACTAAGAGCAAAGCCTTGAGGGAGATGAGGGAATCTGCTGTATAAATATTCAAGAAAGGCTTCACAGGCAGAGCAAAAACCCTGGAAGGGGATTAATGCCTCCCATTTGCAAAGAACACCAAGGAAGAGAATGAGACTGAAGAAAAAAAAAAAAAAGATGAAAGTTGTCAAGAGTGGTCAGCAAGGGATACCTGGGTGGCTCAGTAGGTTAAACATCTGCCTTCTGCTCCGGGCATAATCACAGGGTCCTGGTCTTGAGTTCTGCACTGGGCTCCTTGCTCAGTAGGGAGCCTGCTTCTCTCTCTCTGCCTGCCACTCTCCTTGCTTGTGCTCTCTCTCCCTAACTCTCTGACAAATAAATAAATTAAAAAAAAAAAAAAGTAGCCAGCAAGATACAGTCTCTTTGTTCATTATAGTGACTTTGACACTGTTATCTACCCCATGCCCTGAGTGTTTAAAGTCCTGTTGACCATATCTTTTAATTTTTGTGGGGCACTCAATGATTTCCTTCCATCCATCCAGCCTCAAAGATGACATTAAGGACACCTAAAAGACTCCACATTGATGTCAGTTTTGAAGGGATAAAAATTCTTTTACTTGTTCCTTGCACCAGTGGCTAGTGTGACTTGAAAAGAATGCTTTCTCTTGGTAATTAGTTTTATTTTCATGAGAGAATAAAAAGAAAAGGAAGAACGAGAGCACCATACAATATTTGCTTAGGTGGAAGAAGCAAACAAACAAATAAACAAATATATAAATAATAAGAAAGTGGAAATAATGAGACAAAGGAAATCTAGACTAGAGCTCCAATCAGAGCCAAGTCTCCTGATTTCAAGGGTAGGGATCACCCCAGTGCAGTAAGACAATGCCTTCTTAATCTTGACCCTAATGATCTGCCTTCCAATTCAGTGGTCTTACGGTCATTTATCAAATGCTTATTTAAAAATTGACTATGTACTAGATATTGTCTTGGGCCAGGGCCCACATGCTTACTCATATAAAAATGTACAATTGTAGCTACATTGAGGCAAGTACATTTTCCACCTTTTCTTTAACTACTGTCATCCCTCTAAATCTGATAGAAAATAAAGAGAGTTTAGAATTTGAGGTCAAAGTTAGGTTTCTATGAAAATATTTAGGTAGAAGTCACTGTTAAGAAGTCAAAAGTTAAGTGAATTAAAAACCAGTAATGTTTTAAGCTAATTTAGAAGAGATGGTCTGAGAAGTGGAGAGAAAACTATTTTTGTCTAGCAATTTCTAAGAAATAACTATATACTGTTTATCTAACCACCTAAAGCACTTCTGAATGTCAATATACTCTAACATTTCTTGGAAAAATTGTCTGTAATCATGCATTTAACATGACTAGAGAACTGGCATTTTTGTCCATAACTACTCGATGGAAACCACCATTTCACCCACTAAAATTGATAAAGGGATGGGTAAAGTTAACAAGGAAAAATTAAATGCTAAGATACAGAGGGTGATTTGGAGAAAAATGTCAGGAATGCCTCTTTTTTTGCATAACCATGCTTACATTCCATTTGACTGGGTTGGTACTGGGAAATGGGCTGGGGTAGAAGTTATCCAACTAGTAGAAACATAGCCTTGATGCAAATGGGTTGTAATCATATGAACTCTAACCATATTCCTTGAGACTTCCAGAGCCTGGTTTATATTTTTTTTTAATTTTTATAATTATATTTATAATGTTTGTGTTTCTTTTTTAAGATTTTTATTTTTTTATTTGACACAGAGAGAGAGACAAAGAGAGTACAAGTAGGCAGAGCGGCAGGCAGAGGGAGAGGGAGAAGCAAGCTCCCTGCTGAACAAGGAGCCTAATGAGGGGCTTGATCCCAGGACCCTGGGATCATGACGTGAGCTGAAGACAGGTGCTTTAACCTGCTGAGCCACCCAGATGCCCCTAATGTTTGTGTTTCTAATGGACATTTGCCTTCTAGGAATTCATATCTAGAGATATGCAATTTAGTATTAATCAAATAACTTTGATAGCACTTCAGTAAATTTCAAACTAGTTCTGCAATTATCCATACAGTTGTTCATTTATTTGACAAATACTTAAATTTCAAAGATCCAATGTCCTATGAGTAAGTCTGACATTGTGACTAAATCTAATTTTGAGATGAATTATTTATAAGATCACCTGGAGAGTATATACATGCCACAAGCCAATCCTAATGTTACTACTAATTATAGGATATTTTAATTGCCTTATTCCTGGCCCTTGTCTGTTTCTTAATTATTCCAAATCTGGGTCAGGGTAAAAGGAATGTTATATAGTTATCCACTCAAAACATTATAGAATAATAAGTAAGAACTAGTTCATGAAAAACCTTGTGGACAATAGTAAGTAATTTAATTTTAATCCTAATAGTAAGTATCTTAATTTATTCCTAAAGACAATAAGAAGTCAACAAAGATTTTGAAACTATGGACTGACATGTTTTGCTCTTTAGAAAGTAATGACTCCTCTGGGTGCTCTATGGAGAATAATTTACAGTGCAAGGATTAAATAAATTCAGAAAAGCTAGTGAGAAGAATATCAGGATAAACTAGGCAAAGCATAATTGCTATGTAGATACATACAACTAGCATTCTCTAGGTTCTGGGCATAACTAAGATGTATATAAAAGTAGTTCTGTACCTAGTAGACCTGACTATAAGGCATTTTTTTAATTGGGTTATGTTAGTCACCATATAGTACATCATTAATTTTTGATGTAGTGTTCCATGTCTCACTGTTGATACATAATACCCAGCGCTCCATGCAATCCATGCCCTCCTTAATGCTAATCAACAGACTCACCCATCTGCCTCCCTTCTAAAACCCTTAGTTTGTTTCCTGGAGTCCATAATCCCTCATGGTTCATCTCCCATTCTGATTTCTCCCCCTTCATTTAAATCCAATGTCCAACACAATTTCTGACACATAAAAGATTCACACTAGCTATTTGGTGAATGAAGATATGAAGAGGGATGCTCTAGTAGGAAAAGCTAAATATATTATATAAATCTTTATTTTTTTTCTTCTTGAGTTGTAGTATATAGATATTATATATTCAAATCTTTATAAAATACGAGAATGGAATTATAATCAAGCCATACATTTATAGAAAATAAATACCAGAGAATTTCAGGGGAAAATTTCTCAGTCTGGGTTAGAATGAACTAAGAAGGTGTCCTCAAGAAGAAGAGCCTTCAACTGAGGCTTGAATTTGGGGGTTTGGAAGCCAAAATGAATATTCATGTGCCCACAGAGTGAGTTCATAGCCTAACATAGAGCTGAAGCCTTATGCATGGCTAAAGCAGAAGACATTGGATGATCTACTGGATCAGACTATACAGATCCTTAAATTTCAATCTGAGAATTTTAGACTTCGTGTAATTATAAGGGAAGAACTGTGGGGTGTGTGTGTGTGTGTGTGTGTGTGTGTGTGTGTTGGGAGGAGCAGAAGATATTCTAATTCCATTTAAAGAGATTTTGTGATTTTCAGAAGACCCATTAATTATTCCAGGTAAACCATGATTGAAATCTGTATCATTATCCATTTGCTTCTTCAGCTTGATAAAATTCCTTTTAGCCTTTTATTTTTAATTTGTGGAAGAGGGATATTAATATATGTCCCCAAAACTTTTTTGCAAGAATTAACTACACACATTACTACACAATGCACACAGTACATTGGTTCTTAAGTGTCTCAAATTAGTAGTTGCAGGTTATAGAGGGGATTTCTTTAGAGAATTTCAGTATATGGTGCTCTGAGCTTCACATTTTTCTAAAGGGAAATTGCTTTCTTTTTTTAATGGATACCTTCTTAAAATTGATACATTGATCTTTCTAATTTAGCACCTCTTTAATAATAAACTACAGTTCATTATTTGCTTTAGAAACATTACTGAAAGCAGTTGCTTTAGAAAACAGTAGTATAAACTGCAAAAGACATTGAAACAATTTTAAAAGACTCTGGAAAATACAAGAGTGAAGATTAAAATACTCATTAAAATATGCATAACATAAAATATACATAACATTAAGGGATGCTCTATTTAGGAGTCGAATATTTGGCCATTGGAAAAAAATTTCTATCTGAAAAAATACATTATTTTACTATTAAATGGAGCCAAATAATATATTTGTTCCATAAAGAAATAATTTCTCCCAATAATTATTTCTTTTATAAAGAATAGAATAATAGATGATTTAATGTTAGCTGTTCAGAAAAATGTTATTTTATTTAGCTATGTGGAAATATAACAAGAGACAGATTTAATAAAGTAAGATGATGCCTATGTTGACTTGATTCTGGATCATTCTATATAAATTGCACCCAAATCACCTATTACCTTTTTGGTCTCTGAATAATCAGTTCAGTTCTGTTGTTCACTAACTTTATTTATCAATGTCACATGCCTTATGAAGATTCTCAGCTTAATCACGAAGTCCATTTCTAAGCATATAATAGATGAACAGTGTTAACTTAATGTTCATTCAGAAAGGGGTTTATCTTTCAGATATATAGATCTAATCCACTGACATAAGTCACCAGGAAAGATTCATTTCACAAATTAATTTTATCAATCATCTGATATGTTTTGCATATCCGATATGTTTTGCATATCAGATGATTGATAAATATCATTGATAAATATGGCACAATTTAACACATATAAATGGCAATATTTTCACACTTTTTTGAAATAAAAGGAAAAAATGTAGTAGAAGGAACACAGCAAACATTTTCAGACCTCACAGATTTACTGAGAGGCAAAAAGGGTTTTGTTGAAAAGTTATGTAATTTATGTCTCTTTATGGAAATGTCAATACCAACCAGCCTAGACCACCTGTAACTTTTAGCTGAACAAGTTACAGTGAAGGTGAACACATACCTTCGGGAAACCACTGGGTTCCCTGTAAGAGAGCATTACAAAGAATCTATTATAAGATATGTCCCTCCACTTGGTGATTTGAGGGACGTCTAAGGAAGTGGGATTTGCTCTAGATTGGATGCTATGAGAAAGTGGTGGAAATTGTATTACAAAGTATCTCAATAAGCTTTATTTAAGGGGATGACAGATTAAAGGGATAATACATCTGTCAATGATGAGGAAGTAAAAATAGTTACCATTTTAGCCAAGAGAGGAATGTGCAATATTAGGTAAGCAGCAAGTGGCCCAGAGCCCTTGTTTTTATCTGTGCTTAAAACTATAAAGTGACTTTGCTTTGTTTCATTTTATCACATACACACAATAACTTTGTCTGCAATTGGTATTGAGATGGTTTAGGTCCAATGGAAGACTCTCATGGCCTACGAGTGAGCCACAGGCCAATTTGCAAATGTCAGTGGATATTTTTTTTTCTCAAAAATGACACAATTGTCCTCTTTATTTAATAAGAATGATAGCTTCTGTCTGTACTTCCAAATTTCTGTCTAATGACTCAGCCATCTCCATCAGTTGAAATTCATGTAAGAATTACATGAATTACACTTCTCTCAGGAAATGTCTTAGAAAACAGGTGATACTCTTGGCAGAAAGATGGGGGTGGTATCAATAACCATGTATCCAAAATTGGTTTTTCTGTGATAGATGGAATTTGTGGGGGAAAAGTTTGGAATAACATGTGTCTATAAACAGTGATTTTTAAAGCCCATTATCTTAAAAATCAAGATTACTATTTTGATTATCTTAAAAATGACTGTTTGTCCATAAGAGACTCTTAATCTCAGAAAACAAACTGAGGGCTGGGAAGGGATAGGGTGGCTAGGTGGTGGACATTGGGGAGGGTATGTGCTATGGTGAGTGCTGTGAATTGTGTAAGACTGATGATTTATAGACCTGTATACCCTTGAAACAAATAATATGTTAATTTTTTAATAAGCTGTAAGGAAATAAAGGTTGAAAACAGTGTTTAAAAATGATGTTTTTGTAAGTTTACAAAATACTTCTTTTCTAGCCTACTCCATGTTAACTTAAAAAAAAAGAAAAAAAAAACAATTTTCAAGCCTATTTTGACCCTGTGCTCATTATTCATTTTTTAAAAACCTTACAATAGACTTTAATTTTTAGAGAAGGATATTATAAAATTGAAAGCAAGATACAGAGATTTCCATGTATCTTTTCCCCAACATATATATATCATCCCCAGTTATTAATATCCCCCAACAGAATGGTACATTTAGTACAATAGCTGAATCCACATGGAAGGATCATTATCATCTAACATCCATAGTTTACATCTTGCTTCATTCTTGCTGTTGTACATTCTATGGGCTAGAAAAAAAATATCATGACATGTATGTACCATTATAATACCGTACAGAGTAGTTTCACGGCCCCCAAATCTTCTGGGCTCCATCTTTTCATAGTACCGTTGCATTGCTCATCATTAAGTACGATGTTAGCTTTAGGTTGTTTGTAGACATTCTTTATTATATTGAAGAACTTCCCCTCTATTCCCAGTTTTCTCACAGTTTTTATTATGAATGGAGGCTAGGTTTTGTCTAATACTTTTCCTGCATCTCTTGATATGATTTTATGATTTTTCCTTTTTAGTCTGTTGATGGATTACCTTAATTAATTTTCAAATATTGAACCAGCCTTGCATACCTGGGATAAATCCCACTTGGTTGTGGTTTATAATTTTTTTTATACATTGTTGGGTTTGATTTGTTAATATTTTGTTAAAGATTTTTGCATCAATGTTGATAAGAGATATTGGTCTGTAGTTTTCTTGTAATGTCTTTTTCTGGTTTTGATATTAGGGTGATTCTGAGCTTATAGTGAGGATGTATTCCTTCTACTTTCACCTTCTGAAAGAGATTATAGAGGACTGGTATAATTTCTTCCTTAAATGTTTGGTAGAATTCACCAGGGAACCCATCTGGGTCTGGTGCTCTCTGATTCGGAAGGTTATTAAATATGGATTAGACATCTAATAAGTAGACACTTTAGATTTACTTTCTTCTCATATGAGTTTTGGGAGAGTATATCTTTCAAAGAATTTATCCATTTCATGTAGATTATCAAGTAGGTGGGCATAAAATTGTTCATAGTATTCCTTTATTATCCTTTCTATTCATGGGGTCTGAAGTGATGGCCTATCTTTCATTTCTGATATTGAAAATTTTTATCTTCTCTCTTTTTTCTTAGATGTCCTGGCTAGAGATTTGTTGATTTTGTTGATCTTTTAAAGAACCAGCTTTTGATTTCATTAATCATCTTTACTGATTTTCTATTTTTAATTACATTTGTTTCTGTTTTAATATCTATTATTTATATAATTCTGCTTACTATGGTTTTAATTTCCTCTTTATTTCCTGATATACTAAAGAGAAAGCTTAGATGGCTGATTTTAAATCTTTTTCCCCTAATCTATCCTCTCACACTATAAATATCCCTGTAAGCCCTGCTTTCACTGCATCCCACAAAACTGTATAGTTCTATCTTATTTTCCAGTTAGTTCAAATTTTTTTTTTATTTTTCTTGAGATTTCTTTGATCCATTGTACTATTTAGAAGTATGTTGTTTAATCTCCACATATTTTAAGATTTTCCAACTATATTTCTGTTGCTGATTTCTAGTTCAATTCCACCGTGGTGTGAGTACAGAAATTGTATTATTTCCATTCTTTAGAATTTGTTAAGGTGTGTTTTATGACCCAGAACATCACCTATCTTGGTGAATGTTCCCTGATAGCTTGAGAATGTGCATTCTGCCATTGTTGAAGTGGTCTACATGTGTCAGTTATATCCAGTCAATTGGTGGTGGCTAGATGAAGATCTCATCTAGATCTTCGCTGATTTTCTGCCATCTTAATAAGCAGACACTTTAGATTTACTTTCTTCCATCCATTTCTCATTGGGGCATTGAAGTCTCCCACCTTGATAATAGATGCATCTAATCTTGCAGTCTATCAGTTTTTGCCTCACATACTTTGACTCCATGGTTAGGCAGATACACATTAAGGATCATTATATCTTCTAGGTAATTGACACCATTATTATTTAAACCCCTCTTTATTCCTGGTAACTTTCCTTGATGTAAATGTGCTCTGCCTGGAATCTCTTTAAATATGCTTTTCTTCCGATTAGTGTTAGCACAGCATTTGCTTTTAATCTGTGTGTGTCTTTATATTTAAAGTGGGTTTCTTTAAACAACATATAGGTAGGACTTATTTTTTGATTCTGACAGTGTCTTTTAATGTGTATATTTAGACCATTGGGATTCAGGGTGATTTCTGATATAGTTCAATTAATATCTACCATAACTGTTACTATTTATTTGTTGCCTTTGTTCTTCGATCCCATTTTTGTTTTCTATACTTTTTCTGCCTTTTGTAGCTTTAATTGAGCATTTTAAATGATTTTTTCAGTTTATAGCATATCAGTTTTTCTTTTTCTACTTTTTTTAATGGTTGCCATTTGCAATAGAACATTTGCAATATACATTTGCAACTAATCCAAATCCATTTTCAAAAATATTATACTGTTTCACAAGTAGTACAAGTACCTTATAATAAAAAATAATCCTAATTCCTCCTCTTATTCCTTGGATCATTGTTATCATCCATGTCACACACATTTACACTCATACACACACACACACACACTCTTACATAAGCGCTTATATATACATATATGCATACATACATGTAAGCATCCAAAATTGAATACGTGGTTCTTATTATTATTTTGAACAAACTGTTTTCTGTTAATTAAGAATGAAAAACTAGTTTTTATTTTATTTTCACTAATTTTTCCTTTCAATGCTTTATTCTTTATGTAGATCGAGTTTCTGACCTATGTCATTTTCCTTCTCTGTAAAACTTATTTTAATATTTCTTGCAAGACAACCTATTGGCAACAAATTCTTTCAGGTTTTGTTTGAGAGAGGCTTTGTTTCTTCTGTTTTGAAGGACAATTTGAAGGATAACTGTGTACAGAATTCTAGGTTGGTGGGCTCCTTTTTTTTCTAACACTTTAATTTTATTCGACTCTCTGAAAAGAAGCCAAATGCATTTCTCATATTTACTTTTCTGTAGATCAATTGTTTTTGGTTTTTGTTTTGTTTTGTTTTATTTTTTAACTTTGGCTTCCTTCAGGATTTTTCTTTATTTTTTGTTTTTTTTTTTTAGTTCAAAAATGATATGCATGGTTGTATGGTAGGCATGGTTGCATGTATGTGTGTCTGACATTTATCCTGCTTTATCTTTATATCTGAAATTCCTGAATATGTGTGGTTGGTATCTGACAATAATTTAAGGACATCCTCATTATTGTTTCAAATATTTCCTCTTGTTCTTTTCTTTTTTAACCTTCTGGCATTTCCATTATTGTGTATATATCCCACTTTTTGTAGTGACTTTATTGTTCTTGGATGTCTTATTCTGGTTTTTTTCCCCCAGTCTTTTTTCTATTCATTTCTCCGCTTTGGAGGTTTCTATTGAGATATCTTTATGGTCAGTGGTTCTTTTCTTATTCATGTCCAGTCTGCTAATAAGACCATCAAAGGCATTCTTCATTTCTGGTCCAATGTTTTTGATCTCTAGCATTTCATTTTAATTCTTTCTTTTGCATTTCCATCTTTCTTTGTACATTGTTCATCGCACAATGCTTACTTTATTCATTACAGCACTTACCATGTTTAAACAGCTGTTTTAATTTCCTTGTCTAATAATTCTAACGTTCTTGGAATATCTGAATCTAGTTTTAATGTTTGATCTGTGTCTTCCAACTGTGTTCTTCTTACCTTTCAGTAGGTCTTGTAATTGTTTTTCTTGATAGCTAGACATGATGTACTGGGTAAAACAAACATATAAATAGGCCTTTAATGATGTGGTGGTAAGATGTGCGTGTGTAGAAGACACCCTCAGTGGCGCTATGGTTAGGTTTCAGTCTTTTAGTGAGACTGTACTTTTGGATTATGAACTTTACATGTGTTTCTTAATCATACTCCCTTCCTCCTTGAGTGGAACAGAATGGTTACTGTCCCTGTGGCTCATTATTTTCCTCTACCAATGTGAAAGACTAAAGGAAGCTAAAGTTAAATATTCCCCTTCCCCAAGGTCAGTTAGGATCTAATAATATCCCAGCACGTTAGATGATGCTTAATTAGTTTCTTCACAGGGCAAACCTTCCTAAGAAGAGCAGATGTTCTGGAACATTTTCCCCACCCCTTGTTGGAAGTATGAGATGATTTTTCTCCAATATTCACTGTGAAAACCAGGTAGAGCTACCAGAAGTACACATCACACACTCAGAGGGACCTGCTATGACTACATCCTTGGAGTTTTTAACTCTTGCTGTTGTCCATATTGAGTCTCTATAACTCTTTGATTACAGTTCTGGTTTCCCCATCATGACATGAATTCCTACAGAGGTTGTTACTTACAGGTATTCTATTCCTATAAGTTGTGATTCTCTGTATTCTCCTATTGGACTCTCTAATTTCAAGACAATAGTTTGCTCTGTGACCTCACTTCTTTTACAGAATTAAGAAGAATTCTTGGCTTTTGAGTTTGTTCAGGTTTTTACTTGTTGTTAGGACAGAATGGCAATATCCAACATATCCATGTGGGGCCCAACCCAGAAGTCTCATTATTTGATTTTAACTCTTTATTCTAAAATGGTCAGAGTGTGATCAGTCATGAGGGAGAAGGTGACCAAATGGGTTATCAAATGTTATTCTTTAAAGAGTTAGTTCTGCATGAAACCCCAATGATACTGTTCCACTCATGAGATTGCTCTAAAGTGTTTAGATTCATCCATATAGATTCAAGGTATGTCTCTCTGTTTAGAAATTCCATTAGTGTTATTTGCTTCCTGTAATAATTATTAGTTTATTTTAAAAAAAGATAATATTTATTTACTTATTTAAGAGAGACAGAATGAGCACAAGCAGGGGAGGAGCAGAGGAGAATGGACAAGCTGACTCTGTGCTGAGTGCAGAGCTGGACCCAGGATTCGATCCCGTGACTCTGAGATCATTACTGGAGCAGAAATCAAGAGTTGGACCCTTAACCAACTGAGCCACCCAGGCGCCCCTCTTACTTTATTTTCCTGAAGACACATATTTCAGATCTACAGAGTAAATTCTAAAAATGGCAGGCCATGAAAAGTACTTCTCACAATGAACATAATCTCCCACTTAATCCCTTACCAGGTCTGTAAATTATTAGCTCAGACAATTCTTCAGCATTTGGTCACAAAAATCCAGTAAGAATGATTCACTATTTATACATGGCAGGAGTTATCAGGGTGCCGTGCTTTGGAGCTGTGGCGGTGGGAGTGACAGTTGTGTTAAATCTTTACCACCACAGTGATTGACTTGGTCAAAGACCCATATTCTTTGATTTTTAAACTGATTTTATCTCTGGAAAATTCTAGATTCCGAGGCTCTGTATTTTTAGTGTTTAGAATGTTTTAATGATTAGGTTTAAAAAGTCTTTTTATCATTCTTTGAATTGGGAAATTGGTGGGGGCTTTTTATTTGAATGCACAATTTAATCCTGGAAAAACCCTTTATTCATTAAATGATTATTTTTTAAGTGCTTATTATTTGTCAAGCAGGCAAATGGGAATAAAATAGCAACTTTTTTAAAAAGCTGCTAAAATGGATATTTCTTACGTTATTTCTTTTGTTTCTCTAGTAAATTGTCCCTGTCCTTTTTTTTTTTTTTTTAATCTATGACATGGTTGTCAGAAGTGCTTTTAGATTAATTTCTTAAATTAAAAATCAACAACAACAACTATTTTCTTCATCATTAAATTTCCAGGAGATTACTTTACCTTCTTAATTGCTGTTGATTTTATTTTGTGTATTCATTATTAATGTCCAAAGAATACTTTTTTACTGGGGTACCTGGGTGGCTCACTTGGTTAAGCATCTGCCTTAGGTCCAGATCATAATCCCAGGGTTTTAGGATGGCCCTGTGTTGGGTTCCCTGCTCAGCAGGCAGCCTGCTTCACCCTCTCCCTCTGCTGCTCCCCTTGTTTGTAATTGCTTGCTCTCTCTCTCTGTCAAATAAATAAATAAAATATTTTTAAAAAATAATGCTTTACTTTGGATATTTCTTTTAATTGTGTTGATAAATTCTCATGATTTTACATGGATAAAATTCCTTATTTCTCTTTAAAGATATAAATTATGGTGCTCTATTTTGTTTTGCTAAGAGAATATCCTAAATTTGTGTGTGTGTGTGACATTTCTTTTCCTTTACTGTTTTTGGTTTAATTAGTGTGTTAGTGTTACTGATCTGTCACAGCCACTAACTCAGGAAAGGAACGGGTGAGCCCAGCCTTGCTATCACAGTCAACTTCTCCCTCAGAGGGAGTCCCAAGGAGGGCAGAAAAATCAAAGGCATAGTTTCTGGCAAACAGGGTTTGCCAACACTGTTGAAGAACAAACTCAAATTCATCACAAGAGAAGCCAATAATTCAAGGGACAAGGGTGTGGAAAAGAGAAAGGGAGCAATTTATTTCAGGTCCAGCAGCTAGGGAGGCTGGCAGTCTCAAGCCTTAGCAACTGACCTCTCTGCTAGCCAGATAGACACCTAGAATCTTATAGGGAGAGGTTTAGCAGCTGCGGTGGGGGAGGGAGGGCAGGGTGGTACATACAAGAGAGCAGGCAGAGAGCACAGGATCATGGGTAGGGGATGGTATGTGTTCAGCATATGATTATGGGCAAAGAAAGGAATGAGCTCATCTAGACATTTCGTTCCTTCAGGACTTGTCTGGCCTGGCAGTTGGAATGTCCTAACAGTCATTGCAAAACACCTTCATCAATGCCTCAAGAAAGTGCAATAAGAAATAAGAACAATGGGTTTCAGTTAGAGCCTGAGTTTAAGCGGTTTTGTCCGTTTCGAGATTTAACTGTTGGGGTCTACAGTTGAGTAAGAACACTTGCTGGCATTAGTGTTAAAATGTGTCCTAAAATACCTCATTGAATTTTACCGGTTGTCAATTCATATTTTTGAACGATTGAGGTAGTAACATATATGCGATAAAGTATACAAATCTTAAGTGTTCTTCTCATGATATTTGTGTATTTGTAGACACCCATACAACTATCCTCCACATCAATATTTTATATATATATAAAATATAAGACATAAGAATATATAATAATAATGTAAGATATTTATAATATAAAGATATAATATAAGATAATTATAATATACATATTATTATATATATGTGATATTATATATACTGCTATGAACTTACTTCTACACACATTTTGAAATGGAATTTTGGGGTCATAAGGTAGGCATATATTTGTCTTTGCAGATAAATGTATCTGCTATGTATCCTTATTCATTTTATTTTTAACCTTTAGATACTCTAGTGGGTAAGTAATGGTATCTCTTAGTGATTATAGTTTGCATTTCTCTGATGATCAACTAATGATGTTATGTACCTCTTCTTATGATCATTGGCCATTTGATATCTTGATATTATTTTTTTTGTGAAGTCTGATAGGATCTTTGTCCTTTTTCTACTGAACTATCTCTTTTAAAAAAAAAATCACTTATTTATTTTTAGAGAGACAGAGGGGGGAGGGAGAGGTAGAGGGAGAGAGAGAAAGAATCTTAAGCAGGCTCCATGCTCAGTGCTAAGCCCAATGCAGGGCTTGATCTCACAACCCTGAGATCATGAGCTGAACTGAAACCGAGAGTTGGACACTTAACCGACTGAGCCACCCAGGTGCCCCTTCTCACTCCTTCTTATTGATTTATAAGAGATGCTTTTAATGACTAAAATACTTTCCCAAACACAAGGTCAGGACAAGGCTGTTAGCTCCGAGTTTGGTTCTTAGTGCATGATCTTGGATGAGTTATGTAAATTTTCTAATTCTCAGTTTTCTTATGTTGAAAAATGAAAACAGAAAGTCAGTTCTTCCTTCTGTATAAAGTTTTTTGTTAGAATTAGATCCAAAATAAGGTAATGCATATGTAAGTGGTTAGAAAGCTGTAAGGTACTCTAAAAATATAAGGGACTACTCTGAATAAAAAGCATCATGAAATTTTTATTTGAATTTTATATATTATTATTTTAAGACTTGCAGTCTTCATCCTAAAAATTTTTAAAAAGTCAATGAAAGATTGTCTAAAGAAGATACTCTGGGCTTTACTCAAACATTGCCATTGTTGTGACACACTGATGCCAACATTTCTTTACAAACTGATTGAAAAAAAACATGTATTTTATTCAGACAACCACTTTCTTGATATAGAGAAGAATGAAAGGCAGTCAGTATAGGTAGTAAGTTGTATGAATGTGTTGGGTTTCAATAGATGTGTACACAGTACACACTGTGCTCCACTGCTAAAATAAAATGCATCATGTGCGAAGTCCAAGCCTTTGCACTATGGCTCCCTGTGATGCTGTTTGAATTCTCACTTTTATGAAGTCACTTTAATTTGTTGTACTCTAAGGCCTGAAGGTAGTTTCTCTCTCTCTCTTTTGTAATATAAGTGCCTGACTTAAGCTTTGATTGCCCAGGCATCCACTTCAAAGAGATATTTACTTCAAAAATACCTATTTTGAATAAACACATTGCCAGCCAGGACTAGACTAGGTCAGGCACCTTTCTACTCCCTCCCCCCACAGCAGGATGCTTTGTTTTAAAGATCTTGGTCAATTTTGGATCACTTTTTTTTTTTCCTTTTTCCTCTTCCAGGTGCTTTAAATTTCCACTCATGTATTTTAAATTCACCAATGAAGAGTGAGTCCACAAAACCCTAAGTCCCCACTCCCGACCCCAATCTAAAAGTAGAACCAGACCCATGCTCTCTTTCTCTTTCTACTTGTGACCTCACTGTGTTGCCTTAGGTGTGCCATGGAATTCCTAGGATTTGTAGGTAATACATTTTTTATTTGTTCAAGTTTTCTGATGGTTATTTTTAAAGGGCACCTTGCAATCACCTTAAGAATCACAAGCGTTGGTCCAGCCACAGCATTGGTTATTCAGAGTCTGAGATCTGCTCAAAACATTTGGAAGATTGCTTATTCATATCTTGAATACATTTAAAATTTAAAAAGTTAAAATAACAGGACCACATCATTCTTGTCTGAAAGTACAATAGGATATTTCAGATACAGAGTATTTACTTCCTGTCCATTTGTGCAAACCTTTAGTAGTCTAGTAAGTAGTTGGAAATTATAGAAAATATTAGGATTTTATATATAACATTAAATTTGACTCTATTTATACCCAAACTTCTCTTCATTACAATCCCTAGAAAAACAGGAGTTTACACCCTATGATTGAGCAATTGCACTGGTAAGTATTTACCCCAAAGATACAAATGTAGTGATCCAAAGGGGCACCTGCACCCTAGTGTTTATAGCAGCAATGTCCACAACCGCCAGACTGTGGAAAGAGTCCAGATGTCTGGCGACAGATGGATGGATAAAGAAGATATGATTCATATATAACATGGAATGTTAATCAGCCTTCAAAAAGGGTGAAATCTTACCATTTACATCAACATGGATAGAACTGGATTATTATGTTGAGCAAAATAAGTCAATCAGAGAAAGACAATTATCCTATGGTTTCACTCATATGTGGACTATAAAAGCAGCACAGAGGATCCTAGGGAAAGAGAGGGAAAACTGAATGGGAGGAAATCAGAGAAAGAGAAAACCAAGAGAAACTTTTAACTATAGGAAACAGACTGAGGGTTGCTGGAGGGGAGGTGGATGGGGGGATGGTGTAATTCGGTGATGGGCATTAAGGAGAGCATGTGATGGGATGAACACTGGGTGTTAAACACAACCGATGAGTAACTGAACTCTACCTCTGAAACTAATGATGTACTATATGTTGCCTAATTGAATTTCAATTAAAAAAAAGACAGGAGTTATCAATCTCATTGTTCAAAAATTGGCCACATAACATCATAGCAAAAGAGTGGGGGATAGATGTGTCCCCCTGCTGTCCAACATTTCCAGACAGCTTCATTGTCCTTTTCCATGGCTGATCTCAAATTAGAGTCATCAGGAGGCTTCATGGACTGGCAATTTACAGCAAAGAAATATCACCAGGAATTCTGAAATATGAGTAAGCTCTCCAAATATGTTTTCCAGTCAATCCATACCAGACAACATTCCCTTTAACACATTTCTGGTTCTGAATGTGCTCACACAGACACACATGCAAATATTATTCAGACTTAGAAAAGAAGGAAATCTTGCCCTTTGCAACAACATGGATGAATTCTGAGGGTCTGATGTTAAATGAAAAAATCAGACAGAGAAAGACAAATATTGCCTTAGCTATATTTTTGGAGGTAATCTACTTTTTCTTTCTTTTTTCTTCTGAATATGTTAAATTTTTACAATTGTGTGACTATTGAGCACAAGCCATATGATAGTCTTTCATGTCATTATTTGGTTACTATGTATACATAGAAAACATATCTATTTTTAGTGTTTGATTTTTGGTAACAATGGTTTCCTTTACTAATATGAATAATATGGTGTTTATTCATTTTTGTTTTCTTGGTATAAAACATTTCTTAAATAATCCTACTGATCCCTTCTTTGCCACTGGTTTCATAAAAATCAAAGTTATTAGAGAATTGGTAAGCCAATAATCCAAGGATTCTTACAAGAAAAAAAATCAACTTTCTTGAGAGAGAAAAAAAACACAAAATATATGAGTAAATGAATAAGTATACCATGTGTGATCCTAGACAATGAGACAGAACACCATAAACATGTTGAGTCCCTCAAATTTATTTATTGCTTGGCTTACTATAATTCCAAACAAAATTTTAGTGAAATATCTTTGCACATAAAACATTATTTGTTTTAAAAGTTTATCCAGAGGAGTGCCTGGGTGGTTCAGTTGGTTAGGCATCTGCCTTTGGCTCAGGTCATGATCCCAGGGTCCTGGGATAGAGCCCTGGGGTCGGGATCCATGCTTAGCAAGGAGTCTGCTTCTCCCTCTCCATCTGCCACTCCCTTGCTTGTGCTGTCTCTCCCTTTATCTCAAATAAATAAATAAAATCTTTTTTAAAAAGTTTATCCAGAAAAAAAATATTTTTAAAAAAGACTGGAAGTGAAAAAAAAAAAAAAAAAAAAACTGGAAGTGAATTGAATGTTGTTGGGGGTAGGGGAGCAATTCTAAAATGCTTTAGTTAGAACTGGTTTTAGGTGAACACATTAGGAGACTCAACTATAATAAGTTAAACACATTTTCTTTTGTCTCTTGTTTCTTTTCTTTCTTTCTTTTTTTATTTTTTTTTATTTTATTTATTTATTTTTTAACTTGACAGAGAGATAGCGAGCACAGGAACGCAAGCAGGGCAAGTGGGAGAAGCAGGCTCCCCACTGAGCAGGGAGCTCAATGCAGAGCTCAATCCCAGGACCCTGAGATCATGACCTGAGCCGAAGACAGACGCTTAAGGACTGAGCTACCCAGGTGCCTCTTTGTCTCTGTTTCAAGCATAAACTGACTGACACTTTACTGAAGAAATCCCATCTCTGTTCCTGAGGAGGGCATGAGGAAGAAGAGTACCACCGACTGCACCTGTCCCAGATTTTCAGGAAAACCACAGCTCTCATGGGAACTCTATCAATTCCATAGTCCATAATATGATCACATAAGCACATCCAAATTGTATTAGTTTTAGGTATACAACCTAATGATTTGATATATGGATAAATTCCAAAATGATTACCAAAATAAGTTTAGTTAACATCATCGCCCCATATAGTTACAAAAATCTTTTTCCTGTGTTGAGAACTTTTAAGATTTACTCTTCTAGCAACTTTCAAATACACAATACAGTATTATTAACTACAGTCATCACACCGTACACAAAATGCACAATATTAAACATAATCCAGGGCCCTGTATGATCTAGCTTCTGTTACCTCCCTAACCCTAACTCAGACCACACTCCCACCTACTCACGTGTCTTCACCTGTGCTTGTTTTCATTTGGTTTCTCAACAATCAGGGCATTTCTTGCCTCAAGTCCAGGGTGCCTGCTCTCGCTTGGATATGACATTATTATCTTGATCACTCCATTTATATCTTAACCTAAATATCACTTCTCTGAGAGACTTTCCTAGACCACCCTCTCTAAAAGTTACTTTCCCTTACTGCTTTCCATTGCATTTATGGGTTTATTTATTTATTTTATAGCTCTTATCCTGGTAGAAGGAAAGGTCCATGAGGACAGGAGCAGGAATCTAGCCACAATGTGAAATATATTGTAAGGGCTGGCTCTTTTACAAAAAGATTCTGGCTGCAAAAGATGGTTACAAAGTAGCTGTCATGTATGATGCAACTATTTCCCCTTTATAATTTCCTTTTATTTCTATTTTTATTTTATGAAATATTTTACATATTTATATAGTCAAATACCACAGCTATGCATATACTTTTTTTTTTTAAGATTTTGTTTATTTATTTGACACAGAGAGAGATCACAAGTAGGCAGAGAGGCAGGCAGAGGGGGAGGGAGAAGCAGGCTCCCCGCTGAGCAGAGAGCCGATGTGGGGCTCTATCCCAGGACCCTGAGATCATGACCTGAGCTGAAGGCAGAGGCTTAACCCACTGAGCCACCCAGGCGCCCTATGCATATACTATTTTTAATATAATCTTTCTAATGCAATATTGTATGTCAGTTACAGTTAGAAAAAAAATTATATGTTTTATTCTGAGAGAGACAACTTAGAAAAGATTATTGCATATGCCATCCTCCAAATGTTAATCACGAAATCCAGAGGAAATAAAAATAGTCTTTTAATAAAGGAATTAGTAAGAATATGATACTTTCAAGAATTCTACATTCTATAACCATTGAAAAAGTTGTGTTTAAGGAATACTTATAAAAGAATTGGAAATTTTTCATAAATGAGTGTTACAAAGAGGAAATCAAATCATAGTATTATATATGTATGTGGTGAAATCATTTTATGAGTATATTTATGTGAGGGTATACACAATTTTATATATATGTGTATATATTTAATATACATTAAATATATAAATATATATTATAGGATTATATAAATGTATAATAAATATATAAATATGTAGATTATAAAATATAGATTAAATATATAGATTATATATAATATATATTATATATGTATATAATTATCTATCTATCTATCCATAGCTGTTAGTCCCTACATTATGTTTAGCCATGTTTGACCTCTAATAAACTGGCCTATTGCTAAGATTAATTACTTCCAAATCTTTCAAAAATTGTTAAAATCATTAAACAGCCTTCCAAATGGAGGTGTATTTGCATAGTCAAAGTCAATTGAACATTTTTGCAATTATCCAGAAAACAAACTCAAATGGTGAGAGCAAATGAGATGTCTTGGACACTAAATGTAGATCAGCTAAAGTACCACCAGCTAAAACATAAATAAAAGGAAAGAAAACACATCATTTGTAAAGTTACTCTCTTTCCAGCAGAAACTTTTTGTTTCTTTGGTTTTTTTCTTTTATCATCAGAAGATTTCTAAAAGAGGATTCTTTTTAAACCTCCCAATGGTGTCACACAGCAACTTCTCTAAATTTTACATGTGGGAAAAATGAGACCCAGAAAGATTAAGTCATTTGTCAGGATCCACACCACCAGAGAGTAGATTTGGAGCATGAACTTGGTTCTGCCTGACTAGGGCACATTGTAAGTCTAGATTATCTGGAAGGACAACTGAATTCCCATGACATCAGTCTCTGTTCTGCCTCAAAAATTATCACTAGGAAAAATTTTCAGGACACACACTGACTCAAATTCAGAACTGTTTTTCCCAATCACAGAAGCAAGTGTTAAAGGTGCTTGTTTAAAGGCCTTGTGACAAGAGACATCCTTACCCATGTTGGATAAATGGAAGAACAGCACTGGTGAAGATGGCCTGGCAGTCCTAAGTAATGTGAGTCAGACTCAGTTCAGAAATCAAACCCTCTTACAAAGGTAGTTGTATAAGCCAAATCCAGGGACACAACTGTGAAGGAATTTCACACTCCATCAGAACCTTTCTTCAGCATTTACCCAGCACCTCCTATTACAAGCAAGATAAACAGCTTATTTAATTATGGCCAAATAAGAATCATATGGCAGGGATGCCTGGGTGGCTGAGTTGGTTAAGCAGCTGCCTTCGGCTCAGGTCATGATCCCAACTTCCTGGGAGTCCCACATCAGGCTCCTTGCTCGGCAGGGAGCCTGCTTCTCCCTCTGCCTCTGCCTGCCATTCTGTCTGCCTGTGCTCACTCTCTCCCTCTCTCTCTGATAAATAAATAAAATCTTAAAAAAAAAAAAAAAAGAATCATATGGCAGAATGGTCTATTCCAGGGAACTCCTAGCCCAGGCATGCTCATTGTCGATTCCCATCCTAGTGTTAATCACTGTAACCATCACTATCTAGGAAACAATTGAAAATAAAAATGAATGGCTTGTAGTTTTCTTAACAACTCAGGACCGTTCTTCGTCATTCTCATGCCGTAACTCCATATTCTGTTTCTTTTGATACATCCCACCCTTGTTTTGCTTGTCTCTTGATTGATGTTTTCCTGTAAACAGTGCAATCAATTATACTTTAAAGCCAATGTTTATGTTATTTATATTATGTAGTTCAGAAGAATTAGAGTCTGTCTTTTAAAACATGGTTTCGAGGGAAAGGTTACCTGCTTGTATCCTTGACTTTGCCATCCAAATGCTCATTTATCATATTTTTTCTCTTTAATTTTGTTTTGCCTGTTAGGCATTTCAAATTCCGTCAACAAGGAAGCTTTAGGAAAAGAGCATCTGGCATCACTGAGGCTGTAAATGTGGTCTAAGGAGTTTTGTTCTCCAAACTTCCCAGTCATCTATCAAATATCACTCACTATGACATGATGTGTCATTTATCCTAATGGATATAACAGTGTTGCAAATGGAAATGCCAAATAAAACATTTTTTTTTCTCTTTTAGTCTTGCATGCAATTCATAACTACCAAAAAAAAGAAAACACCCAAATGGAAATGTATACGTTTGGGAATGTAATTTTCAAAGTTAAATGAATACAAATAGACAATGGACATAGAGAGGAAAGCAAGAGTAAACATACATGTAGAAAAATGATTACCTCTGGGAATCATAAAAAAGTTTATTAAAATTACCCTGAGTTACTATTTTTACACTAGTAAAGTCATTGGAAAAATCAATTAAAATATGCATTGCTAACAAAGTTAGCTTCAGTAAAACTGAAGCATAGGCACTGTGTCATTAGTACTCAAAATGCTAAGAACTTCTTAGAAATAGAAAGATAAGATGTCACAGTACTTACACAAACATACATGTGTAAAGACCTTGTAATTCTGTCCAAGGAATTTATTCTGAAGTTGTAACTCAACAAATGGGACATATTTTGCTATAAAAAATAACTATTAGTGAATCATCCATCATGAAAAGAAAAAAACACAAGCCTGATATAATTGAAATGCAAAGTCATATTGAAATGGTATATTAATACCTCTCATATTTACATAGCCATTAAATGTGTATTTATTATAAAGACAAAGGAGATCCATGGAGGGGGGAAGCTTTTGTAACATTACGTAAAGTCATAAAGTGTAATTGTATTTATATAATTACCACATGTGCATTCATACATGTTTTCTCAAAACAAGTACATCGTGGGAACCTAAAAAAATAACAAGTTATTTATGAAATAATAACATAAATAAAATAACAAGTTATAAATAAATAACTAATTTTGTTTACTATATCAAGGCTGTACACAATGTGTGTATGTTTTGGAATTTGAGGAGGCAGTAGGAGAGGTAACTATGTCTTTGTTTAAATTTTTTACTCATAATTATAAAAGACAGGGCCCAATTTCATAAAACTGCAAAGTAAACATGGCGACGTCCTAAGTTAAAGCCATTTGGGACTGCAGTACGTGTCTTAAATGAGCCTTTCTAGATATCAGTAATCCTGATTTGTCTGAGGATTTTCTTGCTTTAGAACCGCAAGTTCCAAGTCCCAGAAAAAAACTTTAGTCCTAGGCTAACCAGGATGAATTGGTTCCCCTCATTTCTTTTCTTTTGCTCGAATTCCAACCACTCCACCCTTCACAGTGCAGGATGCCCTAACCCTTCCTGAATAGTAACCACATCTCTGTCTCCATCTTTGCCCATATACCCTATTACAAGAGACGTAGTGCTTGTTTCATGCAATGTCTTGGACTCCTCAAATGGGCTGGTAGAGCTGGTAGGGTTGGGAGATAAGGGTTGTGTTAAAATGTAATAACTCAGGTTCCTTTACTCTGGATCTGTTTTTTGTCTAAAACAAAGTAGGTCTCAGGGAAGCAGACTGGCTTTATCAGTGGAGCATGTGATTTGATCTTCAAGTTGTGTGTTTGAGCCCCATGATCAGTGCAGAGATTGCTTTAAAGAAAAATAAAAAAGATCTAAAACAAAATAGCTCTCATACTCCCCAGGATTTATTATTTCCTAAACCCTTCCCTGACCCCTCATCAAATATGTAGGGGGAACACATCAAATATAGAGAGGAAAATCATATCTTCCTATTGGAGGAAGTCTGACTCTGTGTCAGTAAATTCATGTACTGACCTTACTGTTCTAAGACAGCATTGACCCTATATTGGCTGGTTATTTTTCACAAATCTTACCTAAATTAAAGTAATGAAAGTCTAAGGTCAAGGCTAGCTGAGTAACTCTTTTAAATCTTTAAATCATAAATCTGGGTGTAGATAATCATAAATAATTAAATTACATATTTTAAGACATATAAATACATTTCATATATCATCACTATGAATTTTTTGTTGGTCACATGTATGGCATCATTAAACTAATTTAACACCTAAGAATGTTTTCTCCTCTCTCTTCTGTCTTTCTTCCCCTGTCCTATCAGAAACTTCATCTGATGTCTCACTTGATATTTCACGTTATATACAAATCAGAGCAGGGGGCTAAGGGCTAAAGGAAGACAGAGAAAAATAATTTGTTATTAATAACATGATACAGACATAATGAATTGTCTTTCCCCATAAATCCAACCTTTCAAATATCACATACTCTCCAAGCTTTCTGAGCCACTTGGGTTACATTTTACAAATATACCATAGTTAATGCAGTTTCTAATCCATGGGCATGCTTCACTGTAGGAGAGAGTGCACTTATAATAACTGTCAGCCCTACAGACCAGTTGTGTCATAATGCATGTATTCATACACAATTCCGCCCAATCCAGTGTATACATAAGAAAAATGAAACCAAATCTCTTGGAGAACACCCCATCATTTTCCCCTCCCTCCTTGAAGATGAGGTTTAAAATGTTCTACCCCAATAATGAATGTTTTTTTTAATTAATTTTTTATTTTTTATAAACATATATTTTTATCCCCAGGGGTACAGGTCTGTGAATCACCAGGTTTACACACTTCACAGCACTCACCAAAGCACATACCCTCCCCAATGTCCATAATCCCACCCCCTTCTCCCAAACCCCCTCCCCCCAGCAACCCTTATTGATTTTCTTAAAATGTCCATCACCATTGCAGAGAAATAATTTAAACACATGAATAGAGGCTTTTATGAATAAGTGTTGAATCATTCCTCATAACAGGATGAATGGCTCATCCTCTAGAAATTTCATACTTGCAAGCAGTTTTCTCCTCCTCCTCCTTCCTGTGTGTGTCTCTCTCTCCCCACCCCACCTCCTTCTCTGTTTCTCTCTCAAAAAGAAAATTCAATACCCAAGTGCAGTATTCATATTAGCTCATATTTGGGGAAAATTCTCTCCCTCCACATATTCTCTATGTCTCTATATTTATTTCTTAGGCGTTCTTAAGGGGTTGATTGGGCTTAAAACGTATAACTGACTGGATTCAGATCATAGAAATGTGTCATCAGCTGAGTGACTATTTTTTGCCTTCTTAGCTGACTTAGTCTTCAAGGTTATTAACAATATGCTTAGATGAACATACTTTAGCCATCCAGCACAATGCTGTGGAAAGCATTTTGGGAATATCTCCACAGGACATGATGATAACCTTCTTCTCAGAGTTTACCCCTAGAGGAAGTACCTTGGCAGCATTATTCTGTCCTCAGCTTCACTGGATGACTGTTTGACAGATGGCAGAGTCTTTAAGAAATCTAAATCAAAGATTCAGAAATATCCTTTGGCTAGAACTGAAGAAAAGTAAACCAAGTGTTTTAAATATAGAGAAACTGAAAAATCTCTCCTTAATGAAGGACTACATCAAAGAAGTATCTCAGTGAGAAATGAAGGGTAAAACAGAAGAGGAAGCAGTGCCAGTTACCTGACTACTTTCTAATTCAAGATGTTAGCACTAAGTAAATCCAACTCTCCTTGGGCTTGGAAAGGTATCTCAGTATCTATCCAATAGATTTCTCCCTTCTATTTAACTAGATCAAGTGGGTTTTTTTCTAACCTGCAACCAAAACGGCATTAAACAGGACAAATGCCCAAATAACTGTCAGTAAAGTTACCATCTGGTTCCATAAGTAATTAGCTTCTTTTTTTCAGAAAAAAAAAAAAAAAGAAGGATAAAATAAAGTTGTTTACTGCTATTCAAGAAGTTGAGAAGAAGATATACATACATTTTGGAAAAGAGAAGTTAAAACCACTGTGACTGAAATGACTACTGTATCGGACTGTGATGAACTTCCAATCATGGTGATGATTATTTCCCTTCTGCTGTCCACATTTAATCCTAGGTCTTCATGCTGCCAGCTGTAATCTGGAAATATACATGGAAATTGGTCCAAGAAAATGGACTTTCCAGCATAACAAGCTCATATAATATGATCCAACACAACATTCATTTATTATAAATTAATGATGGAGAAAATCAGCACTACCAATTAGGTCAAGAAAAATTAATTTGTTGTGGTCTATGGTCCCACAGAAATATCTTTATTCACATAACAGGAGAAATTACAAAAAGAAATAGTATATTCATGAGTATGTGAATAATTGCTTTAGGAGATTTACATACTGTCCCTTTAAACATTCCTCAAAAAGGGGCAATTAGTTAAAATGATCCCTGCTTTAGATATTTAGAAACCAAAGCTCACAGGGATCTATTCATTTTATTTCATGTTCATGTGTAGACATTGGTATTAAATGCATCATTAAGAGTTTATATAATCAATATGACACTTAAGTATTTGAAATTTGTTTAACTGCAATAGTCTTTTCTTTCCTACTTTAAAAAAAAAATTAATCTTATTTTTTTTTCATTGTTCCAAAATTCATTGTTTATGCACCACACCCAGTGCTCCTATGTGCCCTCCATAATACCCACCCCCAGGCTCACCCGACCCTCCACTCCCCCACCAAAACCCTCAGTTTGTTTCTCAGAGTCCACAGTCTCTCATGGTTTGTCTCTCCCTCCGATTTCCCCCAACTCACTTCTCTCCATCTCCCAATGTCTCCTGTCTTCCGAACTTGAAATATTTAAAATTTACACCATTGCTTTCTAAAAATCTCCAAAAAGACAATAATAACAATTAAATTGTTATAAATATAGCCCATTATGTAATTCGGTGAACAAATATAGACCCATCTTATAATTAACCAACAGTGGCCTGAGGCTCTTAACTTTATAAAAAAAATAATACTCAGATTATGGAAACAGACACATTTGAATGTGTAACCTATTTCTGATATACACAAATTGTGTGACTTTGGATACATTACTTTAACCTTTTTAAGACTGTATTTTTTTGTCTATAAAATAGAGAAAAGAAGTACATATAGTTTATATATTTATTGTGAGAATTAAAATGAGAGGGTAAAAACAATGAGAGGGCAATAACCTATGCTCAGTAAATATTAACATAATAAACTAAAAACAAATTGCAATATTAAAATTATGATGAGAAAGTTTGATATATATAACATATGCATGTATAACTTGAAATATATACTATGTAGTGTAATTCTTATGTGTGTGTATATATTTTTTGTGTGTATATTCTTTATTTAACCCTGACCTGAAAAAGGTTCAGAGGTAAAGTCAATGTTCAAATACAGTAGACACATGGGCCTCGTTTTCAGAGATACCAACTCCCTTGTAATCTCTGCATTTTATATATTTTTTATTTTACAGTTCCTATGGGATCAGTCCTTTTGTAAATTTCCTCAAGCCTCTTAGTGGAAAGATTCAGTTTAAATTCTCAGTAAATAAACATCGCATATGAACTTACTCTTTCCTAGATAATTTGAAACTTTTAGTATGTTAAGAGATACTATTTTCAGATCAAAATATTAGCTGTCTCCCTACCTCTCTCAACCATATAAAATACAATGGACTATTTTTCATAAAAACCAAACACAATTTTTCATAAATCTCTCAGTTAGCTGTTTTTAATTCTCAGTTAGCTGTTTTTAATAATATTTTATTGGTTTCCTGGATGTCATTCAGGCAAATTGACCATATCAAAATTTATGCAATCCTGCCAAGAACCTCTCTTCAAACAAATTCAACTAAACCCATAAAAGATCCCTGATGAACTACAGTAATGGTGAGGACTGCTTTTCATTAAGGTTAGTATCAGACAATGCCTAGCATTATTGGCTTAATTCACTATAATCGAAAGAACTTTTTGTCCGAAGTTTTCTAGCAAATTGTGCAAAGAGACTCTTTGTCTTTTAATGATGCAAGAGGATGGAAAACCTAGTCATAAAATTTCATGGCTGAGTTCTACGAAACCATTGAGCCTAATAGAGTATTGATTGAACCAAGTAGAAATATGGAGAAACAGTTGGAAATATTCCCAGGACATCTGAAAACCTAAGTAGCATTACATTTAAGAATTTAGCAAAACATGCAGGCAATTCTCTTAAGAGTTGCTGTCGCCTCATTTCAAGGTGTTCCTAGGGAATACAAATGTTGCCATGTGATACATGAAAAACAGCTCGTGGGAACAGAAGTTTCTCTCACTTAACAGAGTTAAGAAAGTATCAAATGACTGTTTGGGCCATATTAGTCTTAGTTTTCCTTTATTTTATTTTATTTTCCATGCAATTCATGGATGAAATTATGAAGTTTATGTGTATGACATTTCCTAAGACACACACTAAACAGCTCTTCTCTTTGATTATAAGTTTTTGCAGAACTAATTTGTTTCTCATACAGCAGGTACGTTAACAAAGACTACTGTATAGAATCATATTAACGATAAATTGAGCAAAAACTTATCATGTAACCATACTCAGTTGGTGCTTAATAATGATCACAATTTTTGTTTAATTTGAATCACTCTAAGGATGTTTTAACACCTAACTCTAGAGTTACTGCTTTTCTACTACTGGTTCCATAAAAACTTAGACCAGGCTTGTACACAAATTTAGAATTCAATGAAAAAAAGAAGAGAAAATGATAATTTATTTTTCTGTGCTCTCCTACACCATAGTTGGTAATGATTTTGTGGTGTTTATAGTTCTAATATTTTAAAGGAGGGTGGGAAGTGAGATGTACTACTTTGTAGACCTGGAGATTTAAGTCATTTATCTAAATCATGTAGAGAGCTGGTATCAGAAACAAAAATTAAAGCCATATTTTCTGATTCCCAAAGATGATACTATGAAATTCAATGTACAGTTTGTCATAATTTCTGCCAAGTTTTTTCATAGATATTCTCCTAATATTTAAAATTATAATATTAATGTCTCCAGTTTTCATGTCTCTGTGTTTTCCATGCTATTGTGAATTACCATTTCCTTTACTATAAAACTTTTTAGAATTACTCCCACATTCTATGGGAAATTGAGATGTCACAAAATGGTTAAATTTATGTTTTCTCTTTGACTTTTGGAAATTATTCTATCTTGACAGCCTTGGATTTGCTTTTTTTCCTGACCGATTGTATTTTCCATTGACCCTGAATGTCATTACATCAAGGAATGTGTGAATTGTTCATTTTATTGAGGGTTTTAGATACTGCAGTAATAGGGGTTGATTTTGTATACATTAGTCATAGGTAGCACAGCAGATAACAATAAAGACTATAAGATCAATTATTGTATATTCCTCTCTTAGGTCCTCCGGACATCCTGGCCATTGACAATTTCTCATTTGCAGCTCTCTCTGATACATATCCTAAACCTCCTTTTGCTGTTGTTACAGGGTTGCATGGTTCTTGACTCATGGAGTGGAAGGATGAATCTGGTGGACAAAAGAGTGAAGGGAAGTGAAATTTTATTAAGTGAAGGTGGGAACATAAAGGAGGTAAAAATGCTCTCTGGAGTGAGAGGGGTCCCAAATGGATTGCCACTGAGGGCTTTTATGTCTGTGTTTTATAGAAAACTGACCAGGGAACTTGGTAAATTTCTTGTCAATAACATTCAGAACAAACACAGTAGATCTGTAAATATCATGAGAATATCACATCTATCTTTAGAACAAACAAGATGTTCCCTTCTCTCTGGTTAATATCTTCTCTATAAAACATTTCTCCACAGCTGGGATTACTATGAGCCTGGTTACATAGCCTCTGGCCTGAACTTTGTAATGTAGCCCCTATCCTCTGTCTCGCCTACCTAGACTTGCCTGTTCCTTACCCACTATGTTTGTGAGTCGTTGTATTTACTAAATGTTTCATTATAATAGTCTCCTAACCAATAAATGTTTTCCCTTTTAATCTCACCTTTGATAAATACTTACACTGTTGTATTGGTGTTAGTTTTAACATGTACATTTAATTAAACTACTTCCAAGAAAAAGGCTCAATAATTTTAATGGTATAAAAAAGTTACACAGTATCCAAGAAGGTAAAATTTATAATTTGACATACAATGAAAACAATTTGTTTGAGATAAAATAAAAAATTGTGATATGCAAAAAATCAGGAAAATGGAAGCCATAATGAGGAGGGAAATTAGTAGAATCAGAGAAATAATAGATGGTAGAATTAATAGAAATAGTGTCAAAACAATTAATATAATTACAATTGATCTATTCAAGAAGGTAGAAGACAGCAAAAGAGAGACAGGAAAGGTATTACAAAACAGTCTTTATTAAATTTCTGGAGACAAAAATGGAAGTCTGAGTTTTAAAAAATATATGTGGAATGTAATGACAATAGGTTAAATACAGAAAACAAAATATTTGTAATGCACCTGAAGAAACAACAATAGAAAATACTTAAAATTTTAGAAAGGAACATAAGTTTATTTTATAACCATAAACAAAATATTCCTAGGCAACCTAATAGACATGAAAAGGGAGTCTCCAAAATGAGAGAAAGGAAAGGAGGACAAATGAAAACATTTTAAGAAATATTGGTTAAAAATCTTTCCAAACACAATTAAAACTATAAAATCACAGATCATCTTTCAAGACAGCCTCAGTGTTGAAAGCCTCAGTCTCAGCCTCAATTAAAATCTCAGCAGGTTTTTATTTAGACGTTTACCAGCTAATTATAAACTGTGTGGTGACATGCAAAGGACTTACAATAAAAAATAAAACAACTTTAAAAAAGAAAAAAATGAAGGGATTACTCTTTTCAAAAGTTTTAATAAAGAAAATAGGGATAGCATTTCTGAAATAAACCAGAAATAAGCTAGACAGAAAAAGGCCAACACTGCATTATATCACTAATGTGTGGAATGGAGAAATAGGAAGAGGTTGGTGAAAGGGTACAAGTTTTCAGTTATAAGATAAATAAGTTCTGAAGCTCTAATGTATTGCATTGTGACCATAGTTAATTAGACTGTGTTGTGTATTTGAAATTTGTTAAATATTTAAGAAAGAAAGAAGAAAGAAACAAACAAACTGTAAGGTAATGGATATGTTAATTATTGGTATCACTTAAATATATTTGGAAGTATATACTTGTTTTAAGCATTAAAAGTTTTTACTTACATGAAAAAAATAAATTCTATCTGTACAGATCATGACGGATAAGAATTGTGAGTAATCCGTAAAAGCCTCAGCATTATCTGAAAAAGGAAAAATCCAGCCCAGATGAAAACAGAGTCTATTCTCTTTATAACCCTGCTAAAAGCAGAGTCTGAACCTTACTGCAGATTTTCATGTAAGATGGATGGGTGATATATAAAATACATACCATTAATAGCAGCTTTAAATCAGCTCGAATATTTACAAGATGGAAGTCACAGGGGCGCCTGAGTGGCTCAGTGGGTTAAGCCGCTGCCTTCGGCTCAGGTCATGATCTCAGGGTCCTGGGATCGAGTCCCGCGTCGGGCTCTCTGCTCAGCAGGGAGCCTGCTTCCCTCTCTCTCTCTGCCTGCCTCTCCGTCTACTTGTGATTTCTCTCTGTCAAATAAATAAATAAAATCTTTAAAAAAAAAAAAAGATGGAAGTCACATATGACCCTAAATCAATAAATTGAAATAAACTCCTAATTATAATGGGAAAATTGACTATAACAGGACAGTATCCAAGCACTGGTTAAAACCATGAATGAAATGGCTCTTTGTAGCTGGGCTGCTCAATGTGTGTGTTAAGAAGGGTGAAGAGAGGGGTGAGTGGGATGGTACAATGCCTGGTACACAATAGGCAAATAGCTAAATGATATCCTTAGAAACCATATTTGTAGCTCATTTTACAAATTCGTTTTCACCTATTTTATTGAATATATTCTTTGGAAGTCCAAAATTCCTTACTATAGGAAATAACAATATTCAAAATACATAGGTATATACTAAAAGGCATAATTAGAAGGGTAGCAAACTAAAATTGCATCTTTGAATATTACAAAGGGGAAAATGCTCTAAAATCAGACTAAAACAAAAAGAAAAGTAAGAGGAAACCCAAAAACAAAAGTAAAAGGAAAAAACAGATTTAATGGAAGAGGACAGGAGTTAAAAAAAGTAAGTAGCTTCCCTGAGCTTATGACAAATGGTCTCAAACAAAATAAGTTTATTCAGTAGCTGCATCAGCAAAGCCCATTTAAGCCCAAAGAAATATCACAGATCTACACAGATTCAAGACAAGAATGGCCTCTGGGACCATGCAGTCCATTTTTTATGGTTTGAACATTGTGATTTACTTGTCTCACAATATATTTGCCCATGTGTTTTTAAATGTCAAATAACATGAACAGGCTAACTAAAATGGTCATCATAGAACACGATCAGCAGTTCACCACGGGTCATCTTCACCAGCGCTTGCTCTGGGAGGAATCCATATAAATTTCCTGCACAATAAGGTACCTTACTGACCCCCACCCCAAAAATGAGAAAAAAAGTTCTGCTCACATAAATGGTTAGTTGCCTTCATAGAAAAGAGCAAAATTTTTATCAAAGTTTTAAAAAATGCTTAGTTATTCACTAAGGAAACTCTTTTACTTTTGGCAAATTAAATTTAGAGAGACAAAGCATGTACTTTTTTATTATTTCTACTGTGTTTTTTCAAATCTTAATAAAGACTTTTCTAAATCCTGCTGGAAGATGAAAACTGGACCCTAAGTATCTTCTGATATGAAAAAACATTCTAAAACTGGACATTGTCATTCTCCTAGTAGATGGTCCATACGTGTTCTCTCTGACGATCCTTACTTGATCTGTTGTACTAAACATAACACTTTGTTCCTTTATTTTTTTTTTCTGGCTTAATATGTATAATTTTTCTAGCTTAAAATGTGTAATGAATGAACATGGATTCTGGAGTCAGTTCAGTTCTCAGGCTCTTCACTTAAAGTGGCATAGCCTGGTAAAAGATAGTACCGCTGAGATAAATGTTTATTTGTTAGAAACAGGTTTAGCTACAAGTAACATAGTACTTAAATAAATAGCTACTTAAACACATATTGGTATATCTTTCTCACCAGAAATCCTCATTACGTTGATTCAACTACTCTATATTGCTAGAAGGAACACATGCTCTTTCATTGTTTCCTCGCTGTCATCTGTAGTGGACTTTTTCCTCATTTTTGTTCTTTCTGTAGTCACAAGATGGTTGCTAGAGCTCCATATTTCACATAAGTATTCAAGGCACCAGCTAAGGCTCTGCCCGCTTATCAGGAAACAAAAATTTCAATATTCCATCTAAGTCCCTCTAGCAGATTTGCGGTTAGATATCATTGCCCCTAACTTCAAGAGATGCTACAAAATTAGAGAGCATGGTTGATATTGGCATAGAGCATTCCTTCACAGGAAGGTCACAAAGAGGGGGAGTGGATTTTGTGTAGGTTCGCAAAAGTATAGAGCACAAGAGCACTTATTCTAATGGTTAATTGTGATTCTTATGTAAGAATGTGAGTAATTATCTGTCACAAACTGAGCTTTAAATGATTAATTAGTACCATTAAAAAAGCTATCATCATTTACCTGCTTTAATCTATAGTATTATATCCTACTTGAGAGTAGGAGCTATATTTAATTCATATATATGTATTTAGATACTTCTCACTATTAGAATAAGGAAAATAAAGCAATATTTTGGCAATTATAGTTTTACACATACTTATTTTTTCCTTTTCTGTCTTTTAATTTATAAACTATTACTTTATATCAGTCATTAACACTTTTTGTAAAATTTATAATTAATCTGTAACCTTTGTGAGGTTTAGCACTGGGAGTATTCCTGTCTGTCAATTCTTCAGATTATCAGTATTTTGTCTGGTGTTTTTTTTTTTTTGTTTTTTTTTTTAAGGCTTTATTTATTTGAGAGAAGGAGAGTACAAGTGGTGGGAGGGACAGAGAGAAAGAATCTCAAGCAGACGCTCCGCCGATTGTGGAGCCCAAGCCAAGAAGAGAGGGGAAGAACTCAATCTCACAACCTTGAGATCAGGACCTGAACTGAAATTGAGAGTTGAGTGCTTGCTTAACTGACTGAGCCACTCAGGTGCCCCTGATGTCTTATGATCTGGCAGAATTTAAACCTGACATCTCTAAACGAAAACTTCCTTAATTGGATTCTCCAACTTTATATCAACTTTATTTTTTTTAAGAAGACAAAGGTTTTAGTTTCTCCCTGGCCTCAGAGAGAATCCATTTGACTTATTCATTTCTTCAAGTGCGCTCCTCTGATCACTGAGATTTAAAAAAAATTGTGTGTGATACAGCAGGTGAGGCGTTAATTATAAGAAACAATAACATTTTTGCTGGATATCCACTAGGTGACTAAAAGCTACATTAAAAAATTTCTAAAAATAAATGAAAGGAGGGAATATTATCAAAGTCTTAACTTTCCTTCATGCAAATCAGAGAATAAAATGAATTTGTAAAGAGAAAGAATTGTCAAAATAGGACAAATTGTAATAGAACACCCCTCAGATCATCAGAACCCTCCCAAGAATTCTGAGTACATCAATTATACTATACACTTCGTCAATGCCAACAGAGACCTTTATCTCAGAATTAATGAAAATGGTTAGAAGACTTCTGAAGTCCCTCCTTCTTTGAACTGTGAAATTGATTAATGCCAGCTATAAGAACATAGACAGTTTTAAATTTATTGTATAGCAAAATAGATATTCAATAAAGAATATTCAATGTATTAATAAAATTTAAATGTAAAAAAGTCTAAGTAAAACAGAGAAAAACTCCTACCTCTAGAGGACTGTGTCTCTTAATTTTTAGTCTTTGAATTACACACATCCAAGCAAATATCTCAAAGGCTTAAACGCTGTTACTTGTAAACTTCTCCATCTTTGGGAATGTTTTCAGATATATTGAGTGATACAACTATGTCTCCATCCAGAGATCACATACTCCATATTTGCTTTTCTCTAAGCTTAGGTACTCACCGGTAATCATTATAAATCTAGGTAAGACTCTGATAAACACAGAAGGTAATTAAAAATGATAATTAGTAAACTGATGGCAAACATTATAAAGATAGAAACTCAATACCAGGCAGCCCAAATCTCCCTGTTTTAAAAAAGTGATTTTCAGGTTTATCAGTTCAGAATAAGCATTAAGAGAAGTATATGAGATGTAAGATAATTACTGAGTTAAAGCTTCTCACCCATGGTTGAGACTATACAGATAGTTTCTATTGAACCCAAATGCCACCTACTTCATTAAACACTTAAAACTTATGTCAAGTCTCTGAAAAATGAACACATAGCCTCTGCCCAAACACTATGCTTGAAAGATTTAATGATGGTCAAAATCAGCATTATTAAAAAGTTTAAATCTTTGGCAAGACTTGATTATTAAAGTCTACATTCCAAAGACCAGAAAAAGCAAAATCCAATAGGCAATCCCATGACCCAACTCTGAGTTTGTAACACTTTCCATTCCACCTCTCTAGATTTTTTCTTTCTCATCAGATAACTGAATTGTTTAATCAAATATTCTTAAAATTCTTTAGTTCTATGATGTTTTATCAATGAAAAATGAAGAAAACTATAAGCTGAGGAAGTTTTGAAGACTAAGAGTCTTACTGACCTATAAAGGGGTCCACATTTTAAAAGTATTTTTAAAAATTTTTTATTTAGTTACTTGACAGAGAGAGAGAGCACAAGCTGGCAGAGTAGCTGGCAGAGGGAGAGGGAGAAGCAGGCTCCCTGCTGAGCAAAGGAGCCTGACATGGGGCTTGATCCCAGGACCTTGAGATCACAAGCTGAGCCAAGAGCAGTTGCTCAACCAATTGAGCTACCCAGGTGCCCCTAAAAGTAAAATTTTAATTAAGATTTTAATTAAAATTTTAATTAAAATTTTAACACTGGTATTCATAGACCTTTAAATCTCTGGAAACAAACTTCAAACACAATTACAAACAGTATTATTTGACTCTACAAGTACACTCTTTCCCTATTTGCTCATTTTAATCATTCTTCATCATGAATTATCCCCAATGATCTGGGTAAGAGCCCAGGACACAATGAAGTAATTAATAAACACAAATTAATAAACTAGTGTTACCTGTCAAGAAGTTAGGAGTCTATAACTGAAAAAAGATTCCAAATTCCCCATAGACCTTAATATTTAGACTCAGTAGGTTTTACAGATTCCCTGAATTACAGAATTTCATAATTTCAGGGAACCTTAGTTATTATTTAATCAACTCATGATGAAATGCCTAAAACCTGTTTCTATCCTTCCTGAGCAAGACTTCACCCAACCTTTACATAAGCACCCAACATCTATACTATAGAAATTAGATGTTTACTGGTGAAAATGGGCTGTATGGCAAGTGCATATTAAGGGTCCATCAAGGGTAATGGGACAAGAAGAAGTAGAACGAGTAAATGTTTTAATTAAATTTTCCTCAGAGGTGTAGATTTTGAACCCATGACACAACAACTAATGTATCTCTCTCTATTCAAGAAAATAACCTACAATTTCCTAATATTATTAAAGAATGATTTTCAATTATCAATATTCATTTGAATGTATATAATATGTAAAGTATTTTAAATAATTCATTGTGTGGTATAAGATAGCAAAAGATCATTTTAGTTAATGGCACTAGTTTCATATCCATTGAAAAATAAATTTTGAAATTAAAATGAATCCTATAAGTAGTGAAAAACATACTGTATAAACTTAGAATTTTTTAAGAAATTATTTTAAAGTATTAAAGAAAAACCACTTAGTGTTACTTGCTGAGCCAAAAAAGGATTTAGTATTCCCTAGACACACATATATAGACATATATAGACAGAAACCCCTATCTATTTTGAGAATTACACAGAACCACATAGTTAAATGGGAACATAAAATATCATATACCAAAATGCTAATTAAGCTGTTATTATAGAGACTAAAAATATATAGTGTTCATAGAATTTTATTTAGTTTAAAAGTTCTATTAGATTTCTTTTTTATAGTGACAGGCCCTTGGGTTTTTATTAGATGTGTGGTGATTAGAAAGAAAACAGAGAGTGTTATATATAGTGAATGGATCTAACATAAGTGATTTGAGTTCTAGTAAGAGAAGGGAGTGATTGTGGGGATAGGAAATATAGCAAGACATATGTGCTGAAAACTTCCTGAATTTGCTATAAAATGAAAAGCCACAGAATAAAGATTATAAATAAAAATATAAATAAAATCACATAAATTACAACAAAAATAAATCTAATACATAATCCATTAAAATGCATTATAGTGATACCTGAGCAAATAGAATGACAAAGAAAACTATTTTTAAAAGCAACCAGAAAATAAATGGGGAGAATGGTGGATGACTTTACAACATAGTCAGTGGTGTCTGATAGATAATGCAATAGTATCTTTATAATGCTAAAAGAAAATATCTACAAACCTAGAATTTCTTACTTAATGCAAATGTCATTCAAGAGTAAAATGCAGGGGCGCCTGGGTGGCTCAGTGTGTTTAAACCCTCTTCAGCTCAGGTCATGATCTCAGGGTCCTGGGATCAAGCCACACATCGGGCTCTCTGCTCAGTGGGGAGCCTGTTTCCCCCTCTCTCTCTGCCTGCCTCTCTGCCTACTTGTGATCTCTCTCTGTCAAATAAACAAATAAAATCTTTAAAAAAAAAAAAAAAAAAAAAAGAAAAGTAAAATGCAGGGGCGCCTGGGAGGCTCTGTGATTAAGCCTTTGGTTCAGGTCCAGATCTCAGGGTCCCGGGATCCAGCCCTGTGTGGGGGTCCCCGTTCAGCCATGAACTTGTTTCTCCCTCTCCCTCTGCCACTCCTCCACTTGTGTTCCTTCTTTCACTGTGTCTCTCTTTGTTAAATAAATGAATAAAATCTTTTTTAAAAAAAGAGTAAAATTCATGCTTAGAACATAAAACAAGAGATTTTGCTATTAGCAAGCCTGTACCAAGTTAAATACTGAAGAATATCCCTCCAGTGAAGGAGCATGATGTCAGATGTAAGTTCAGAGATATAGAAAACAACAGCAACAAATAACAATGAGAGCCTATATGTGTGGGTAAATCTAACTGCTGACTCTAAAAAGTGTTACTAGTCCATATGGGCACCCATGGGGAGGGCTGCAGCACTGGGTCGCCACAGCAGAACTGCAGCTGCTCTGGGTACAGGAGGCCGTGGACTTCATGGTGAAGAGTGTGGATGGATAGAACATCTGGAAAATGCAAGGCTTCATGTTTAGGTATAGTGACCGCTGTTGTGAGAAGAGCCAGGTGTCCATGAAGGTGGTGCACCAGGGCATTGAACCCTGCTGTGTCCTTCCTCTTAATTAAAGCAAAGTGACCTGTTGACAGTCCTGATGACCAGTGAGTTGGAGAAGTCCTGGGTGCCCTTGCCCAGTGCACCACGTATTGCAATAACACAGCCAAAGATTTAATAGATGCCGGAAGTAAAGAGCTTCAGGTGATGCCGCAGCTGGAGACTAGTGTGACCAAGTGTGTGGGTGACCATGTGCACCTCAGCCCAACCACGACCAAGATGAACGAGTCTCTTTCATCTCTGGGGAAATAGAAGTCTTTGCAATTGGCCATCGGAGCTGATGGCAGGGATCTAAAAAGAGAATTGAGAGTTTTGGTCTTTTAAGGAAAGTGTATGAAGAAATTAAGGATGGCACAAAGTTTGAGGCATGTGTCATTTGCCTCTGGATACTTGGTTCCTTTATGTTTCAATCCTACAAAGTGAAATGGAAACAAAACAAAACACACACACACACACACACACACACACACACACACACACAGAGAAAACCAAAAAACTGGAGTTAAAATTCAGGTCAGAGATAGTGCAGGAGAATTTTTGATAGCCTAAATCTTACATGATTGTCCCGACATGGGGGATGTCCCGTGTATCAAGACAGAGCCCTCCAAGGGACCAGAATCCTCACAGTACACAGGTACCCAACAGGCTGGCAGGTTCATCTAACCTGCCTGAGACCTGGGGGAGTCTGAGCAGAGATGTTTCTGTTTGTTGACAACTTCCCATTTACCAGAAATTTCACCAAGTCATTTTCCATAAGCTGTGAGAAAGGAAAAAAAAAAAGTTTCTGGATCTTTGTTTCGCTTTGTTTTGTTTTATATACAAGGGCATGCAGTTGATGTAAGAAGTGGAATTGGAGAGGTATTTTAGAGAAGAACTTTGAACAGTTCATGTCTGTTTCTGACTTTCATGATTTGGATATGCATCTTGAAGTACACATTACATCTTTCAGCTAGGAGACCCTGCAAGAACGGGAGAGGCAAAGTTACGCTGGGTGTGGGAAGCCAACCTTCCCTGTCACCTGCTGCCATGAAGGGCCCAGAGGCTAGCTGCCATAGAGCAATGGGGCAGTCTTGTGGTGACACTCGCCCTGAAGGGAAAGGGAGTATAAGGCACCTGGGTGGCTCAGTCGGTTAAGCTTCTGCCTTCGGCTCAGGTCATGATCTCTGGCTCCTGGGATTGAGCCCCACGTTGGGTTTCCTGCTCCAGGGGAGGCTGCTTCTATTTATAATCTCTCTCTCTCTCCTCCCCATCACTTGTTATCTCTCTCTCTCAAATAAATAAATAAAAACTTTAAAAAAAAATAAGAAAGGAAAGGGAGTTTTGATTGCAGTATATACCAGTATCTAGGAATGAACATTGAAGGAGGAACTGCTGCCTTAACTAAGGGAGTTATTAAGTGCCGACTTTGGAGAAACCTGGTTTTTATAAAACAGAATGGAATGAAAGCCTAAATTCAATATTGCTTACTTAGCTCCCTGAAATAGGCAACAGGAAGGTCAAAGGAGAATAAGCAACTCAGGGGTGAGCTGTGATTTCTTTAAAACAAAAAAGGGGCAACCCCCCATTACCAATACCACTTTTACTTGGGGCCTTGGCAGCAAGCAGTGTTCCTGCCGAGCTCTAGCACTTTATCATTTTGATAAGGACCTTGCTGTCTTTTTGCTGACTTATTATGTGAAATGATAATATAGCCTGTGCTCAGTGTTTCAGTGCTGTGATACATTTTCCTGGTGGTTTGGTTATAAAAATAAACAAGATTTAGTTTTTCTTCCAAAAATAAATTAATTAATTTAAAAATAATTTAAACATGAATATGAATTACATCAAAAATAGCATATATTTTAGGAATTGAATAAATAAAGATATTTTCCTTATTTAGGAAGAAGGGGTAACTATCACTTAACATTAGAATTTCATTAGATAAAGATAGACGTTTGAAACTGTAGTTACCCTCAACCAAAATTATAAATGAGTATATGACATCCAAGCAAATATACAGAAAATAAAATTTTCTGAAGTGATTAATCAAAAAGAATGCAAGAAAAGAGAAAAATGTAGAACAAATAGATAACATATAGTAAGATGGTAGTTTTAAACCCAAATATATCAGTGATTAAATTCAATCAAGTTATCTAAATTCTCCTATGAAAAATGAAGATTGTTAGAGGCATTAAAAATATAGGTTAAAAAAGTTACAGCCAACTAAAATACAAGGATAAAGGCTGAGAAAGAAATGATGAAAAATTATATATCATGCAAATGTTTATATACTATATATATGATATCAATATAAGTAAATAAATGAATAAAGTAGATCTTCATACAGAAATTATTACTAAAGATAAAGAGAATGTTTTATAAAATATTGAATATACCAGGGAAATATGAGTCTAAGTGAGTGTCCCTAAATTTGTAAAATCTAAATGAAAGCAAAGTGGCAAATTTTTATGTTCAAGAACAGAGAACTCTGAGTCATTCTTGGATATTATTCCCATACTCCTGCATTTATTATCTTTCTGGTCTTGGTGGATCTGGTTTTTGTTTGTTTCTTCTCTGTCAAATGGGGACAATAGCCGTATTTCATTAGGAAGTCATAACCATTAAATACAACATGTGAAAACATCCAATAATCTAATATGGCACATGATATAGGTTAGAAGTAAACATTTCACAGCATGAAATAGATTTTAAAAACTGAAAACATACAAACTGTTTTTGGAGAGAGTTGATATTGGAGAGAGATCAAGACTGAGAACCCAGGGATCTGGCCTGTTGTCTTGGTTTTGCCTTTGACTTGCCTGGTTGGAATATAAAAATACCACACTGGGTCAGCCAATCTGCTCGAAGAGCCTCAGGCTCCCTATTGTTAAATGACATTCAAATCTGTGAAATCATTACCTTCTATTGCTGCCTCCTTCCAACTATCTCCAGCTGAAAATGCTACAGAGATTAAATGAGGCCGTCTCAGTACATATAGACATGCTTTGCTTTTGCTTGCCTTACAAGATGTCCTGTTCCCTGCTGTAGACTGTGATTCCCCAGTCAAGCCTGTACGTGGTGCATTATGTGATGTGGTCCACACCACATCATGGGAGTCTCATATGAGCTCTTCATTCTCTTTGTTTATTTAGCTAGAATAATTTTTTTAAAAAGATTTTATTTGTTTATTTGACAGGCAGAGATCACAAGTAGGCAGAGAGGCAGGCAGAGAGAGAGAGAGGGAAGTAGGCTCCCTGCCGAGCAGAGAGCCCAATGTAGGGCTATATCCCAGGACCCTGGGATTATGACCTGAGCCAAAGGCAGAGGCTTTAACCCACTGAGCCACCCAGGTACCCCTAGAATAACTTCTTATTGGTGAATTATTTTATGACTAGTAGGACTGACTTTTCTGACTTGTTTTCACTTGACTCTTTATAATAAAGGCAGAAGACAAACATCTGCCAGGACCTCTCTCTCTAAAGAATTCTCAGTATTTTTTGGAGGTGTGGATTTCCCTCAGTCAATGTCAATTACATTGGGATTATGTCTAAGTATTATGTCAATGGTCTTGACAAGAAATCTAGAAATTACTTCAATTTAGACATAGCTTTCCACATTCAAATCTCAGTGAAGCACATTTCTTTCTTATTTACAGGATTACTATTTCAGACAAGTGAAAGGTAGAAAGTCATCAGAATAATTAGAAGAGATGTTTCTTCAATCATTAATGTTTTGCTTCATTCACTTCTTTTAATGCATATTATCACAGTGCTACATCACTGAAACAAATTCTGAATAAGTCAAAATTCTTTGAATATTGATTAAAGATTCAATTCATGTTCATATAGAGTGACTATTACTTTCTTTAGGAAAAATGGTGGACTGGACAAAGATACTCTAATCCTTATTTAAATTATTATCATTATATAAGAAGATACATATATATATATATGTATATATATATATACACAGTAGTGTTAAAGTTTTAATTTGTTTTAATTATCTTTCAATGGAGATTCTGAATAGGTTTATTGAAATCTTAGGAGCGGTAATACAAAACAATTGTTGCATATGTGTGTATGTGATCTTTTGTTGGAATCCTGCTTCAAAGTCAATCACAGCTGGAGCCCTCAAGGCTGAGTAATTAATTACTGAGTCCAGAAGGCCACAGGGCAAGGTGATTATCAGATTCTAGGATATTTTGGGGTAGCTTCAATTACATAGTGAATATAATTTGCATAATTTTCTGTAACTTTTTAATAAAATTACAAAGTAATTCGCCTCTGGTATTCTCATACATATGAAAGCAAATTCAGCATTAATTTAAGCCAGAAAATGCTTCCAAAATGCTTCATGGAGACACTACAAAATACTGTATGGCATTTTCTTCATTCATTAAAAAAAAACTAAGTATTCCAAAGGATAAAAGTAGTATAAATAATATTTATGTATTAAACATCTATACTAGACATTCTTGAAGGAGGCTTTCTCATCTTTCATTTTTATTATTGTCTCTCCCCGTGACCATTTCATCCTCAACTTTATATTTACATATGATTTTAATAAGTATACTGTTAATTGATTTTAATATGCATAGAACAACTGTTCAACTGTTTCAATTATTGTTTTGTCAATTCTGATGTAGTTAGATGTCCAGGATTATAAAAAAAAAATAAATAACCGCTTTCATCATACATGGTAGAGAGTCAGACTTCTTAGCTGTGTACTGCTTTGGCGTTTGGATGGAAATTACGGATTCTCTCTTGTGAATATATGTGCATTATCTCCCTGAAAAATAAAAGTGGCAGCACACACACACACACACACACAATACCACATAAATGCATACATACACCATATGCTTAAACTATCTTAGGATGTCCTGACCCTCTAAGATGCAACCATGGTCCCAAGTTGAACAACCACGGATAGAGGGGGATATTTGTGTTTCTATTGCTTATAGAAGAACACTAGACGTCCAGTTTATTTTAAAGAAATAGCAATCTATTACAAGTTGTGTGCTCCAGAAGCTAGTAATTAGAAGGAAACTGAGAATAAAGTGTTTATTAGGTATTTATTCCACAAAGAGTATGGAAACAGGATGTGATGCAAATTTAGCCAAATCATGACCAACTAAGAAAGGATCTCTGGAGTGAGTTTTGCCTGTTAGGGTTACCCTGAAATAGGCTGGGATTTTATGCTTCTGTTTCTCAATCACTATATGCAAGTTACCTGAGAAGTGCATATTAAGTGAAGTGACTCCTGATGAAACTGATCCCAAGGAATTGACACCTAGACACTGTTTGTTTCTTACCCTCCCCCATACTAGGAAAATACTTATTTGAACAGGCATATGGTCAGTATACTCTTTGGGCCATTGAGATACACGTCTCTCTGTACATTGGAATAGGTGACTGAAGGAATTCTCTTCCTGAAGGAAAACAGAAATATTATGAAAAGTAGGACTATACCTCTGACTAGGTTTGTTGTCAGTGCTTTAATTGACACTCATCTTCTCCCTCCACTTTTATTCTCTATCCTATTGTTCTCACAGTAAACCAGCCACTTATCAGGGTTTTTTTTTTTAAGATTTTATTTATTTGAGAGAGAGAGAGAGAGCACATGCATGTACACAGGTAGGGGGGAGGGACAGAGGGACAAGCAGATTCCCCGCTGAGTAGGGACCATGATGCAGGGCTCATCCAAGGATCCTTAGATCATCATCTGAGCCAAAGGTAGTCTTTTAACCCACTGAGATACCCAGCTGCCCCAGCTTTTTAGTTTCTAACCCCTGAGGTATCTAAAGCCCAGTCCACTATGTTTTCCCCAGCCTGGGGTAACCACACCTGCTCATTTATGGTCAAACTGGACATTGGGATACCAAGAGGCAATCAAGTGAATCTGCTGAGTCTCACAGGTATTCCTGCTTGCCTTTATCATAAAATTGCAGCCCTACCTCCTCTTGACTATTAGGATCAATAACTCTTGATAAGAAAATTTCCTCTTCTTGGGGATCCTGGGTGGCTCAGTCTGTTAAGCATCTGCCTTTGACCCAGGTCATGATCTCAAGGTTCTGGGATTGAGCCCCACGTCAGACTCCCTACTCCATGGGGAGTCTGCTTCTCCCTCTGTCTCTCGTTGGTGCTCTCTCTCTCAAATAAATAAATAAAATCTTAAAAAAAAAAAAGAAAAACAAAAATTTCTCTTCTTGCCACTTATTCCTGCGATACAAAATGTCCAGTTAACAGCCACGGCTTGTAATTCAAGGTAAGACCTATTATAGCATTCTTCTAAATGCCATTAAGGAATGGAACTGGTAGCATTACAGAAACCAAGGTTACAAGATGGGAAACACAGTGTTCCCAAATGGCTCACTGAGAATTTTAGAATGTGGGGCACTACTTCTTAAACCTGTTAGTTCCAGGATTCATATATTCTCCCTTTTGGGGAAACAGTAAAATATAGAAATCTTTGATTTTATATATGCATCCTGGGCAAGGTCAACCCATCTTTATGGAGTTCTGCTTCTGAGCTACTGGTTCAGTTATGACTTCAGTAGACTGTTGCATTGTTGTTTCAGGTCAACTCATTTTGGGTGATATGATGTATGATATGATGTGTCCAATGGATCCCATGATCATGGGCTCTCCCCCTATCTCCTTTGTTTTAAAATGCCTGCCTGACCTGAAGTAGTATTCTATGGGATCTCATGCTAGTGGATCAAATACTCAATAAACCCTCAGACATTAGTGCTGCCTAAAAGCCCATGAGCAATTATATCTATTCCTGGGAGGAACAAATAGTAACAAAACAACTCTGAATCTTTCATAGCTGGTAGAGGACGTATATCATCAATTTGACACTAAGTGACTGCTTAGTCAGAGCAAAGAAAAGTTCCATATCAGAGGTTCAACCCTGGCTTCTGTGGGCTAGTAAGTTAGACATTTGACAGCATCAGTAATGAAATTAGCTTTAGTAATAGCACTCTATGCTGTTAGGTCAATGTATAGCTTCAGTCCCCACCATTTTGTTCAAGTGGTTCATTTTCCCATTGTACTGTCACTGGGTTGACCACTGACAGAGTGGTTGGGGTCTCTCAGCTGACAACTATGTCTACTGAGATATTTAGTGCCTCTTCTATGCTAAATTCTCTCTGATGGACACTAACATACGATACAAACGTCTTATACTTTATGCTCATGTTCAGGTACCTGTCTGTGTAGCAATTTTTGACACTTTCTTTTCCATGACTTTCAAGTCTTTTTGCTTAGCCCCCTGACTAGCTATTTGCCAAGCTATTCACCAGTACTATGAGTGGGCATGTACTCTAAACTTGGGCCAGTTTCTCTTTCCACATAAGGCAGACTGATAGATGCACTACCTAGTAGAATGATTTTTCTTTGTTATTTTCTTTCAAGGTCACTCTAATTGTGGATATATATTTTTCAGCTTCATATAGGCAAACTTGACTTACCTATAAAATAAGATAAGGCTTTTTTTCCCCTCAAGGTGGACACATGTGATCCCACATAAGTTTCAGGTGTAGGTTGATCAAATACATTAGTAAGAGAGCAGTGAGCCCCTTGGGGTTCTGGGCTACCTGCTCATGTAGTTTGTTGGAACCCTCTGGTCTCATTCATGCTTGCTCACAGATGTCTCATTTCTTTTTTTTTTTTTTAAGATTTTATTTATTTATTTGACAGACAGTGATCACAAGCAGGCAGAGAGGCAGGCAGAGAGAGAGGAAGAAGCAGGCTCCCCGCTGAGCAGAGAGCTCGATGCAGGACTCGATCCCAGGACCCTGGGACCATGACCTGAGCCAAAGGCAGAGGTTTTAACCCACTGAGCCACTCAGGCACCCCAGATGTATAATTTCTATGTTACAGTGGTTTGCTGCTCAGCTACAGAATCTTGTGATTTGGTAGGTCTAAGATGATGTGGTTCATGATGGATAGTTCTGGACACATAACCAAGGTCTAGAGTTAAGTCTCTACAAGGGCTCTAGAGCATGTCAAGAACTGTTTTTCACAAAGTATATTATTCTTTGCACATTAATCTGCTAAATCCATACAACATTTGGTAGGGCTGCTTGTACCACATCCTGGACACGCAGCAGATTATTTTCATATTCTCAGCCATACTCAAAGTTGGCAACCTTGTATTTCACACAGCCTATAGGCCAGAATAGTATCCCAGCATGTGGAATATGTTTCCCACACCCCCCAACCAAAAATAAAAAAACAAACAAAAACAAAAACAAAAAAACAACCCTCGTGAAGATTGTGCTTTCTTCTTTGTGATAGAAGGTGCAAAACGTAATAATACAAATGACGCTTAAATGTCTCATTTATATGGAATATCCTGGCATGCCTCTGATCTTTGGGTTTCTAAAAAGATTAGTAGGGTTTATTTCCTATCCTCATGAATACTTGAGTTTTCATAAGGACCTCAACTTAGTAGCTGTATCCTGCTAGCCTGTCCAGAAGAACATAACATTGACAATGTAATGAATTAATGTGATGTGTTTCTGAATATCCAAACTACCTTCACCTTTCAAAATATTTTGTGAGACAAGGTAAGAGAATAATTATCACCAAGAGGAAAAATAAATGCATATTGCCTTCCATTTCATGAGAAAGCATTCTGTTTCTCATTATCGACTGGGGGAGAAAAAAATGAATTTTCCATATCAATGACTATAGACTGTATTTGAACTCACATTAATCTGTTTTAGCATAGATACCATATCTTGTAAGGATGCTGCCATTGGATTTACTATTTGTTTGAACTTGAAATATTCTATTTTTATCTTCCAGTATTACTCTGGTTTCTGTAGAAGCCTAATTGGTGGATTAAGAGAAGATATGACGGGGCCTCCCCACCTGAATCTTCCAGATTTTTAACAGCAGTGCAAGTTACTCTCACGGTCTGGACGATACAATATCGCATTTGATTTCCTTTCTTGGTTGCAGTGTGTGTGCGGTGGGGAAGGAGTAGTTAATTGCAGAGACTTCTACTTGGCCTTCCCTTTATGCTAATTTTGACCCCACAGAAAGAGCATCCAATGTTTTGGTTGCATTATTTACCAAATATGTCAAATCCCATTATACATCCAAGGATTAGGAAAATGACCGCTTGGATTTACAAACCTAGTAAACCCATTCTAAGTCACACTTTTCTAGTATTCCGTTTATTCCGACTTCCCTGTCATCCCACTTTAATGGAGAGGTCATGATGACACATTGTTTTCTGGATATCAAATGCTATTCAGAACTTGTGTTCAACAGTACTGAAAATACCTGAGTATTTCCCTTTCCCCATTGTGTACTTAACTGAAAAATGGCCTAGACTCTTTTGGGGGAAGAACTGGGAGAATTATTCCACATACTTGCTGTAGTGTTGTGAGTTCCTACCTCCTAGACAAACAGACATCTCTTCTATCATTGTTGTATGGGTATAAAAGTCATCTCAGGCCTGAATACTGGAAAAGAAATTACACCGATATCATTTTTATTGAGTTGACCACTATAAGGCTACTGGGCATTAATCCTTGATTTCTTCTGGTAGTACAATTAAAGGAGTAATCTTGATGTTTATCAGTTTTTTTCCTCAGAAAAATTCATCAGCTCTGGCTTTGGCTACCACTCTAACTTTGCTGGCTATCATAATAATTGAAATCATCTAGCATCTGTGGCTAAGTGCTGCTGTCTAGTCTTGATATAGGGGGGAATTGGTTCTATCACCATGGCATCCTTAATACCACAGCTTGATCAACAAATGTGGGCTGCCTTAGGAAGGACATGACTTTGGGCAATGTGGCTGCTGTCTGCAGTTGAAGCCAGTCCTGGAAGTGCTGACAGCTGATCTTTCCTGAAGGAAGATGTGGGCCAGATATCTCTGTATCTTTCCAGATCGCAACAATTTATTTTAAATGGAAGGATTCTAAGACCAAACAATAACTTTAATCTTACTGAATGATTGTCTGGGCAATTTAGAGATATGTTCAATTTAATATCTTACTGAAATGACTCTTAATTCATTGTCAGACATTGCAGGAAGTGCAAGGATATAGTTGAGAAAGAACAAACCCAGTCTTTCTTTCCATAAACTTGGAATTGTAGTGGTGTAGAAGGAACTGCATATTAAATAGACAATCAAATATGTGGATAACTTAGATATATTTAGATAATTATAATTGCTGTAAACAAAGTAAAAGAAGATGAAATGACTTCAGAGAGATTTACCAGATCAAGTGTTCAGAAGGTGTATTTTTGGATAAAAGTGCCAGTCATGTAAAATTAGAGCAGAAGGCTATTCCAGACATAAGAAACAGGAGATACATAGGCCATGGGGTGGGACAAGTCAAGGGCATTTGATTAACAGAAAGCAAGATGATGTGACAAGGTACAGTGAGCATGGCATTACATAGCTCAAAATGAGGTTAGAGATAGAAGCAGCTGCCAGATCATAGAGAATATCATATGTCACAAAAAAGCATTTACAGTCTTAGAAATCTGACCAGGTAACAGAATGAATCTTTTTGCAGTGGGAACAGCACAAAAGTAAAGAAACAAGAAAATAGAATAGGAAGAGGGATCTAGTTACCATAAAGAAGTGAATGTATAGGCAACATTGAGAATGAAAGACACAGTGAAAAAGAAGACATGTGGCATGAGGAGAGAGTTAGTCCCAAGTCTATAAATCTACACTATGTCCTTCAATATCTGTAGTCCCAATTATAATTTTCATGTGTTTTATCAGGGTACATCTAGGCTTTCCTGTTATAATGTGAATAAATATGCGGAGATGTACAGCTCCAATCGAGGAGGGAGAATTCCAATATTTAGGAAGGCAGAGCAGAAGAGGAGGAATCAGCAAAAAGATGGAAAATACAGCTGGAGAATAGGAATAAAACTGGGAGAATGTATTATCATAGAGGCCAAGAGAAAATAACTTCCTTGAAACAAACAAACAAAAAAATTAAATTAAAAGTATAAATTCTTAAAATATTCAAACAAGAGGAAGGAAAAGTCTAAAATCACCCAGGAGTCTCCTCTAGAAGATAAGAATTTGATGGAAAATACAAAGGAGGGAATTTATACCATAGCCAGACAGTTAACCTCTTCAATATCCGATTAGCAAGAAAGGGCCATGGATTATTGAAATGCGATGAAAAGAATTTTAATATGCATCCTAAAATTAATCTATTAATCTATTAATTAATTATTAATCAATTAAACTATTGTCTGGTATGTGAGTGGAGGAAAAGAGAGCACCAAATATTTAATGGACATGAATACTATGCCAGATATTGTTCATAACATAGAGAGTAAGAGCACAGAATCCAGAAGCAATCTGCCTGATTCAAAGCCCGGGTCTGTTAAACCTCTGTGTGATCTTGGAACAATTTAAATACTCTCTCAATTTCCTTATTATAAACTGGGATAAGAGCAGTATTCACTACATAGGGGTATTGTGGGGTTTAAATTTGCTCTATAAGTAGTTCATACATGTTGTCATCACTTTATTATCGAATCTTTGTAGGAACTCTCTGAGTTACTTAGAGATCCATTTTGATGCTGAGGGAAAGGAAGCTCAGGACAGTGACTTTTGAAAGATCTACCACTGATATATGATAAAGCAAATATTCAAGTCTGGGTCTTATTACAAAACTTGACTTTTTCCATTCTTATTTTCAGTCCAAATAGAAAGACAGCATGTATCTGAGCCATACTGACACATGAGGTTTATACAATGTCAATGAGACTTACCTGTTAACACATTTTCACCCAAGGAAAGCTACCAAGATTTTCTCCAGAATGCAGTTCCAAATACAGTCAAATGTAACCATACTTCCTCAGGTGCCTGTGTGGCTCAGTCAGTTGAATATCTCACTCTTAATTTTGGCTCAGGTCATGGATCTCAGGATGATGAGATTGAGCCCTGCATCAGGCTCCATGCTCAGCGGGGAGTCTCCTGGAGATTCTTTCTCTCCCTCTGCCCTTCCCCTCACTTGCACACACTCATTCTGTCTCTAAGTACATAAACGAATAAATCTTTAAAAAAAAAAAAAAGAGAAAAGAAAAAAGTACTTTCTAAGCAAGTACTATGTGCTCAGCTATATTAGAGATTGGGTGAAGATGATACAAGACAAAACTAAATGTGGGTCCCTAATGATTATATTTCAAAGCAGAGGTGAAGTGTAGCAGGGAATTTTTCACTTCCAGTGACTTCAGTGTGATAAGTTCATCCAAAGTCTGTCCCAAAGGCCTTCAAAGTTTGGATATAAAGCTTTAACTTCTTCTTCCTCTTCCTCTTTTTTTTTTTTTTTTCCTTTTTGGAAATAAGACTTTTAGTATTATTATGTTACATTAATTACCATATCATTATTAGTTTTTGATATAGTGTATATATTTTGCATATAACTCCCAGAGCTCCAAGCAATATGTGTCCTCCTTATTACCCATCACCAAACTAACCCATCCCTCTACCCCCTGCCCCTCCATTTTGATTGGGATCTTTCCCTGGTTTTGGGATTAAGGTAATGCTGTCCTTGTAGAGTCTGGAAGTTTTCCTTCTGATTCTATTTTTTGAAACAGCTTCAGGAGAATAAGTATTATTTCTTCTCTGACTGTTAGGTGGAATTCCCCAGGGAATCCATCAGGTCCTGGACTCTGGTTTTTGGGAGATTTTTTTTTTAAAGATTCACTTATTTATTTATTTGACAGACAGAGATTACACGTAGACAGAGAGATAGAGAGGGAAGCAGGCTCCCTGCTGAGCAGAGAGCCTGATAAGGGACTCGATCCCAGGATCCTGAGATTATGACCTGAGACAAAGGCAGACACTTAACCCACTGAGCCACCCGAAGCCCCTTTTTGGGAGATTTTTGATCACTGTTTCACTCTCATTACTGTTACAGGTCTGTTCAGGTTGTCAATTTCTTCCTGTTTCAGTTTCAGTTGTTTATAGGTTTCCAGGAATGCATCCATTTCTTCTAGGTTCCTTAACTTATTGACAAATAGCTGTTGATAATAATTTTTGGTGATTATTTCTATTTTCTTGCTGTTAGTCATGATCTCTCCCATTTCATTCATGATTTATTAGTATCCTTTTCTTTCTTTTGGATAAGTCTGGTCAGTGATTTATTGATCTTAGTTTATTCAAAGACCTAGCTTCTAGTTTCGTTGATGTTTTCTCCTGTATTTCTGGTTTCTAATTCATTGATCTCTGCTCCAATCATAATTATTTCCCTTCTCATGTGTGAGGTAGGCTTAATTTGTTGTTGATTCTCTAGTTCTTTAAGGAATAAAGATAGTTTGTGTATTAGGGATTTTATTTATTCTTTAATTAATTAATTAATTATTATTATTATTATTATTTTTTTTTTTTTTTTTAGTGAGATGACTATGTACTTCCCCCTATGAACACCTTTGCCTTGTCCCATAGGTTTTGGACTGATGTGTTTTCATTCTCATTGGTTTCCATGAATTGTTTAAGCTCTTCTTTGAATTCCTGGTTGACCCAAACATTCTTGACCATGATGGTCTTTAGCTTCTAAGTGTTTGAATTCCTTCCAAACTCTTTCTTGTAATTGAGTTCTAGTTTTAAGTCACTGTGGTCTGAGAATATGTAGGGAATAATCTCAGTATTTTGGTATCAGTTGAGACTCAGTATGTGATCTATTCTGGAGGAAGTACCATGTGTGCTGAAGGAGTATTCTGTTGTTTCATGGTTGGATGTTCTGTATATATCTAAGAGTTCCATCTGGTCCAGTGTGTCATTCAGTGCTCTTGTTTTTTTGTTGATTTTTGGCTTAGATGATCTGTCTATTGCTGAGAGTGGAGTATTGAGGTCTCTTACTATTAACACATTATTATCAATATGTCTATTTTGGTTAACAGTTGGCTTATGTAGCTGGCTGCTTACATGTTGGGGGATAGATATTTACAATTGTTAGATCTTCTTATTGGATAGAACCTTTAAGAATGATATAGTGTCCTTCTGTATCTCTAACTATAGTCTGTAGCTTAAAATCTAATTTGTCCGATATAAAAATTGCTACCCAGGCTTTCTTTTGAGCTCCATTGAAAGAAGGTTCTCCATCCTTTCAGTTTCAGCCTGAATGTATCTTTAGGTTCAAAATGAGTCTCTTGTAGACAGCATATGGATGGGTCCTGTCTTTAACCAATCTGCAACCCTATGCCATTTCTTGGGAGCAGCATTTAGTCCATTCACATCTAGAGCGATTATTGAAAGATGATTTTCTTGTCATCATGTTGCCTGTGAAGTCCTTGTTTCTATAGATTATCTCTGTAAATTTATATTTTAATATCACTCTTGGCATCTTTCTCCTTTTATAGAACCCCTCTTAATAGTTTTGTAGGGCTGGCTTAGTGGTCACATATTCTTTCAGTTTTTGCCCATCTTGGAAGCTCCTTATCTCTCCATCAATTTTAAATAATAGCCTTACTGGATAAAGTATTCTTGGCTCTATGTTCTTCTCATTTAGTACCCTGAATATTCCTTGCCAGCCCTTTCTGGATTGCCAGGTCTCTGTGGACAGGTCTAATATCATTCTGATGTTCTTCCCTCAGTACATAAGCAGTCTCTTCTCCCTAACTGCCCTTAAGAAGGTTACCTTGGTTGTAAGATTTTCAAGTTTTACTATTGCATGCCTGGACACTGGTTTGTTCTCCTTGATCTTGAGAGGGGTCTTCCCTGCCTCTAAGACAGGAATGCTTATTTCTGTTCCCAGATTAAGGAAGTTCTCAGCTATGATATGCTCAAATATATCTTCTAGTCCTCTCTCTCTCCACCCTCTCAGGGATCCCAATAATTCTGACATTAGAATGTTTCATGACTTCATCTATTTCTCTAATTCTATTTTCACAGATTTTAAGCTTTTTGTTCCAGGCCTCCTCCTGTTCCTTTTTTTCTATCACTTTGTCTTCTCGATCACTAATTCATTCTTCTGCCTTGTTTATCCTAGCTATTAGAGTAGCTAGATTCTATTGGATCTCATTGATAGCATTTTTAAGTCCTGCCAGATCCGCTCTCATTTCTGCCCTTAGAGAATCTATATTGCCATTAGTGGTTTTCTCCATCATAAATATTGTATGCATAACTGTAATCCTGAAGTCTATTTATGATATATTGCTTATATCCATATCTATTAGTTCTGTGGCAGAGGTCACAGTCTTTGAATTTTTCCAGTCTTGGGGGTTCTTCCCCTTGGTCATTCTGTTGAGGGGTTGTTGGGGGAATGTACAGAGTCCAAATTATTGACCACAACCCAAGCAAGCTGCACCTATTTTATAGGGACCTTAGGTTGTCAACCTCTTATTTCTCCAGCCTGTCCTTTGAGGGAGGGGCCTGCCATGCTGATACTTAGACAACCCTGTTTGGGTAGAGTTGCCTTGTCCCATGTTGGGGCAAGAGATGGGCTCAGTGAAAACCAGTTTTGGGGGGCTTTTTTTCTCTGGGGGCTTTCCCTAGTGGCTTTCTGTGTCTCTATGAAGAGTCAGAGCAGAACTGACTGTATCCAAACTTCTGTCTCAGAACAGAGAGATCACAGTTTGTTCTTCAATAAACACTCCAGGCCACACTGTCTCCATTTTAGCAGCACTTCTGTGCTGCTAAAAACAGCAATGTCCTGAGTTGTACACCCCACAGCAGCTCTCCAAGCTCCCTCTTCTGGGTCCAGGCATGTCTCTGCCCTTTGTGCTTCTAAAAGCACCAGCTTCCCACAGTTTGCACATGTGCCCCCACAGCTCCAGGTTTCAGATGGGGGGCGAGAGGGGGCTGCCCTAAAGTCCTTTCCCTACTGCTACTGGTCTGCCAGTCTGTGCCCAGTCCCCAGTGTGGGATACTTTTGCACTCCAGTGATGCAAGATCCCAGAGGCTCTCCCCCTTCCATTTATATTCCAATATCTTCCCATAGAATCATGGCTCCCTGCCTCATACCTCAAAACCAACTACTGGAGATATTCTGTTTGTAGAGATCCTTACTTCTCTGCCATGTTTGCCTCTTCACCATGGATATAAAACTTTTATAGAATAGTCCTGGTTCTCAGGGGCAAAGTTATCAAGACCTGAAAGGATATAAAGCATCCCCAATTCTTTTGGAAATATTCTCTAAAATGTTAAATGTATTTGTGTTACCAGACCCACAAGACAGGTTCTTGAGCTTCAATGTCATAGAAATGACCATTGAACTTGAGAGAAAAAAAGTAGATAAATTTTATTAGAGGGAGCTTACATATAGGGAGCTGACAAGAAAGAGGAATGTCAGTATGGCTGGGTGGCTCAGTTGTTTAAGTGTCTGACTCTTGATTTTTTTGCTCAGGTGGTGATCTCAGGGTTCTAGGATGAAGTCCACATCAGGCTTGGTGGGGAGACTTTTTCTCCCTTTGTCCCTCCCCACATTTGTCCCTGCTCATGTTCACTTTCTCAATCTCTCAAATAAATAAAACCTTGAAAGAAAGAAAGAAAGAAAGAAAGAAAGAAATGTCTTTCTCTGAAAGGGCTAGTGTTCCAGGCTTATAAAAGCACTCTTCAAAAGGGTGAGAGGCTGGAGTGGGAAAGCATCATTTAGTCCCAAGGTCATTACTTTGTGGTCATTACTTTGTGGTAGACACAAGACAATCCCAGGACACCATTCTTCATGGTTGACAATCTTTTAGGGCTCCTGGAAAATAGAAATACTTGTGTAAACAGGCTTTAAATTGTTACTTCTAATTTTGCCAAACACCAATTACTCCCTGTCAGCTGTTATCTCTGGTTTGTTCTCTTTCCCAGAAGGAGGTATTTGTCTCTGAGCATATGGAAACTTTTAACCCCTGCCTGAAAGCAGTGGCTCCATAAGAGTTAAGTCTCTCTTGCTTTTCCTATATTGTCTCATTTGTACCAGATTGTTGCTTAGCAATAGAACAAAAGTAAGGGAGAGAAAATGTGAATGTTATAAAATTTGTATTATCTTCCAGCAATAACCATTCTTTAATGGCAAGAAGTTCTTTCAACTTTACCAAAGAGGTGAATAACTAAATAGAATGGTGATATGTTTGTCTTGTGTTTCTATTTTATATATCATGAGATTCAAGGAAAAAAATTATCTTGTGATGAGGGAGGTCAGGCATAAATAAATAAATAAACATTGTTGTGTCTCCATCTCAGACAACTTGGAGCAAGTTTGACTCTGGATCTAAAGCATCCTCACCTTCACAAGAGAGACCATACACCCAGCTTGGCTCCCTTTCAGGATAGTTGGAAGATCTGTTATGAAGAATTCCCTTTAGAAACTCAGCAACATTTAATACCTAAATAATTATCAGTAAATGAATGTAGAGAAGTTGCTATCCCTGTGAAAGAAGAAATACCAGAACTCACATTTTTCTAATGATATTTGGTTCATAATTAAGTACACAGAGAAAGCAAAGCAAAAAATACATACATATATAAAAGCATATATTAGCCATTAATTTTTCACAAACATTAATGATCCTTTTTTGCTAAAAGCAAAAGCCATTGTAGAAATGTTGACATAATTTTAAATTTCAGAGCCTGATATCAGTCAGGCTGGTATCTTAGGCTGATACCAGACTGGCTGCTTCTCTTAGGGCAGCAAAAAGTAGGGGACATAGACATACATCCATGTTTCATCAATCATTATTAAAATCACACACACATATACACACACACTATTTCATCACAGCCACAAAACTAGAGAGTTTTTCAAGTCTGAAGATTTTCATTTTGGGTGCATGGTATATGAAAAATAAGTGGTTCATAAGAAACAGAACCGTACTAAATACTATGCAAAATCTACACTTCAAATATATTACATTACTTTTCATAAGGAGGAAATATGATAAATTCTACAGAGAGAGCACCAGCGTCAGACTTGTTCCTTCTGAAATACAAGATGAAAGGAAACATGATGTTATTTGAATTTGTGGTAGAGGTAAATCCATAAATTAAAGTCCCAGCTGTGAAAAATCATACTTTTATCGTGAACTGTTTCTCAACTGTTCTTAAGTCTTAACTAAATAACAATTCCCTAGAAAGATCAGATTTCAACCAGTGGCCAGAAAGAAAAAAAAAAAGTGAGTTGTATCAGCAAAGTATATTGAAGTGTATCAAAAGTCTTAAAGGCTGATTTTGGATTGCATAATAATTATTTTTGGGATTTCTAAAATTTTAAATAAATTACATAATATGAGCTAATTTTTCAAACAATTTTTCTTTTTCATTGACCCTTTTGGCTGAGAAACAAAATGAAGATGAATTAGATATTGCTTAAATTATTTTTAAGGGACTGTTTATATTTTATTTTAATATTCATACATCCAGTAAAATCAAATGTCCTTTTTGCTTTGGCGATACAAATTGCTATCTTTGCATCTCCAAGGGACACATCAATAAGAAACCTTGCAAAACAAGACATGCTCCAGGAAACTCAAAACACTATTAAAGTTGACTATTAACCAAATTTAAATCACTAAGAAAATAACATTAATTTGAAAATGTTTCTACTAGTTTCCAGGACTGAAGTATAATAATACATCTGATTTTTCTGACATCCTTAAGAAATAACTCACTGAAATCTAAAACAAGTAACATTGGTTTCTTTTCTCCTCTGAAGGAGTTGTAGAATGAATGACAGTGAGCTCTCTTAACAGTGATTGCAGTCATGAACTGTAAAATGCTTTATATGTATTACACCTGAGAGAATTTTATCCAATGACACCAGGATGAGCACTATAGCAGTTATTAAGAAAAGTTGGTTAAATCAGACAATCATGATCAGATTCAGATCAGATCAAAGTAATCCAAGAGGAAATTAAGAAAACAGTCCTTTTCACAAAAGCAACCAAAAGGATAAAATATTTAAGAATAAACTTATAGGAAGTACTGAAAAGTACAAAGCATTGTTTCAAGAATTAAGGAAAACACAAAGACATGAAAAGACATTTCATGTTCATGGGCTGGAAGATTTAATATCATTAAAATATTCATCTTACCCAAAGCAATCTACAGATTCAGTGCAATCCCTAGCCGAATCCCACTGGCATTTTGAAGAAATGGAAAAACAATCTTAACATTTATATGGAACTACAAAGGACTTCAAATAGTCAAAACAACATTTTGAAGGAAGGAAAAATCTGGATGCCTCACATTTCCTCACTTCAAGACATATTACAAAATAGCAGTAATCAAATGAATATTGTACTAGCATCAAGACTGACATATAGAATGATGGAACAAAATAGAAATCCTGGAAATAAACCCATGTACATATAGTTATATAATCTTCACAAGAGTGCCAAGAATACAAAATGGGGAGAATAAATAGTCTCTTCAAACACTGGCACTGGGAAAACTGGATTTTCACATGCAAAAGAACGAAATGAGAACCTCATCTATCACCATACCGAGCACACAAACAAACCTGGTCCAAATCGATTAAAAACTTGTGTAAGACCTAAAACTATAAATCTCAGCAGGAAGCCTGCAAAAATCCTTATAACATTTATCATGGCAATAATTTCTTGGATATGATATCCAAAACACAGAAAACAAGAACAAAAATAAGTAAGCGGGAATACATCAAGCCGACATACTTCTACACATCGAAGGAAAGAATCTATAGAGTAAAAGGAAACCTATGGAATAGGAAAATATTTGTAATCCATTTATATAATAAGAGGTTAATATTCAAAACATATGAAGAACTCTTACAACTCAGTATCAAAACCCAAATAACCTGATTTTTAAAAAGGCCAAAGAACTTAAATAGACATATTTCCAAAGAAGATGCACAAATGGCCAATAGATACATAAAAACATACTCAATGTCACTAATCATCAGGGAAATGAAAATTTAAAAACGCAGTGAAATAGTACCTCACACAATGAATTATCCCCTCACACACTGGCCATTTTCAAAAGCAGACACACATAAACACAGAGAAAATTTTTTGAAATGTTGGTAAGAATGTGCAGAAATTGGAACCCTTGTGCTCTATTACTGGAAATGTAAAGTGGTGTAGCTGCCATAGAAAACAGAATAGAGGTTCCCTCCCCCAATTTTTTTTAAATAGTATGATCATATGATCCAGCAATCTTACTTCTGAGTATTTATCCAAAATAACTGAAAGCAGAATCTAGAAATGATATTTGCACTCTTATATGTATTGCAGCATTATTCACCACAGCCGAGAAATGGAAACAACTTAAATGTCCACTGGGGGATAGTGGATCAGGAGGTGTGGTGTGATGTAGACACACAGTGGAATATTAGTCAGCATTAAAAAAGAAGGAGATCCTGTCATGCTATACGTGAATAAACTTTGAGAACGTTATGATACATGAGCTAAGCCAGTGAGAGAAGGAAAAATACTGCATGATTCTACTTATAGGAGGTACATCAAGGGGTCAAACATAAAAGTGCAGAGTTAGCATGATGATTGCCAGGCAAGGGGCATGAAAGGTGGAAATGCAGTTTTTGTTCCATGGGTATAGAATTTCGGTCACACGGGATGAAACATTCTACAAACCTGCTGTACAATCACATGCTAGTATTGAACAATACTCTACTGCGTGTTTAAACATTTAACATTTAACATAAACATGTTAATGTTAACATGTTTAATGTTAAACATTAACAGGGTTTCATGTTTATTTCTACTAACTAAAAAATGGCTGACGAAGAGTTCTTTTTTCACGTTTGACTTTCTAAACATTCAGAAATACATGCATTATTGAAAGATCCAAAACAAGAGAATTTAAAAGGATATTCAAAATACAAGAGATAACCAAACAAACGTATGCAATTCTTGGTAGAAAAGTAAAGCATAATCCTGGGTCTGTAACACATATTAGAACTTTTATCTTTTGTAATATTTACCTGAGATACTCAAATCCATTATTAGCTTAGAATACTTTCCTTTTCATTTTCCAGGAAGGTTTTGCCCTCCTCTTCAATCTCCCTCTTTCACTTGAGCAGCTTAGCTTTTATCATTTTATGAGATTTGACTTCCAAGTAAGGTCCAAGTGAGGTTTCCCTTGAGGAAGGAAAAAAAAAATCCATATTAAAAAAAAATCATTGGAAGTAGGTAGATTATATACCTTCAGTTACAGATGAGGCATACAATGTCTAGACAAGCTTAAAACTTGTTCAAAGTCACATAACCAGTGAGATAAACCTGGCCCACAACTCAGAATCTCCATTCTTGTCAATGTTGACTATGCATGTGATTTTACTTCTATACATCAAAGTTGGACAAAATAACTGGAAAATCATTATTTTAAGTCTAACATGTACTGGAGATTATGGTAGGTAGTAAAAATGAAAGTATGACCTGTGTCCTTTCTCAAGGAGTTCTCAACAACATAATCTAATGGAGTTTGTTTAGTGTTTTGTTTTGTTTTGTTTTGTTTTGTTTTTCTAAAGGCAGCATATGCTTAATGACTTAAAAAGCAGAATGAGGGGTGTTGGGGTGGCTCAGTGGGTTAAAGCCTCTGCCTTCGGCTCAGGTCATGATCTCAGGGTTCTGGGATTGGGCCTCACATCGGGTTCTCTGCTCAGCATGGAGCCTGCTTCCTCTTCTCTTTCTGCTTGCCTCTCTCTCTGCCTACTTGTGATCTCTGTCAGGTAAATAAATAAATAAATATTTAAAAAAAAAAAAAGGCAGAATGAGGGACATCTGGGTGGCTCAGTCATTAAGTGTCTGTTTTTGGCTCAGGTCGTGATCCCAGGGTCCTGGGATTGAGCCCCGCGTCAGGTTCCCTGCTCAGTGGAAAGCCTGCTTCTCCCTCTCCTACTCCCCCTGCTTGTACTCTCTTTCTCGCTGTATCTGTCTTGTCAAATAAATTTTAAAAATCTTTAAAAGAAAAAAGAAAATGAAATATTTGTAGTATATTTTCTGAAGTGCTCTAAGAATAGAGTAAATAGTATACATTGTGACCTATATGGTGTGTGTGTGTGTGTGAATGTGTGTGTGTATACTATGTAAGTTTCATTTATAGATAAAGAATGTACAGAATCTAAAAGGCAACATTTGTTCAACTCCACATTGATCACTGGAGTACTGTTTTTTTTTTTTAATATTTTATTTATTTATTTGACAGACAGAGATCACAAGTAGGCAGAGAGGCAGGCAGAAAGAGAGAGAGGAGGAAGCAGGCTCTCCACGGAGCAGACAGCCCGATGTGGGGCTCGATCCCAGGACACTGGGATCATGACCTGAGCCGGAGGCAGAGGCTTTAACCCACTGAGCCACCCAGGCGCCCCTGGAGTACTGCTTTTTAAATTGAGAGATCACACCTTGATTCAAAGTCATCAAGACATAGTTCATATAGAATATCCAATATGGCTGGGGAAATAGCTACTCTGTGAGCACTGACTAAAGGAATTAGAGAAGAGTAAAGAAATAGGACAACTAACTTAGGTATCTGAAATTCTATCCTGAAAGAGAAAGAAACCTTATCGTGATTGGCCCTTGAAGAATTTGGACTCATTAGATGTATATAAGAGAGAAGTAGAGGTTTACCTTAAGGTAAGGAAGATCTTCATAATCACTGGAGTTACCCAACAGTGAAATAGGGTACCTGAGATATTGATTACCCAGTAAATGAGGATATTGGATCTGGATAAGCATCTGGAAGAGATACTGTCAAGCAGAGTTTCTTAGACTAATTTGCACATGCATCATGTTAGGGTGTTATTTAAATGAAGATTCTGAAAAAAACTCTGTAAGGGTAGGAGTGCGATCTTACATTCACACGAATTGTCGAGGTGATACCCGTGCTTCTGGGGCACTGCTCCCACTTTTGAGTCGCAAGCTTATAGAACAATGAATTGCATTTAATTTGTACCTTGAAATAGGTGATTCAAATTTTATTTGAGGCCTGGGACTTTATTAGACTTGATTGATGAATACGCTGTAAAGAAGGCTGCTGTTCAGATAGGAATTAGCAGCTTCATCCTGACAAGAAAGGAAAATGTTTTGAGGAGTCAGCCAGGGAAAGAGAATTGCCTTGTCTAAAGAGAAAGAAATCCCAAATGCACTATGTGTTAACTCACAGATGCTGCTGAATGTCTGCCTCCTATAATGACATTTACCTCTCTCTCTCTCTCTCTCTCTCTCTCTCTCTCACACACACACACACACACACACACACACAAAGTTTAATATAAGCCTTTTGTCTCCAGCCTTTTCGGGGTATTCTCTTATTCTGTGTTAGTCCTGTTATCTCCCTTAATATTGTTGGAAGTAAAACTTTTTACTGAGATATTTGCATTACAGACATGCTGAATTGTTACATGGATTTCAGCAAATTGCATGTGGCAGCTGAAATGCTCAAACATTTTTGACAGCCAAAGACTTCACGTGGGATTTTTTTTTTTTTTTTTTCTTGTATGGCCCAGTGATAATAAAGACCAATTAAAACTTTGGCCGCCTGGCTACAGAGCAGCTGACTTATGTAACTCTTCTAAATTAGACTGTCTGAGCACAGTATCTTCCTTTAAACATGAAAAATTTTGAACACTATTTAGTTTGCCCATAATTAAATCCTTCAGTCCCTCAAGGAAGGAAGTGTTTTTTCTCTACATGATTGATTTTGGTTATTTTACCTTCACATAAGGAACACTAAAGAATAAAAGAGTAAAACACTTCAAAATAGTTTTCTAAATCTGTCACAGACTAGACATAACAACCAATTATTCTTTATTTCCCCATTCTAAGACTTCAGATAATAGTGGGGGGAAAAGTTATTATTTCTATAATACAATTTTCAATAATGAATGCTAGTATCCAAGCAAAGGATTCCAGTTATCTTCAAAGAAGAAGAATTTGTACCATCATTTCCAGAAAGCTTAAAGAATTTTTTAAAGGTCTACAAAATGTTCTGACATTTCTGACGGAAGGTTCCAGAATGCCTGCTAATTAATAGCAAAAACATAAAATGCATTAATTAGTTTCTTCTCAATTATATACAAATCATGATAAATTGGTGTAAGGAACTAAGTGTCGGGCTTTGTGCTCAGGCTAATGGAAACCATTTCATTGTTTTTGGAATGATAAAAAGAATTCTTGACTTGGGAGAATTTAGGTGACATTTAATCTTGATTCACCCTGTTGGTGGAAAATGAAACCATATTTCCTCTGGGTTCAGGTGTCAATCAATGAAAATACAATCCCCGTAAATAAATAGGGTTGCGTTATCTCATCTATTTTTTTGCTGGCTTCAGAAGGGGCCTGTCACAAAACCATTTTAGAGTATCAATTATGGAGAAGACCTGTGAATCAGAAGAACAAAATGGCTCTCAAAAACAGATTCTGGATCAAAAAAGATTTAAGCATTTATGGCTGGGAAAATATTTCTCTCAGAAACAAGTGGACAAAAAGTAGATATTTTGAAAAATGAGTAAGACAATCTTTCCCTCATTAATTATATATCTATCTATAAATTTAAAATATATAATTGTGAATTTATATATTACAATTTATATATTTATATATAATTTACATATGACATATATCATTTAAATATGTAATATAATATACATATTACATTACATAGAATATATAAATATATACACAGACATGTATATGTGTATGCATGCATATGTCTACATATAAGCACACATATGTGTAGCATGTTCATATGCATAGGTATACAGGTATACATATTTGTTTGTGTATACAAATATCCATGTGTGTGCATACATATTCATATTTGCATACATATGAGTATATATGTATATGGGTATATGTAATGATAGCAGGGATTTTTATTTTGATTTCATTTGAAATTTTGATTTGAAATTTTTCACCAAAAACTTTGAAAAGCAGAATGTGGAAATCAGTCAAACCAGATGCCACCAGAATTAGGAGTAGCACAATTCACGTTTTTAAATTATTCATACTGGGATCAGAGACAGCAATGACACACTTAAACATCAGGGTTTTTTAAAAGCGTCTCCACTTTACAAAACAACAACAACACTGTCAGGAAACATTTCAGATTTGACGTTAGTAATGAATTCATTTAATGAAGATGAAACCCATTTTGCCATATGCCTAATCTATACTTCTACTGCTTAAGACCAGCTAACAAAGAAAGATGCCAGGGAGCAGAATGGCTTGGTGGGAACTACCCATTATTTTCCAGGTTATCAGCAAATCTTCTTCCCAGGCCCTTGGAGGACAGCTGTATGCTCCTTGGTGTGGCACAAACATAAGTTGAAGATCTATACTGAAGATCTTCAGAACTATGAACTTCAGAACTTTCTATAAAATCAAACAGGCTGATTCGGATTTCATGTGATTTTTTTCCTGCTAGTTTTATTCTCCTCTTTTTTTTTTAATTTTTTATTTTTTATAAACATATGTTTTTATCCCCAGGGGTACAGGTCTGTGAATCACCAGGTTTACACACTTCACAGCACTCACCAAAGCACATACCCTCCCCAGTGTCCATAATCCCACCCCCTTCTCCCAAACCCCCTCCCCCCAGCAACCCTCAGTTTGTTTTGTGAGATTAAGAGTCACTTATGGTTTATCTCCCTCCCAATCCCATCTTGTTTCATTTATTCTTCTCCTACCCACTTAAGCCCCCAGAAGAGTCTAATGAGATCAAAGTACATGGTTTGTAGACTGTATAAACTTTTGCTGTTTTTGTGCTATCAAGTTCATTTATTTTTCTTTTATGAGGCTTATGATTCTTTTTGAAATATCCTCTTTGCCTCAAGACTACACTTCCATCCTTTATTTCCTAAAAGTTTTTAATTTTTGGATATTTGATTAATGCCGTCTGTTTGCATTCTTATAGAAATAAGATAGTTTAATTCTAAGCACTTTTAATATAATTATAATTTTCCTGCATTTATCCTTATTTATTATTCTCAGTCACAGGGTGTAAGCTCCTTCACCTGTCATTTCTCATTTTTAATTCTTCGGATCTTCTGTACATTTGGATTTGGTATTTAGATGATTTTCATGTTTTTAAGAGCTGTGTATTTTGAAATCTCTAGCTTTGGGTAGTGAGATTTTGTTTGTTTCTTTTACTGTCCAGCATCCCTAGTAAGAGCATCATCAGCACACTGATTATCTTCTCTGTGTCCACCTTCTCCTCCTTAATTTCAGGCCTCCACAATGGTGAGAAAAATAGGTTTTATTGTTTAAGCTACTCAGTCTGTGGTATTTGGTAATGACAGCCTAACCACACTAATACAGAAGGTATATGTTCTTCTCTGGTTTTTTTCATTCCTATTTGCTAAAATGTGAATGGCAATGGCTGGAGCTTGTGCAGCCTTCTTGAACCAAAAGATGGTATTGCATATACAGGATGTGCTAGGAAGAAGGCTGTTGGTGAGTCCCCCATAATAGACCTGTTTATTTGTAACTTTTTTTCATGATAGTGAAATAAAATGATGTGTTGTTAGAATACTATGATTTTTGTATTTCTACTCCCTGTTTGTGATTGCCTTCACCTAATATTAAGTTGAACCAAGTGTAAATTAATATACAGATATTTCTCTCTTTACCTCTAATAGGTAGATAACATCAAACATGAAAAATTGTCATTTCCTCTATAATATTTCTATAATATCTATACTCTCTATTGCCCAGAGTTGGGCCCGAAACACCACTCTTAACTTATTACCTAATTAGTAAATCTTAATATTCTCCTCAAATTAAGCACTCTAAAACTCTAAAACTCCACAAAGTTTTAACCTGACAAATGTTTCAAAACTTTATTGAAGTTTTTTTTTTTTTAAATAAAGATTTTTATTTATTTATTTATTTGACAGAGAGAAATCACAAGTAGACAGAGAGGCAGGCAGAGAGAGAGAGAGAGAGAGAAGCAGGCTCCCTGCTGAGCAGAGAGCCCGATGCGGGACTTGATCCCAGGACCCTGAGATCATGACCCGAGCCAAAGGCAGCGGCTTAACCCACTGAGCCACCCAGGCGCCCTTTATTGAAGTTTTTTGATCCCAGCGAATACTGGGCAGTTACAGTGATAATAAAGACAGTAGGAAAAAAGTGTTGGGTCAAGGCATTCACAAGTAAGGTAATTACTGAGAGTCCCTCACACAGTTTATGATGATAGTGTCTGATTCCAAGTGGGATCTGAGAACATCTTCCTGAGCAGAAGTCTAGTATGTGAATGGAGTGAGTCAAGCTCTCCTTTGAGGCTCCTCAGAAGCAGTGACGAATGGAGGGCAAATGCATGTAGAAGCACAGAATCTTGCACATATTTCAACCAAACCAGAGGCACAAATTAGCAATCTAATGTGTATTTAGAGTATTTATTTACCCGAATTTAGAGTGACAGTTAAGCAGTCATGAGCTCATAGTGTAAATGCTGATTTATAAGCAGCATAGATTCAACTAATTTTTATCTTAATTTCTTATCCTTGTGACTATGCCATCACAAGTGAACAAATTTAGTTATCGAGAAGCAGTAAATGGAAGGCAATGGTAACAAAGCACAGAATGGGAACTAGGATCCTGGGTTCCAGGATTTGTGGTAATTCAGACCCACATGCCAGGCTATTATTATTATGTGTTATTTCTTTAAAAAAATTGTATTTAAATTCCAATTAGTTAACATACAGCATAATATTAGTTTCAAGTGTAGAATTTAGTGATTCAGTACTTACATACAACACCCGGTGACCATCACTAGCACACTCCTTAATCTCCATCACCTATTTAATCCATCCCCCACCACTGCACTTTTTGTCACCATCAGTTTGTTCTCTATAGTTAAGAGTCTGCTTTTTCAGTTTACCTCTCTTTTTGTCTCCCCCCCACCCATATTTGTTTGTTTTGTTCCTTAAATTCCAAGTATGAGTTATCTTGTATTTGTCTTTCTCTAACTTATTTCGCTTAGCATAATACTCTCTAGCTCCATCCACATTGTTGCAAATGACAAAACTTTTTTATGGTTGAGTAGTTGTGTTATTTCTATTGTAATCTCTAAAGCCCCTTCTAGCTCTAGAAACTGAATCTAGTATCCCTAATAGGGAAGAGCCCTATGAAAGTGCCTAAGGAAATGAAAATCACATTATTGTTTGGAGGGTTTCTGTAAGAGGAGACTCTTAAAAATACACAGTTCTCAGTTGATTTGTCCTCTTGTTTTCCTCTCATCCGATAGATTTTATCATATTTAGAGAGAAGAGGATTAAGTGCTTAGAGGGAAGTATTAGGAAAGTCACAATGAACGTTTAGGGTTAATAGATACACATGAAGAAATACAAATATAGCAAACAAACAAAGCTTTCCACTGAGTCATTCAATCTTAACTTAGAACTATTTACAGACCTGCTGCATACCTGCATATTAACTTATGCGCAAACTATGCAAGAGAAATGGAAAATAAATATTGCATATCATTGATTTCAGAAACACCACTGATTTCTAGACTAGAGAAAATTGAAAGTAATTATTATTAAATGACCTGAGATAGAATAGAGATATTATTTTACAAATAATAAAAATAGCTAACTATTTTGTTACAGCTGGTTATTCTATTGGTCTATTCTTCCTGCACTTGTACGTCTTAGATGCAAGTTACAAAAAGTTATAAAGTTATAACCTACTTTTAGGTAGCTTTCTTTTGACACTTACTATTCTTTGAAATAAAATGCTTGTTTTCTTTCTTTCTCTCTCTCTCTCTTTCTTTCTTTCCTGTGGAGTTGTTGACCATCCTTCTGTACTCCCATTCACTACTCTTTACTTGTGAAAACAAAAGACGCAAGCATCATATTAATATGTGACAAGAGAACTAAGGAACATGATTTGCCCAATGAACAAATTGGAAAATTGCCATTTTTATCCTCCAACTTCCAAAGGCTTTTGTTTCGGCATAATTGGGACTCAAGATCCAGGAGGGGATTTATGATCTTATCTTTGCTTTAAGATTACTGGCAGACAGCACAAGAAATGTGAAAAAGTAGCTTTTGTTCAACTTGAGAAATGTCATCTTCTCCATAAAATAATGATCCTGAAATACTATGCATATATAGTTTTCTTATAAGATTATTCTCTCAAAATGAAGGGAAATAAGCTCATAGTGAGGATACAGGCTTATATGATTGATATTAAAAACATTATTTAACACATTTTAAATGTTTACCGTATGTTTTATGTGTTATACGTATTACCTCAAATAATTATCACAACCCTATCATGTAGGTCCTATTATAAACTTCATTTTACAAAGAAGAGCAATGAGAAATAAAGCGGAGTTGTCAAAGGTCTCAGTTCATTAGAGGAAGAACCACGATTTGAATCAAAGCCATCTAACTCTAACTTTTGCCCTTTGAACCACTACATTACACTGATTCACTAACATGGAATATTTAATCCTGATTTTTTTCTTTGTATATATAATAGCACTTCTGAACTATGTTCATGAAGCTGTAATACATTGACAATTTTAAGATGTTGGCATTGTTGAACTGTACTGAATATTACTCTACTGAGAATGAAAATGAGAAATGATTTCCTAACTACTGCCTGTGTCATATTGTTATTTGGAGAAATTCAAATATGAAGGCCATATTAGTCAGCATATTTTTAATAGAAAACAGCCCAAGTTAGCTTAACCATAGCAGGGAAGTTAATGGGGGGGGGGCAGTTTTACATTAAAGCTAAGGAAGAAATACACGAACCTGAGAAAAAAAAGTAAAGTTAGCGACTAAAAAACATTAAGCAATACTTATTTTTCTCCAAACTCCACATCTCACAGCAAATCAGTTTTCCATCTATTTTTCTCACTCCAGGACAGACTGATTCACTTTGATTCTCTGGTCCACAAGGCAGATCATGTTGTCTTACTCTTCCTGAGTTTGCAGTTCTCTGTAGAATAACACAACTCTCTCTTCATCCTAATTCCAATCTCCCAGAAGATAGAATGTCATTAATTCTAATTAAGTGTATATATTTTGGTCCAATCAGTTATAGTCAGGGGAGACATTATGAAGTGAAAATATACCTATAGAATTTAATTCCTATGAATCAGGAATATATAAAACATTTGCAGTCTAGTGGATATGATTAGAATATCAGTCAACATTGCAACCACACTCTCCTGCAACTCAGAAATGATTTCACAGCAGGGAGCAGAGTTATGTCATATCAATGTTATTAAAGAAAAATCTAATTTGGAATTTTTAACATTATACACCAGCTCACCCTCCTCAAATCTCATCAACTATGATCAATTATTCATTAAAACTCTGAGACAGATATTGTTTGGGATGTGTTATTGGTAATCCATGAATTATATATTCAAATTAGGAAGTGTGCTGGGTTTTACTAATGTCAACAAAGATGGAAATTGCATTTCCCAGAAAGACTATCCTGTATATTCTCAGGTTAGAGTTGACCAAAAGAGAAACTCTACTGAGATTCAGAAGATGAAAATGAAGCTGTGGTCATTAATCTTGGGTTTTCACCATCAGATGTGGTGATAGTCAATTGTAGCAGACCCAGGAAATCTTAGTTCATCCTTTTCTTTTCTGCTCATGTCCATCTCATTTTCTCAATTGTTTGTTTTCATGATAAATAGTAGCTCTCATTCCACCAATAGACACTTGCCTACAGCCCCTCACAGGTAATAACTAACTAATGAATAGTTTTCCACAGACTAATTCAAAGGCTGCCTTTCATGGTCACATTTCAGTGACTGAATGTGCTTGGCTCCTCAGCTTTCCCGGCAAGTTCCAATGCATCCATCCATGCAAGTGCTTAAGGAAGTCAAGTTAATTACTCTTTTTGTGAATCTCCAACTCTCCCTTTCAGAGCTTTTCAAATAATCTCAAGGCTTATTTGCTAAAAGTAAATCCCTTACTACGTAATACTCACAGGAACGCTGTAACCCTGGTTCACTGACTGGAGCTTGACTAAGGTAGTTGTTAGCACTAGAAGTGTTCCCTGCAAGATAGAACCTTAATGCTAGAAATCTGGAGTTGGCTCTTTGATCAGACAAGATTAAAAGATATAATGGATTTTAAGCTTGCTAGGTCAGGGTGAACATAATATTGGATCAGGCAGATAGTATCGATAAGAGTGCACTAATTGGAGAGTCTGACTTCAGTGTGCTTGCTCAAGCAGCTGTGGGTCAGCTTGGTCGGTTGCCTGAAACATGGACTCAAAAGTAACTTCTGCCTAACAAAGCTGAGATGCCAGAACTTCCTTTCTGTACAGTGAAGTTGTGATTTCCAAAGCGAGAGCATTAGACACATTTGTTTATTAAAATTAGTAACCCACTACAATATTACCAGTGATTGTTACGTTAAAAAATAAAAAGAAGAGAATAAATATCAAAAATTGAATAAAATCATGAAAATTAAATTAATATTATGGCAGCAACAAAACTAAGTCATCAAAACAAACTGAACTTAGACCAGCACTTCATATAGCTCTGTCATAAAGAGGTCTCTTCTTCTTTTTTCATATAAATGAATTCCATAACATGGTTTTCAAAACAAACACCCATAAATTGAATATAGTAATGAGATTTATAACAATCTTAATTTTATATTAGGAAGTACAGTTATTTACTGTTAATAAAATACATTTTAAAAGAAAATTAAATTTAAATTAAAAAATAATTTAAATTAAGGTTAATTTGAATTAGTAAAATCAAAGTTCTGTTTCATCGCTGCTCTAACCATATTGTCAATGTTCACAGTCAAATGTAGCTAGTGGCTCCCTTATTAGATGGCACATATATAGACTATCCCCATCACTATAGGAAGTTTTATTAAATAGTCCTGCTCTAGAAGAAAGTATCTCAAAGCACATGAAGATTATAATGCAGGAATAGGTCTTATATGACACCTGCTTACCCAATCCCTAACTTTGTCTCTTAGAGGAGGATAAGCCCTTAATCAAGGCTTTAAAGCATAAACTGTAAGTGGAACACCAGCATTTTTTTTTTTTAAAGATTTTATTTATTTATTTGACAGAGAGAGATCACAAGTAGGCAGAGAGGCAGGTATAGAGAGAGAGAGAGGAGGAAGCAGGCTCCCTGCTGAGCAGAGAGCCCGATGCGGGACTCGATCCCAGGACCCTGAGATCATGACCTGAGCCGAAGGCAGTGGCTTAACCCACTGAGCCACCCAGGCGCCCCGAAACACCAGCATTCTTAATGAGTTCTGCAATGGCTAGTTTCTAAGTCCAGCAGTGACTGTGAAAATTGTTGTTATCAAATGAATTACCAGAATCTAATGGAGCTGATAAATATTGGAGTTATAGGGGTAAAGTGGGGCTTATACTTAACTTCCAGAGACTGGCTGTGTCATGGTCACTCACTATGACGAGCAGCAGAAACCCAAGGAGATCTTTGATTCTGGCTAACTAACCATGGTGTCCCTGGGACAGAAATAGGTGGCCAGCCTATTAAATTTTTACTTGGAAGTCCAAAGTTCAGTGAACAGAAGTTTTACTTAAATGATCAGTGTAGAGACTTCTGGCTCCTGTACCATTTTCTAGGTTTAAAGCAGTTTACAAAGTCATAGCCCTTAGAAAGGGAGGTTGAATATTGTTGAGGAAGTCCTGGCCTGCCAAAAAATGTATTCTATAAGTCTTTCTTTAGTCTTTCCTCAGTGAATCTTCATCATATATCAAGGTGGTTGCAGTTTGGGGAAGGACAAAAAACTGGTTTTCAAAGATAATTGGTCATTGACTTTGAACTGACATTAATTCCTGAAATCAAGAGTGTCACTGTGGCCTACCAGTCAGCATGAGGTGTTGTGGGAGTCACGTGGTTAATGAAGTTCCCTCCAGCCCACTCACAGTGGATGTAGTGGGACCCCAGACCCACGCTGTACTTATTTTCTTAATCCTGACATGCACATTTGGAACACACATACCCAGCAAATAGTAGAAACCCTACTTTTGTTACCTGACCTATGGAATAAGCTATTATGACAGAAAGGGAAACTTGGAAGTGCCTAGATTTGCCGTTCTAGAGGGATTAGTTTCACTATCACAAGTTTGAATCATGCAGGGTTGGTGATTCCAATCACATTCCAATTTCCCTTGCTTATTTTTCTGTGCCAAAGACAAATGGATCTTGGAGAAGAGAGTGGGTTATTGTAAACTTAATTGGGTGGTGACTTCAATTTCAGCTGCTGCTCCAGATGTAATTTCTTTGCTGGAGCAGATCAACACATCCTGGCACCTGATATTCAGGTATTGATCTGGTGAATGTGTGTAGTTTGTTGTTGTTGTTGTTGTTGTTTTTCTGTGCCTATTAGTGAGGACACCAGAAATAGTTTGCGTACAGCTAGCAGATCCAATAACACAGCTTCATTCTCTTACCTCAGATCTGTATCAATTATGTTATAAACTAGCCACAGGGGTATTGATCTCTTTTCTATTCCATATTTCATGTGTATCCATTATATTGATGATGTCATGCAGATTGTTGATGATGATGAATAACCAGTTTGTATCCATTATATTGTGTGTATCCATTATATTGTATCCATCCACTGTAATATGTATCCATTATATTGATGACATCATGCAGATTGTTGATGCTGATAAGTAACGAGCTTAAATACCTTGATAAGGCATATGCTTACTTAAGAATAGGAAATAAATACAGAGAAACTCAATGGCCTTTCACATTTATACTTACATACACATATACACTTACATATTTATTATATTATAGCTGTACCACTTCTAAGTGAAGGGTAACATAATACTTAGCGAGGCTGTTTGAATTTTGGAGGACTATATGTCCTTTTGGGGCATACTGTTTCAACTCATTTGCCAAGTAACCCAAAAGGCTGCCATTTCTGCGTGGAACTCAAAGCATGAAGTCTTATTAATGGGTCTTGGCTCTTGGGCAAACTGTTCTCCTATATGAGCCATATAGACTTTGAAGATAATGATTTTTTTTTAATTTTTTATTTTTTATAAACATATATTTTTATCCCCAGGGGTACAGGTCTGTGAATCACCAGGTTTACACACTTCACAGCACTCACCAAAGCACATACCCTCCCCAATGTCCATAATCCCACCCCCTTCTCCCAAACCCCCTCCCCCCAGCAACCCTCAGTTTGTTTTGTGTGATCAAGAGTCACTTATGGTTTGTCTCCCTCCCAATCCCATCTTGTTTCATTTATTCTTCTCCTACCCACTTAAGCCCCCATGTTGCATCACCACTTCCTCATATCAGGGAGATCATATGATAGTTGTCTTTCTCTGCTTGACTTATTTCGCTAAGCATGATACGCTCTAGTTCCATCCATGTTGTCGCAAATGGCAAGATTTCATTTCTTTTGATGGCTGCATAGTTGAAGATAATGATTTTTGATGTCTGTGTGTTGAATAAGGATGCTGCACAGAGACTTTGCTGGGCCCCTATGGGGTAATCATAGTATGGGCTTTAGGATTTGGGAAAAGTGTTATTCCATTCTCTCTATATGTCTATTCTATGAGAAAGCAATTTCTGGTTTATATGGTCTTAAAAAATATGGAGAGCTTTTTATAGTCCATCAAATTATCATGTGACCTGACCTCCCTAACTGGGTGGCGTCTGATCTACAGAAACAGAATATTGGAAATGGCCAGCAACACTGCATCACAGTGAAGTGGCATGCATGAGATAAGTCTCAAGCAATTCTAAATGCATGAGCAACTAGTTCCATTCCTGTGGCTGCTGTTTCTGCACAGGATATTCTATACTCTTTTGTAATTGGTTCCTATGGCACCTGTATTTCTTTCCTGTTTTTAGCCATAGCGATTGATAGCCTTACCTAAGTTATCAATCACAACTGAACGATAACTGTGGAATGCAATTATACAAAACTTGTGAGAGAATTACAAAGGAAGCAAAAGGCACACACATTGCATTTATAAAGATCTATTCAATTAAAAAGGTGAAAAATATACAAATGCATGTATTTTTCTTTACATACAATGGGTATTTCAAAATAGTCAGTATATCCTTATTGTTCTATTTCTGGCAAACAAAACAAAACAGTATTCATTTCTTGTAGAATCTATCTCCCCCACAACCCTGCCCAGCTTCCAAAAGATTTTAGGTCTACATTATTTAGTAAAGCCTATGTCATATGGGTCAATTCTTATATTGTAGAAACAAATACATGCACCCCTACATTCACATGCATACACAAATGTCCAAAACATAATAGAGCTTGAAGTACAAAGTATGACAGATTATAACATATGACATATAATCTATCTGTCAAAACAAAGTTATTATTCTATCCTTTCTGTGAAAATATATTATGCAACATTTTTGTTCAAGATGGAAAAACTATAAGCAAAGATAAGCAGTGTGCACCATCTTGTGGATGAATTTCCCATCAACCCAGCAGACTGTACCACCATCCTCCACATTCTAAACAAAGACTCAGACCATTTCTGCTGAGAAATAACCTATATTCTGCAGCTTCCTTTCCTTCTACCTCTCAGCCAAATGTGAGCTCTCAGGTCCACTTTTTCACAGTTCCCCTCTCCAGTTACAGATATGGTCGATAAGATAAAGTCATCTGGGACAGAGGAAATGGCTCAGGTATTTCCTTCAAAGCAATCACGGCTGGGCGACTAAGATATTGGGTACAGTCCAAGGCATCAAGAACTTTAGACTGATGCTAGAAGGTGAAGCAATGCAAGTATAGGTTTGATTATATTTTGGGGTCAAAGATGCCGAGATCAGAATCTGAATGAATGCTATGGTATAGAGGTATGATGTTTTAAAAAAACAAAAACAAACAAACAAACAAAAAACTGGGAAAAAGAATTTGGACCTCACATAAATCCTTCAAATGTATGACTTGTTATTAAGAAGAGCACAGAAAGCTCAGATTAAATGGAATAGACTGAAGACTCCAATAGTATAGGTTTCTAACAGTGTAAGGAGAATGCTTGGGATTATTAACTTTCCATATTATAACACTCTCTTCTCATAAAATTAGCCTATTTCATCCAACCATCAGTCCTTCAGATGAACACTATTCTTAATATTCCCACCCTACCATCCAGGAAATCAAGGCACAGAGAGCCCATGTAACCTGCACCGATAACAAACTTAATAAAGCCTTGGAACCTGTATTGAAATGCAACATGTCCATTCCTTAGTGTGTCACTTAACCACTCTGCTATTTCATATTTCACTACATTTTAGTGATTGAAGTAGTGTAAGGCCAACAAAGATTCCTTCCTTCTTTCTTTCTGTCTTTCTTTCTTTCTTTCTTTCTTTCTTTCTTTCTTTCTTTCAAGATTTATTCATTTATTTAGAAAGAAAGAGCACAAGTGCAGTGGTGAGGGGCAGAGGGGAAGGGGCACAGTGGGGAGGGGCAGAGGAGGAAGGAAAAAAAGCCAAAGCAGACTCCTTGATGAGTGCAGAGCTTGATGTGTTGCTCTCTACCTAATAAACCTGAGATTACCACTTGAGCTGAAAGCAAGAGTCTGGCACTTAACCAACTGCACAACCCAAGCACTCCAAGTTTCGCTTTTCTATTGGGCATTACAAGGTTCATGAAAGTGTCCTGGAAGAAACAGAGAAGCAATAAAAGATGGAGAACAGAGAATTTATGGGCAAAAGAGGGAGATGGATGGATAAAAGGCCTCCCCCAAATCAGATAAAGAGTTTAAAGGATATGTAATTGACCCTGATTCCTTTTTTTTTTTAATTTTTTATTTTTTATAAACATATATTTTTATCCCCAGGGGTACAGGTCTGTGAATCACCAGGTTTACGCACTTCACATGATATTTCTGTATTGACCCTGATTCTTAATACAGAAGTATCATGATATAATATAGACTTGGCCTCCATACAGATCTGGGTCAAACTTATGTATATAAATTGAAATACTTCACTCTCCTAGATATCTAATAATTCTTCTTTAAAAAAGATTTTTATTTATTTATTTTTGCAAACAAGAGAGAGAGCACGAGCATGTGACAAGCACGAGCAGGGGTGGGGGCAGAGGGAGAAGCAGACTCTCCATGGAGCAGAAAAACTGATGAGGGTGGGACTCAATCCCAGGACCCCAAGATCGTGACCTGAGCTTAAGGGAGATGCTTAACCACCTGAGCCACCCAGGAACCCAGACATCTAACAGTTTTTTAAAAAGTATTTGTATGTGAGGAAATGCACATAATATAAACCTAACAACACTTTAAAATCATTTTTCTCATTTGCCAAATGAGAACAGAACCACCTACTTTAATTAAAATGTACGGTAAATTCAGTGATTTCAATAAATGATCATTTTCTTTTTCTATTTTTCAAGAATGTTATAATTGAAATCACTGTATAAACAAATCTAATCAGAAAGGTATCTCAACATGAGTACATATTTTTATTAATGCTCAAAGAAGAAGCTAATACAGACTTCAAGAGGGAACGAAACCAAGTAGTCACAAATCTTTCTAAATTCTACTGTTTTAAAGTACAGGGATTAGTAGCTAAGGAACTTTTTACTTGAATATCAATTTGAACTGCAAAAAAATAGAGGTAATAATCACTTTGATTCAGGCAGTCATAGGAAGTCATTGACTCCAACCCTTAATTTATACAAATGAGGACACTGAGGCCCAGAAAGGTTGAAGGAATTGCCTGGTGTCTCACAGGTAGTTAGTGATAGAAGGAAGATTAGAATAGCAATCTCTGGGAGGTATGTGATTTTTTTTTCTTTCTTTCTTTTTTTTTTTTTTAAAGATTTTATTTATTTATTTGACAGAGAGAGATCACAAGCAAGCAGAGAGGCAGGCAGAGAGAGAGGAGGAAGCAGACTCCCTGCTGAGCAGAGAGCCTGATGCGGGGCTCGATTCCAGGACCCTGAGATCATGACCTGAGCCGAAGGAAGTAGCTTAATCCTCTGAGCCACCCAGGGGCCCTGCTTTTTTTTTTTTTTCTTAAATACTAAGAGTATATACCAGATGATAGCTATTGCAAAATAAGTAGAAGGCTAGCAAATAAATACATTCAACGCATAAGAAATGAACAAAACAAAAACCAAACATTGTCACAATGTGGAAATATCTTGATTGGGAAATTAGCTACATAATCTCCATGGATACTCATTTGCTCCATGGTGCCACATAATTAAGGTCATTTTTATTCACAAGTGTCCTCTATGTGTCTAACAGTCTTTGTATAGATACATAACGATAACAATTATAACAGAGTTATTCCCAAGAAAATTAACCAAATAGATAAGCAAAGACAATCGGCTTCCACACACTTACTTAGAGAGAGAGAGAGAGAATTTTGAATTTTACTAAATTACTGGAAGGACGGACAGATGGAAGGAAGGAAGGAAAGAAGGAAAGAATGAAGGAAGGGAGGGGGGGAAGGAACTTCTAAGAAATCAACAGACTAAGACCTTAAATGAAATGAATAAAGCAGTAAAGCAGTTTGGGCCATATGGAGAATGGCCAGTAATGCTGGGGAGGAAAAACTTGTCCTTAATCTCCTAGGTTCATTCCTGGGGGGCTGCGAACAAAACTGACAACAGACAAAATAACCGGGCTAAAGACATCTAAATTAATAAATTTTTAGTTTTACATGTACAAGGGGCATCACAAAAAGAACTGAATACTCAAAGAAGTGGTGAGACTTGATAGTTGATAGAACATTTTAAAAAGGGGAACAAGGGGAGAAGGGCTGCTGAAGGGGGAGCAAATGACTTTTAGGAAAGACAAATGAGCCCTTAGGAGAACAGATGGAACATATAATGGCTTGTGTCCATGTCAGTCTGAGTACGGTGCCTACTTCTGTGCTCTCCCATGATGAGTCAGTCTTCCCTGCTGGATAAATCCCTTAGGGAGAGGATTTATGGCAATTGAGATTTCCTGGGGTGGGAGGGGGGAGAATCTGTTTTTTAGGTGGATGAAGGTACTTCAGAGAAAGCCTTTCCCTGCATTGTGGACTCCCAGATATCTTCAGCTCAGAGGAATATTTATGTTACCATGGCACATTTTGGAGCCTTTCATTTGGCAGCTCAGTGATTCCTGTGAACATCACCACTTGATGTAGTATATACTGAAGTTCATGATGAATCTATGTCAAGTGGTCAAGAAAGACCTTTTATTAATGTGTTTTGCTTAGGAAGGTGAAGTATACTGTTGTAATTAGAAAGTAATTTCCAACACCAAAATGATCAGATGTTGATATTTAAATATTTAAGACGAAATCACTCACTATCTTGGACACTAATGTGGTGGTTGGTAAGGGCACATATGTGTACTCTCCTGATATGTTACTTATTGCTTATTTGTATATGAGTGAAAGTATTTAATATAATTGTAATCTTATCATAATAAGTTTTCCAATGACACATAAAAGCTCTCAAATAGTACATATTTAATGATATATCTATCTGCAATAAAAGAAAAAAAGACCATATATAATTAATAAGAGTATATGAAGCCATAAAACCAAACATACCCTGGACGACTTAATAAAGCAAACTGATTACAGCTATCAATCTACTGAAACATTTCCATAAGTGACAGGTCAAACTCACAACCCATCAGTCCTTCTTAGCAGTGAAATGGAAGCTAAAACCAGGTGAAGTAGTTCCTTTTCTTGTTTACAAGGGTTTTCCATACTTTGGAGCTCATTAAAAGCCAGAAGCATCTTTGAGAACTAGCAGATGTTTACTTATTTAACTAGAAATTGACCGCTTTTCTTGTCATTTTCTTCAGCCATCTTTCGTCTTTAAATAAAGGATGGTCTAAAATATTAACACAAACCCAGAGATTATAAAACTATCCAGAGTAGCAAGTAAGAATTCAAAAATGGAGTTGGGGATTGAGGATTGATAGAATTCTAACAGGTGTGCTATTTAGAATATAGTTGTTTTATGTGACAAGTTCAGCCTCACAAACATTTGAAAGTATCGCTTTGGCTCTACATCGATCCACAATGGTGTTTGCATTTAACTCCTAAGAGAGTCACCCACCATGGTTTTCAGAATGTTCCATGTTTCTTTTTCAGGAAAAGAAAATACTCCATAGTCTTCCCTCCTAAATTCCTTTACTAAACGCCAGGGGAATTTGCCTTTTAACCTGAAGATGGACTTTCACCTTGAAAGACTGCTATATTTACTCCTACCATGAGGGGAGTACTGTAGCACTTTTTAAATCAAAGCAACAATCAATTAGGATATAGCCAGGTATTGTAGATACCTAGAAAGACATTGTAACTAATAATTGTTCTTTCATTCCCTGGAATTGAGCTGTTATATTCAGTCAATAAACCTTTCTGGCAGGTCTCTGTGTTAATTTCTTTGTTATGCCCTGGAGTTGTAGCAAGGAGCAGGAGGATAACATCCTAGCCCCTGCAGAGCGCACAGTACTAAGGGAATTGACAAAATTAAATGTTCCACAAGTCACCAGCTAATTATGTGCCACTTTAGTAAGGTCTCTGATAAAGAAGAGAACATTAAAAAATCATACAATGAAATTTCTGGATTCAGGAGAATCTTACAGTTGAAAGTGAAATTTAAAGTGAAAAATGAGTTAGTTGGAGAAACTGTTCAGGGAGAGAGGAAGCTTGAGAGGATGGGAGAATGATGCTAAGTTTGATATGATTGGGGAGGGCACCTGGGTTGCTCAGTTGGTTAAGCCTCTGATACTTGATTTCCAGGTCATGATCTCAGGGTTGTGGATTCCAGCATGGAGTCAGCTTGAGATTCTCTCTCTCTCTCTCTCTGTCCCCATCCCCACTCTCTCTCTCAAATAAATAAAATCTGAAGAAAAAAAAAAAAAAAACATTGGTGGGATTGGATCCCCGAGAGTGAAGCAATAGTGGGCTACAGCAGGAGATGTGATGAAGATTTTGGTGTTAAGAAGGAAAGCAATTGGAGCGGCGCATGGGTGGCTCAGATCAGGGTCCTGGGATCAAGCCCAGCATCAGGCCCTCTGCTCAGCAGGGAGCCTGCTTTCTCCTCTCTCTCTCTCTGCCTGCCTCTCTGTCTGCTTGTGATCTCTATCTCTCTGTGTTAAATAAATTTAAAATTTTTTTTAAATTAAAAAAAAAAAGAAGGAAAGCAATTGGAAACCACAGAGACAATTGGAGCAGAGAGTTGATGGTGTTAAATATTCATTGGAAAGAGCGGTGGAGACATAGTTCGGAACCCATCCTATCAACCATAAATGAGATGATAGTATTTTAGCCTATGTGATAGCATAGGTAAATAAATGCATTCAAGACAAAATTGTACAATTACTAGGAGATGATACTGACTAGCTACTGTGGTGAGAATGTGAAGAAATAATATCAAGGATGATTCCCAAGTTTCTAGCTTGAGCAAGTGGACAGATGATAGTGATATTAAAACAACTTAAAAAAAAAATCTATGGAAGCATAAATAATTAAATTGCCAGATCAGACTCAGAAGAATTAAATAATCTTAGTGTCACTGTTCATCCAAATTTCAAAGATACACCTAATTGAGAGGCTCACGTAAAAGCAGAGAATGTATGGAATCTCACTCCAGGTCGTCCTTCACCTCTTGACAAATTAAGACATTAATTAAGACATCTCTGATGCTTATTTGACAACAGTTTCTGTGTCTGTGTGTATCTCACACTGAAAGGAAAACATTTTGGTCATGAAAAATACCATTTTAATTCTGATATTAAAATAGTGCACATGTCCCTGGCCTTAGTTTTTTTGTTTTGTATTGTTTTGTTGTTTGTTTTTGTTTGTTTAATTAGCCATAATCAATTTTAAATGAACCAGACATAGCCTGTGAAAAAACCTTCATAGATGTGGACCCTTCTGATGGTACATTCTACTTGTGTCTTTGCCAAGAGGTCTGCAGTTAGCATTTACAAGAAGAACTGACCAAGTTATTTTTCTTGGGTGAGCAATTCCCATAAATGAAGGCAATTGCAGACCTGCTAATTCTTTCTCACCTACCACGCATAAAAACTTTAGCAAATATGTTCCTGCTTAGAATATACTGGAAATAAAATGAACCTTTTTTTATACTTCGCTCTTTCACATGCACTGTCATTGGTTGTTAAAATAACCTTGGGCAAAATGCAATATTATCATTTTACAAAAAGGACTGACACCCAGAAAGTTTAGGTCATCCAAAGTTGCAGAGATGGTTCTTAAATCCATTTCTGACTCCTGATTCAATGTTGTCTCCTCAATAGCAGACTGCCATCATGCTCCTTCGTAAATTGTAAATCAAAACACTAGCTAAAGAAATGCAAATGTAGCGTATTATTTTTTTGAAGGTTGGTTTAGATATATTTGAAAGAAAAAAAGATCCTCAAGTGCTTAGTTTCATTTTAACTGTCATTTTAGAATCAAGAACCTGTGATTTATGTGTGCACTGAATGACCCATTCACAATTATTTTCAATTTGCATGAAAACAGTGATGAATTTGGAATGCATTCTGTAGATTACTGGAGAAGATGGGAAAATATGAAATGGAATCTCATGTGCTAGGGACTATATTATAATTTTTTTGCTGATTGTGTGATTGTAAATTCACTTGCAAAATGTCTCTAACTTTTCTATATATGTTCTGAGGTTCCTACTAAGTCTTTATTATTTATTTATTATTTGTAAGATTTTCATTTCTTTATTTGAGATAAGAGAGAAAGAGAGACAGAGAGGGCACACACAAACAGGGTGAGAGGCCAAGGGAGAGGGAGAAGCAGGGTCCTGAACAGGGAGCCCGATGTGGGCTTGATCCCAGAACCCTGGGATCATGACCTGAGTTGAAGGCAGATGCTTAATGGACTGGGTCACCCAGGTGCCCCTAGTTTTTTGTTTTGTTTTGTTTTTAATAAATAACTGCTATATATCGGTCAGCAAATCCAAATCCATGGGATTGTAGTTTTATATAGTTATTTTCTCTAAGCAAGCTCTTTAGACCAACTTTTTCAGCATTTTTATAGAAGAAAGGGGAATAATATCTCTGAAAAACAGATTTTGCGTGGTGTTTGGATTTATATCATCAGTCTGGAAGGTTCAAAGGATGCTTCAACCAGGTGTCCCAGAGCCTCCTAGGAACAATTTAAGACTTCACTCAGCCACATTATTCTTAGTCAAAGGAACCCACACAGGTTTCAAACAAAACAAATGTCTTCAGAATAGATCCCTTTCTTCTTTATAGAAGAAAGCAAACACTTCCCTATACCCATATCCTCGGACAGCGTCCCCCCAACCAAGAAAACACACACATACACTCACTCTAATCCTGCTTGTCCAGAGAGGATATCTACCTTCAGTATACAAATAAGTATCCATCTGCAGAGTTAATTTTAAGAGTCATTTTTTGTTTTGTCTTGTGTTCCTTGAACTATACTCAGTATATGTAGCAGTTAGACACTTACTTCAGCTTTGTCCTTGGACCTCAAGCTTCTGGTATTAAAAATGGGAAGACATTAACATTTTTCCGGTTAATTACGTTTTACCCCCTCAAAAGTATAATTAAGATAGCAAGTTAAAATGGCCATAATTAGTACAGTAATTACTCTAATAAGTAAGAAACCAACAAAGCAAGGAAAGGAGAGCAAGAGGAAGCTCATTAAACACTACCATAACCATAAGTTGTCAATGAATCTTGAGTAGAAGGGTCATCTTATTTCCTTTTGAGAGGTGTTCCCTGTGATAGAGTTCAGAGCGTGTTCTTCTAAAATATGGTACCTTGGCATATGGAAATTTCAAGTTAAAGGAATTTGAGAAATTGCATGTGCAGGGAGGGCTTTCTGACCTTTCCATGCAGCAGGTCATAAAAGTTAGGAAGAACTTTCTGATACTCTCCTGAAGTAAGTCATAAAGCCTTGATGTGAGAGGTGACGTCTCTATATCTCAGGACAAGAGCATTCTTCTCTGAAGACAAAGGTATACAAAGAGGAATCTGAATGAACAAGCCTTGCTCCAGTCACTATATCTAGCTCACCTTTGTCTTACTTTTCTTTCCATTGTGTCCCACTCTTTGTCAAAACTAGCATAAAAACATGGAGATTTAACTTTGTCTTTGGGCCTTTGGATCTTCATTTTCTTCTGAAGGCTTCTGTGTCATGTAAAACTTATATTGGATAAATTTGTATGCTTTTTCTCTTGTTAATACTTCTTTTGTTATGGAGTCCCAGTCAACAATTTAAAAGAGTAGAGAGAAAAGATATGTTTTTCCTCTCCTACAGTTTCTGGTGACCATAAAGTGTTGGCTGGGACACCCCCCTCTCTGGAGCAAGCAGAAGGAATTTTGGGAAAACTAGCAGGAACCAGTGAAGGATAAGAATTCTTACCAAGGTCAACTCTTCTGGATCTCTGTAGTGCCTAGTTGAAGGACAACGAAAAAAAAAAAAAAATCATGCGGTCTCTTCCTTTTGAACTCAGATTAGCTGGAGAAAAACATTGTAAAAGTTAGGTCTTTGGATTGTGGTTCTGTTTAAATTTGGTATGGGGCACGCATTGGTTATCCACCTTTTCCTCCAGGGGACAACTATTGCTTCTCTGTTTTGTTTTGTGTTCTAAAAACTTGGTTTGGCTTTCTGGCCTGTCAGAGCAGGGAAGTTGTCAGCTCTTCTGTGTTCAGGAGAACAACAGTCAGGTTGGGGACCCGAAGAATACAGTCAGTAAATGAATTATTAGGAGTCCTAGTTGGTTATAGTTGGGAAAAAAGTATGCTAGTAACTTTAACTCAGAATCAGAATTGGCATACAAGTAGCTGTAAACAAAGGCCCTTAGCCAGAGACCACTCACTTTAATGTCAAATACTAGCAATTGAACGGTAATTTAGTGAATTGTCCCCAAGTTTTTTAAAACATAGGCTATTTCAGTTTATAATGTTTATTTATTTTAATTACATATTAGTTAATATCTGTAAGTTGATTATTTTTTCCCTTCCTGCCCTTCCATAAAGTTATAATTAGATTTCTCATTAAGCATTTCTTACTATCATTCAAGCTGCTTAAACAATGTTGGTTTTACATGTCTCACAAATAATAAATAAAACCCCCAATTTAAAACATGTTTGGCAAAAACGCATGTTTAAGACAGTGAGAGTAGAATATCCCTGAATATCTACTTCTGAGAGCAATAGGATAGCATAATAATTAAATGGAAGCTAACTTTAAAAATTATGGTGGTTGAATTAAGGTGATGCCACTGAGTACGGAGGAAATGTGGACAAATACGATGTCTGTTTTGCAGATAGATTGTTTTTTTTAATTGCAATGGTTATTCACAGTTATAGTCTGGAAATATTATTTTAATGCATATATTCTATTTAGGAATGTCTCCAGAAAGGAAGCTGGCATGATTTGTGGTTCCTCAAGTAAAAACCAAGATGTTGTTATGTGAGATGAATCTATTCTAGGGATCTATGTACAATGTTGTGGCTATTTTTAACAATACTGGATTGTGAACTTAGCCATTTGTTAAGTGGGGAGGCTTCATGTTAAGTGGTCTTACCACAAGAAAGTAATATTAATAACAATGATAATAATGAACTGTGATCTGTAGAAAAATAAATATTCTCAATGCCACACTGACATAAATAAATGAATGATAAATATGTGGGAAAGAATGGATAGTTTTTAGTAGATTTCTAATTAATATAGAAGAGATGATAAAAATATTCCCTATTTAAGAAACACCACACCAAATCCTAAAAAAATCCTAAAATTATCACAATAAACAGGATAATCAAATGTTCTTGAAGTGCCATCCAATAAAGTACTTTAAAATCATAAATGGAGTTTAAATTAGTTAACTTTACAATTCAAAAATCTAGAGCCACCACCTTAACCAACTGATCGAAGACAACACCTGTAATCAGACACGTTGGCATTATGTATCTCCTGATATGATGCATGAAGGAGGTATACAATATCGGTTCTGTGGTTCTTTTGTGCAAAAACCACATCTTTAAACAATAGTAAACAACAGACAGACCCAAATTGAATTGTAGTCTAAGAAATAATAGACCACTACCCTTCAAAATGGTAGGTCATATATGACAAAGTCATATAGACAAAAAAAGATGTGGACGTTTTCCAGAATGGAAGGAGACTAAAGAGGCAGAAAAACTATACTTAAGATGAGGGACCCTGGATTGTTGGCATTTATTCTCTGGTGATGTAAGATGTAATATTTGAGAAGTTAGGTGAGGAGCAGACGAAGTGTACTGTTTTGGGGCACCTGGATAGCTCAGTCAGTTAAACGATTGCCTTTGGCTCAGGTCACAAACCCAGGGTCCTGGGATGGAGCCCCAAGTCCTCAGATGGAGTCCTGGATCCTGGGAGGGAGCCCCGCATCTTGTTCCCTGCTCAGTGGAGAGCCTGCTTCTCCCTCTCTCTCTCTCTCTCTCTCTGTTTGTGTCCTCTCTCTCTCTGTCTGCCACTCTGCCTACTTGTGCTCCCTATCTCTATCTCTATGTCAAATAAATAAAATCTTAAAAGAAATGTACTGTTTTTGCAACTTTGAAGTTTGAATCATTGTAAAACAAAAAAAATGTCATTTTCGGGGTCTTCTTTAGTTCTTAGAGACAAATGCATGGAAATAAAATTATAGCACATAGGTTATGATTTCAAACATTAATTTAATAGACCTGAGTATGCATGAATATTTACAGAAACAATAAAAATCAAAGTAGTAAGGTCTATAAGTTTTGGACAAAATAAAAAAACATTAACAAAATACATCTTTAAAAAGGGTTAGAACTTGTTACATAGTGCAATATTTGTCTGTTAAATTATTATTCCCATGTGTGTCTTTAAAAATCATTAGAATAGGGGTATGTGGGTGGCTCGGTTGGTTCTGTCCAATTCTTGATTTCACCTCAGGTCATGATCTCAGGGAAGATTAAGATTCTCTCTCACTCTCCATCTACATCCCCCCAGCCTGGGTCAAAATTCTTTCAATCAATCAATCAATAAAAATAATAAATAAATAAAAATCATCAGAACATATTTCTCTATCTCTCTCCTGACCTGGGTCACCTCAAGATCCTAGCTTGACAACAGCTGACTAGACATACACCAAATACTTCTTTCCCATTTCATGAGTTTCCAGGGATAATGTTATTTATTTTCGTGGAAGAATTAGAAGAATGTACTGAGTATCAAGAAAGCCAAATAAACCCATCAATATATTGTTTATTATAATGGCCCTACCACTAACATGTATACAAAATATTTATACATTACTTTTGATTACATAAGGAGTCGTTACCACAGATATTTTCTTTAAGATTTTATTTTTTAAATTTTCTGTACATCCATGGTGGGCCTTGAATTCACAACCCCAAGATGAAGTGTCACATGGTCTACCAACTGAACCACCGAGGTACCCCCAAAAACTATTTGCTAAGAAAATTACTACTAACCACCAAGGCACCCCCAAAGCTATTTGTTAAGAAAACTACTATGGCTAGCTATTTTGCTAACCACAGTAATCCATGTTAAGTGTTAGATTTGTCAAATACAAGTATTTTGCTGGTGACATGTAATTATTAATGGTGTGTGTAATTATTAATGGTGGATGATGGGCCATTGAGAAAATAGATTCTTTATAAAATTTTCATATTCTTTAAGAACAATTGACCTAGGGGTACCTGGGTGGCTCAGTGGGTTAAAGCTTCTGCCTTCAGCTCAGGTCATGATCCTAGGGTCCTGGGATCAAGCCCCACATCAGGCTCTTTGCTCAGCAGGGAGCCTGCTCCTCCCCCCCCCAGTCTGCCTGCCTCTCTGCCTACTTATGATCTCTGTCTGTCAAATAAATAAATAAAAATATTAAAAAAAAATTGACCTAATACAATTTTTATTTATGGTAAGTTAGTTGGCAACCACAATGATCTCTTAAGGAGTAATACAATTATTTTTTTTTAAACTTCCACAAAGTATTGAATTAAAAAAATGCTTTCTGCTCTGAAGGAGGGCTTGGATATTATCTTACTAAGGAAAAACTGCTTAGGCCAAGTGGAAAAAGCACAACATAAAATCTTTTCTAACAAACAAGGAGGATTATGTTTTTAGCCACAGGGCAAATTACTTGTTACTGTAATAAATTAGGTTGTCTTCATTGTCATAGCATTTCAGAGCTAAAAGCAACTTTGTATGGCATCCCATCCAGTTGCTTGGTTATAGAAATAAGAAATAGCCTCAGACAGGCTAAATAATTTTCCCAATAAGGCATCAGAAACTTTGGATTGTCATAGCTCACAAAGCAGTAATATTTCTAGTTATCATGATGCCTTATAATCATGCTTTTCACCCATTTTCAGTGTACTCTTGTCCACACTTCTTCAGTCAGTGGCTCTTTAAATTGTACAGTATGGGTCATGACTCATTTTACATATTTTAAATAACTGGTCTGAAAGTGAGGTTTGAAATTAAAGGTGGCAAATGTTAACTATGCTATTTTGATTTATGGAAATGAGAAAGGGCCTAAGGCTGAGAGAGGTAAAATCTTCTTATTCATAAAGTTGAACAGTAGGGTTAACTCTCAGCATTAACCTTCTTAATACTCTTGTATTTAAGGTATCCTGTTCTACTAGGGGAGACTCCTTTGTAAAATTCCAGTTACAATTCTCTGCCTTGATGTCCTGAAATCTTTTAATCTGTCAATCAACACCAAAAGATATTTTTAAGCATCTGTTTTTCTGCCCAGAAAGGTGCTAAATGCCAAAGTTATAACAGAAAGTAATTTAAACAGGATCCCTGCTCTCTTAGAGTGTACAGTCGAGTAGGGAATCACAAAATAACAATAAGCCATTGCTACATAGTTTTAATCAGAGTCTGATAGAAACTATCTTGTCTTGTGGTAGTGTGTAGGAAGGGTACTGGATTAGTAAACTCTTCCTAAAACAATGCATAGAAAGCCATCACAAAATGCTACGGCTTGATTTCTATTTCCATCTATAAGGGAATAGCTGATTTTGGAATAGCTGGCCCAATTTAAGTACACACAAAATTGTATTAAAAAGACAAGGTAGGGGCTTCTGGGGAAGAGGGTGGAATTCAAGGATCCTGAGCTCCCCTCCTCCCATGGATATTACTAGTTAACACCCACATCAGTGTAAATAACTCAGAAAATGACTCAAAGACTGGCAGAACAGACTCCATAACTAAATATAGAGAAGAAGCCCCATGGAGGTGGGGAGGAAGGGTGGAGATATGGTCGGGAGCCAAATTAACTCACAGACTGTCCATGGGAGCGAGGGACACAGCAGGCACAGAGACCTGAGAGGAGCAGAGTCCCACTCCAGGCAAGGGGGATCCAAACGGAGAAGATCAATCCCGTACTGTTTGGGTTTGGAAACCAGAGGGACCTAACCATCAGTGGAGCTTAACACTAGGCACTTCAAAAATTAGCTGGCTCAGCTCTGGGAGAGTTAGGAGGGCAGAGTCCTCACTTTTAAAGAGACAGCACAACAAAGAACAGACAGCACAGAAGCAGCAGTTTGGAAAAATGTCTGAGGTGTACGGAAGGAGATTTATTTATTAATCTCAGAGCCTGTTCTGGACAGGCAGAGATCTGTGGAACTTCTCCAAGAACAAAAGAACTGGTAGGTACCATTAGCCTCCCCTTCCCAACAAGTGTTGGTGAAGATGTGGAGAGAAAGGAACTTTTGTGCGCTGTTGGTGGGAATGCAAAGTAGTGCAGCCATTGTGGAAAACAGTAGGGTGGTTCCTCAAAAAATTAAAAACAGAATTACCATATGATCCAATAATTGCACTACTGGGTATTTACCTAAAAAATATATTTTTTTTTCAAAAAGATATCTGCACTCCTATGTTTATGGCAGTATTATTGACAATAGCTGAATTATGGACATAGCCCAAGTGTCCATGTATCAATGAATGGATAAAGAAGAAATTATATGTATACACACATATATCCATATATATATCCATATATATGTGTGTATATACATATATATACATTTGAATATTAGTCAGCTACAAAAAAGAATGAAATCTTGCCATTTGCAACAACATGGATGGATCTAGAAGGTACAAAGCTAAGCGAAATAAGTCAAAGAAAGACAAATACCATATGATTTCACTCATATGTATGTGGAATTTAAGAAAAAAAGAGATAACCAAAAAAATTAATTATACAGAACAAACCAGTGGTTACCAGAGGGGAAGTGGGTGGGAGGATGGGTTAAGGTGATGGTGAAGGGGATTAAGAGTACACCTATCATCATGAGCATTGAGTAATGTACAGAATTGTTGAAGCTCCATATTGTACACCTGAAACTAATATAACAATGTATGTTAAATATACTTGAATTAAATAATTTTTTTAAAGATAAGGTCATATTTTCAAGGAATTGGACAATAGAACCAAGCTTTGGTAAGATCCAAGGAATCAAACAGAATTTGGTAATTGAATTCTTCATATGTAGAGGGACTTGGGCAACATTCTAGGATTTCAGAAATTTTCCACAGTTCCAGGTGATAAACCAATAAATGAACTGCATACTATGATAAAACCAACCGTTTTCTATAAATTGCTACAATATAAATCAACAGTGCTTAGAGCACAAAATTTTTTTTAAAGATAATTGTGAAAAAAATAACAAATACAGGACATGGGTTGCCATCATAAACAATTAAAATAATCAGACAAACTATATGAAATGTGCATTTTTAGATATTGAACAGCAGGCAATATTGAGTGAAATCTTTGAATTAACAAAGGAGATGACCTCTATTATGTCCCTTCTTTTTTTAAGATTTTATTTTATATTATTGTCTTATCTATCTGTATGGAGGCACACTATAGCTTAAGCGGAGTTAGATAAAAACTAAGTAGAGCATGGAAGTCTTACTGAAATAAGAAGATAGCAGAGTTGGAGGGAGCTAGGATTTATAGAGAAAAATATCAAGGAGGAGAATCTGCAGGGAGAAAGTTCCAGAAATTTTCATGCATGTCCCTTTAGGTTTGGGTTGTAAAAGTGGCAGAATATACCACTTCACAATACACCATTTTGCTTGAGGACTGTTTTGAGCTAAAGGCATTTGACAAGAAGTTACAAAGAGAAGTTCCTGGCCCTCCCCCTATTTGCCTAAAAATAGGATTTAAGTTTCAAAGCGATCTGTCTTTCCCTCTCTACCAGAAAGAATAAAGGCTAATCCCCAGAGGCACGTTTGGCCCTTATCAGTGGAAAAGTTGCAGACTTGGGTGTGCATAAAAAAGTTTACTTTTGTTTACCATGCTTTTCCTCATTTTCCCCTAGGTATTTTCCATGCCTACAAGAAGTGTACAGCTAATAAACTTTGGTTTCTTTCCCTCTTGTTAATCTGTCTTTTATTAAAAGGGCTCCAGTCAAGACCTCAGCAGAGTAGAGAGTTACTTTTTCCCTTACAGTGAAATAAAAGCTATGCCTTTGTAGACTAAGATCACACAAGACCGGTAAATAAATAGTGGAATTCTCTAAGATGGGCAATTCTTAGCATTCACCCAGGGCTGGGAGATGTTTAAATTCTGACCAGCTGGAGTGGTGGTTTGAACTCCAGAATTGCCATTGAGTTCAGCCATTCCACATACTGTAGCAAAGCTAAGTATGCTCAGGAATGTAAAGAATGAACATACACAAAAGAGAAATGGGATATATAAAAATGCAGGAAATAGAACTGCTGAAAAAACACACACACAATTTTTAAAATCACTGGATGAGTTTACCAATAGATAGTACCCCACAGACCAGAAGATCAGTGAACCTGAAGTTAGAAAAATGAAAAAGAAAAAGAAAAGCCATCAAGCATTCTAATACATGTGTACCTGCAATCAAGGAAAGAAATGAGTTAAGGTAATGGCAAAGGTATTTGAAGAAATAATGTTCATTTACTTTTTCAACTCTCATGAAAACTATAAATTCACAAATCCAAAAATGCTCAATAAAAGCAAAGCAGGATAAGCATAAAGAAAAAAAAAAATACCAAGGAAGTTCATAGTCAAATGGATGAAATATAGTCATAAAAAGAAAATCATATGATCATCCCGAGAAAAGAGATTATTTGCAGAGGAAGGAATGTTAAGAATTGCTGCTTTCTTATCAGAATGATAGAAGGGCAAAGAAAATTATCTATCTTTAACTTGCTAAAAGAATTCTGTCAATGTTGACTTCCTGATCCAATGAAAGTAGTATTTATAAATGAAGCTGAAAAAAAGACTCATTGCAGACCAAAAACTACCTAAAGAATACGTCTTCAGAAAACTTGAACTTTGAGACATGTTAAAGCACCTTAGACTGAAGAAAACTGAAGAAAGTCAGAAACTTTGTTGTATGTGAAGAAATAAACAGTACTAAAAGTGGTAAAATATATACAAAAAATAAATATATAACCTCTCTATCTTTCTTTAAAAATCTCCAAGTTATAATTCAAAGAAAAATAATATAAATATATTTTGAGGCTTATACATACAGAATTGGGGGGGGGAGGGGCAGAGGGAACTGGAGAGAGAATATTGAGCAGGTTTAAAGTCCAGCATGTAGCCCAATGTGGGGCTTAAACTCACCACTGTGACCACGACCTGAGCCAAAATCAAGAGTTGGTTGCTTAAATGACTGAGCCATCCAGGCACCCCACATACAGAATTTTAATGTTTGGTACATGTCGCTCTAAGGATGTAAGAGACAAATGGAATTAATTGCACTGTTGTTAGTTTCCTACAATATATATCAAATAGTATGATATTGTTTAAAAATAAACTTATATGATAAAAATGTAGTTTCACATACATTTTTAGAGCAACAGTATAAAATATAGCTAATAAACAGTGGAGATAAAACAGAAGTTAAAAATCTTAAAATGATTAATTTAAAAATAAGACATCAAAATAGGGAAAATGAAACAAAGAATAACAGCAATTATAAAACAAATAACAAGACTAAGACTTAAACCTATATCAATATTTATATTAATTGTAAGTGGTGTAAACACACCTTATTTATAATCTGGATTTTTAAAAAGTGAGATGAAAGTACATGTTTTCTAAACACGGAGCACTTAAATATAAATCGAAAGAGGAGTTAGAAATACATCACACAAATAATCCTCATAAAAAAGCTTTCATGGGGGGGGGTGCCCAGGTGGCTCAGTCATTAAGCATCTGTCTTTGGCTCAGGTCATGATCCCAGGGTCCTGGGACCAAGCCCCCCATTGGGCTCCCTTCTCAGCAAGAGGCCTGCTTCTCCCTCTCCCACTCCTCTGTTTGTGTTCCCTCTCTCACCATCTCTCCCTATGTCAAATAAATAAACAAAATCTTTTTTAAAAAGCTTTCATGGCTAATATAAATATCAAATATAAATTAAATACATGTATGCTTCAGAACAAAATTTGCAATATCAGAAAAGTAAAATACACCCCAGAGAATGGGTGAAATATTACAAAACTGGTCAGGGACTTGTATCTAGAATATACAAAGAACTCATAAAACTCAATAACAAAAATACAAATAATCCAGCTTTTGGAAGTGGCCAAAGGATCTGAATAGACATTTCTTGAAAGAAGATTTAAAGATTGCTAAAACAAACAAACAAAACACACACACACACACACACACACACACACACACACACACACACAGGCTCCCTCAGAAAAAAGGTGTTCAACATCACCAGTCTTTGTGTAAATGTAAATCAAACCCATAGGGAGATAACCTCTTCACACTACCCAGGTGGCTACAATGGAAAAGCCACATATTAGCAACAGTTGACAAGGATGTGGAAACATTGGAACACTGTACATTGATGGCAGAAATAAAATGATGAAGGGACTTTGGAGAACCGTCTAGCAGTTCCTCAAACATTGAGAATCATGTAACACACCAATTCTACTCTTAGGTAAATATTAAAAAGAAAAACATATGAGTGTACAATAACTGTATATGAATATTGATAGCAACATTAAACATTAGAGTTAAAAGATAGAAACAAATGAATTGTCCACTAACTGATAAATGGATGAACAAAATGTAAATATATAGCCATGCAATGGAATATTATGTGTTCCTAAAAGAGAAAGAAATACTGAAATATTTTATAATATGGTTGAACCTTGAAAATTTATGATAAGTGAAAGAAAGCCACTCCCCAAAGATCACATATTGTACGATTCCACTTAAATGAATAGGCAACGCTATAGAGACATAAAGTAGGTAAATATTTGCTTTGCACTGGGGTCAGGATAGAGGCTAAAAGAGTGATAGCTAAAGAGTAAGTCTTTTTAGAAGTGATAAAAATGTCCTAAGATTGACTACAGTGATGGTTGCACATATCTGTGAATATACTGAAAATCATTATATATTTTGAGCAAATATACCAAAATTATATTCACAAATTCGTTTAGTTAATATTTTGAAATTATTTTCCAAATTGTTCTTTAAAAAACACAGGGGTCATAGCCATCAACTTATAATAACTTTTTTTTCTATTATATATTTTATTCAGGTCAATCATAAAGCTTGATATATATCAAGCATTATTATTATATATATACATATATATATGGATGATTTTTGATTGTTTAAAAAATATTAAACATGAAATAGTATACTTCCCACATAGATAATTTTTAATATGATAGTCTAAGTGTAGAGAAGATAATGTGTGTGTGTGTGTGTGTGTATGTGTGTGTGAGTGGTATAAAGAGCCCAAACCTATGCTCCAAAGAGTGTTGAATGCTATCTGGAACTAGACAAATGAATCCCATCTCTCTGGACAGTTTGTTTTTTGTGTGTGTGTGTGTGGTTCTTTTTTTGTTTGCTTGTTTGTTTGCTTTTAATTGACTGACTCAAGCCAGGTCAACCAGAATTAATCCTAGGTCTTTTGCCAGAACTAGTAGAAAGGGAATACTTTTTCGGATCAAGTTATATGGGGAATAGGTAATTTTCTATAACTGGTGGACATCTTTGCTACAATTCTAGGAAGTGCTGCCAAAAAAAAAATGTGGAGTGACATGTAGAGAAAAAGAATAAATGAGAATTTCTTTCTTTCTTTCCTTCATTCTTTTTTTTTTTTTTCTTTCTTTCCAAATTTATTTCAGAGAGTGCGAGAGAAGAGGAGGGGCAGAGGGAGAGGGAGAGAGAGAGTCTTTAGGCAGACTTTGCACTGAACACAGAGCCCAATGGGGTCTTGATCTCACAAACCTGAGACTGTGACCTAAGCCAAAACCAAGAGTCCTGCATTCAACCAACTGTGCTGTCCAGACACCTTTAAGTGAGAATTTCACCGAAATTCTTCATTTGGAAGTACCTGAGGCCAGGTATATCTTGCTTGACCCATGGAAATTCCCAATCTTATGAATTAATACTTTTCCCTGTTTGCAAAAATTATTTTGAGTTGAGTATCTGTCACCAGTAACCAAGTGTCCTGATATCAAATGCAGCATGGAACTAGATGGCCCATAGGATTCTTTTTCTTCTTTTAAAATACTACAATTATTTCTTGAGAATAAAATCAAATGTCAAAAAGAAATTCAAAACTATTTTGGAGAAATATACTCTCTGCCTTCCAAAATCTACTATTTTGAAAAATAACCTTTCCCTGGAAAAAATGTTTTTGAATATTTAAAACCATTCACAAAGTTAAGGAAACACCTTTTTTTATGTGGCAGTTTCATTTTGAATATTGATTCTTTGGGGACAAAGGAAATATACATTTAAATGGAGAATAAAATTTGTTGAAAATCTTACTACTGCCCTCAATGGTTCAATATAATCTGCATCTAGATTATTATAATAGCCTCCTTAATAGACTTTTCACTTTAGCCCTTGCTTCTCTGTATTCTAATCTGAAGACTGACCAAGTAATTATTTTTTTTTAAGATTTTATTTATTTATTTGACAGAGATCACAAGTAGGCAGAGAGGCAGACAGAGAGAGAGGAAGGGAAGCAGGCTCCCTGCTGAGCAGAGAGCCTAATGTGGGGCTCCATCCCAGGACCCTGGGATCATGACCTGAGCCAAAGGCAGAGGCTTTAACCCACTGAGCCACCCAGGTGCCCCACCAAGTAATTATTTTTAACCATAGTTCTTTGTAATTTTTTTGCTCAAAAATCTTTGCTTTAAAACATCTAATGATTCTCCATTTCAATCAAGAGTAAAAGACAAAAATCTCAGTAAATGCCCTACATGGCCCTGCATTATTGCATTCACCTGCACTCCACCCACCGAGTCCATACTTTCTATTCTCATTTCCTCTTGTATTTTCTCTGTCTCACCACAATTTAAGATACTATATGTTGCTGCATGTGTATTTATTTATTGCCTGTCCCTCCCTGCTCCCTTACATCCACCAAAGATTTTAGGCTCCACAAAGCCACTGAGCTCAGAGGGTCATGTCTGCTATTTTCATTGCTATAGGCTCTGTGCTTAGAATATCATCCTTGCATGTAGAAAGCATAAGTATTTGTTGAATGAATGAAAAGAAGACTTCTCATTCTCATTCTTTTTTCCTTTTAAAACTTTATTGATTTACCACCTGATTAAAGCATGGGATTTTAACAGAATTAAACATAATACTTTTACATAGAAAACTTTACATAGCATGTCATATTATATAATTCGGCTTATTCTTTCAAAAATGTGTACATCCATTGGGCAAGGAATACTTTTCATTAAGTTACCAATATTAAATGCACTTAATCATCATGTATAGATTAAACAAAAGTAGCTATTAACTAACTTTTAGGCATTTTAAGGAGGTAAAACATACATTTTGCACATAAAGAAATATTTGATACAAATATGAAGATAACATTTTTAAAAAATTAGAATACTCAGAAGAACTACACCTTTGGTTAGTGTTTTTTTTTTGTTTTTGTTTTTGTTTTTAGAGCAGGCATTTCCAGATAGACTCATTCTTTTAAATATTCAGGTTTGGTTTCTTTGAGTCTACTTGAGATTCTCTCTCCCTCTGCCCCTCTCCCACCCCTGTTCTAAATAAATAAACTTTCAAAAAATGAATAAAGTAAGTGAGATAAAAATTTTTGAATTAAAAAATGAAAAAAAAATAAGGATAGATCATTCTGCAATCTTTTTTTTTTAAGATTTTATTTATTTATTTGACAGAGAAAGATCACAAGTAGGCAGAGAGAGAGAGAGAGAGAGAGAGAGAGAGGGAAGCAGGCTCCCCGCTGAGCGGAGAGCCCGATGCGGGACTCGATCCCAGGACCCTGAGATCATGACCTGAGCCGATGGCAGCGGCTTAACCCACTGAGCCACCCAAGTGCCCCCATTCTGCAATCTTTTTGAGAAGATTTGTTGATTGATCTGAGAGAGAGAGAAATGGAGACAGAGAATGGAAGCGGGAGTAAGGGGAAGAGCAAAGGGAGAAGGAGAAACTCTCAAGCATACTCATGCTGAATGTAGAGCCTGGGACAAGACTCGATCTCAGGACCCCAAGATCATGACCTGAGCTGAAACCAAGAGTTGGACACTTAGACTGAGCCACCTAGGTGTCCCCCAACTTACTTTCTTTCTTTCTTTCTTTCTTTTTTAAGATTCATTCATTTATTTTCATTCTGCAATCTTCTGACCGCATTAGACCATTAACACATATGACATCTTCATGAAATGGGACTCAGCTGCCTATTTAATATAAAAAAGAACAAAAACAAAAACCTGAATTTTGGACCTCAGATCATTGGTGAACCCTATATTTAACATCAGGGAAATATATTTAAAAATTTAATTAATAATACTTGTCTTAAAAATATATCTTTTAGAACTATGTATTCTGAAGTATGTTTCCAGTAAAAAAGTTCTCATTGAAGAAGGAAAAAAAAAAAAAAAAAGCTTTAACTGGGGGTACTTGTTTAAAATAAAGCATATCCAACCTGAGGTGGGGAGTGATGGGTGAAAGAGGTAGGGAGTGATTAAGAGTTGAGCAGAGAAAGTCAATTATCATATGGTTTCATTTACTTGTGGAGCATAAGGAATAACATGGAGAACATTAGGAGAAGGAAAGGAAAAAAGAACTGGGGTAAATCAGAGGGGGAGATGAAGCATGAGAAACTATGGACCCTGAAAAACAAACTGAGGGTTTTAGAAGGGAGGGGGTTGGGGGGATGGGTGAGACTGGTGGTGGGTATTCAGGAGGGCACATATTGCATGGAGCACTGGGTGTGGTGCATAAACAATGAATCTTGGAACACTGAAAAAAAATAAGTACACATGTCATCATAAGCACTGAATAATGCATAGAAATGTTCAATCACTTTATTATATACACCTGAAGCTATGGGCACTCTATGTTAACTATACTGGAATTAAAATAAAAAGCTTAATAAAAAAAAGATACTGTGAACATGTTGGCTTTCTGTATTATGAACTGCTACACCTTTTTAAGGTATCACCATTAAAACCGTGGCTCTCATTATACATCCCCTGGGCTTTATATTTAAGGAACTCACCTGATTCCAGAGCCTGCTTTATATGGGTCTATTCTAGGGGAACAGGTTAAGATTTTACACGATGCCCAAACTACTGAAGAGAAGATATTGTGAAATCTTTCACTCTCCCACCGGAAATTAAGTTGTATTGGTTGATGTTCATTTTACCTAGTTAACAATTACAATATGGTCACTCTCAAAAGAATCACACAGGGCATGGCCCTGTCTGACCTTGATGGCCTGTAGGGTGTACTCTATCCCACTGCATGAGCTAAGCCTCACTTCCATCTTCCTATTTTATACTGACCTCTTCAAGCAGGACAAAACTGAAACTAGCAAAATTCACATTACTTATATTGCTAAGCATAAAATCTAAGTTTACTCAAGCAATTAGGCATAATTATAAGCTATACTCATTCCTAAACATTATCTTATAAGTAATATTTTTAGTTTTGATAAGCAATGAAATAACTAAAGATGAGCCTTGTAATGGGTGTTAAGGAGGGCACGGATTGCGTGGAGCACTGGGAGTTATATAAGCAATGAATCATAAAACACTACATCAGAAACTAATGATGTACTGTATGGTGACTAACCTAACATAATAATAATAATTTTAAAAGGATTCCTTCACAGCTCTGAAGCCTACAGTTTCTGTTACAACTCAGCAATCATTCCAAGATGAGGAGGTCTCTTCCTTCTTTATCCGTAGTTAGCTTTGGAGTTCATTGCCTTCCTCTATAGAAATGAACCACCTACGCATAGTTAGGGAACCCTCTCAGGCACATTTCAGGAAAAAACATCTGTGCAATTATTGAGAATAAGAAATAATTCTTCATAGTTGCACAACTTTTTGTGCCATAGTTTCTGTGACTTTAAAATGAATAAGAATCAAATGAGATACTTTGTAGAATCGCAGATAAAATGGCAATTCATATAAAAAATAAAGGACCATTCGGTATGTCAAAGACAAAAACCAAACAAGTGAGGGACTTGATTTTATCAAGGCTATTGTCATAGGGTGAGACCATAGAGCCGGAGATAAGAGTGTCTTGGTGAGGTGGTTTTGGCTTATACTCTTACAGGGAGGAGTACACAGATGGCTACAGGAGAGTGATTTATAATGGAAGGCTTAATCTCGGTCTGCTGAAGAGAAAATGTTTATCACTGTGCCTAGCTGATTAGAGGGGATCAAACAGTTCAACTAGTCTTTTACTAATCCCTTTCATGGGGTCTTATGATTGCACTGTGTCTACTGCATAAGGATCATTTAATATGATTTCTCCCATATTATCCTTAGTGTATTATACCATAACTTTAGGAAATCAGTCCCTGAGCTACGTTTTCTCTCTCTCTTTCTGTGCTAACTGGCAGGGCATAGAATTAAGCTCTTTGTCTACTTTGCTTGTATGGACAGAGTAGCGTCCTTCTCCTGGATTCACTCCCAGGGATTCCATGACAAGTTGTCACTGGGCTGACCTTATCTCCTAGATAGGAGTCATTAGAGAGTTAGTTGCCTCTAAGCCTTTTTCTCTAGATACCCCCAAACATTTGGGTGTCATTATCTTTCCAGGACATACTTTCATTTGTCACTAACCAAATAATTTATCTACGCTTATTTCTCTGAGTGATTCTGTCAGTAAATTAGGAAGTATACATGCTAGGAGGCAGCTTAACCACCTACAGTCAATGCAATAAATAAATAAATAAATAAATGTAGCTCACTTTATAGATGTAAATCATTGTCATGATTCTATTTGAATGCACCTTGTTTGCCTTAAATTGTTTAGTCCAGCATAGATAGTGAGTGATTCAACCAGCAGGTTGCTCTTGAACAGCCTAGGAATGCAGGCTGAAATTACTCTGCAGAATAAATTTCTCTTAATGTCTTTTTATCCTAAGTAATATTCATTTTTACAGCTTTCATTTAAAAAATGGATAATGTAATGTCATACACATACCATTTTCTCAGCTGCAATTTTCAAAAGAATGAGTTCTATAAAAATGTTCCCCAAAGGGGTAACTATAGTTTGTTTAAATTAGTTTTAAAATAGATTTTAAAATATAGTTCTGAATCACTACCTGTCTCTCCTCTCCATTGGCTCACATCTGCAATCACATTTACAACACCTCCCACTTAACTATCAGTCAATTTCTGGCTTGCCTTTGGGGAATTATCATGATTAAAGACTCATTCCAACATGACCCTCATTCACAACAAAGCAAAATTTGTTAGCCCCAAGGTTCCTCATTAAATCTTCAAATCACTTTTACAAGTAGAATTAAAATTTGTATTTAAATAAATTGTCCTTCAGATATAAGGTTGTATTATGCACATAACTTAGTGAAATGAAAGCCAACAATGCTTCTATAATTAAGAAGTTTTGAGTCACATTAAAACTAATACAAAAATTGGAATAAGATGTTCGCATTACAATTCTGTCATTTCCAGGTATTAATGCCTTTGGATGAGTGAGTTGTTCTTTTCATATTTCAATTTCTTGATAAATTATAAGAATATTGCAATATGATACAAAAGTGAAATGGTATACATAATGCAACATATTTACAATGTGAAAAGTACAAATAATGCTTGCTGGGGAGCCTGGGTGGCTCAGTTAGTTAAACATCTGACTGGATCCCAGAACACAGAGATCATGACCTGAGCTGAAGGCAGATGCTCTGGTGCCCCTGGGTTTTGTTTTTAATCTGGATTAAATATGAATTCTTTTTTTTTTTTTTTAAAGGCAGCGGTAGAGAAGTCATTTTTTTTTTTTAAAGATTTTATTTATTTATTTGACAGAGAGAGATCACAAGTAGGCAGAGAGGCAGGCAGAGAGAGAGGAAGGGAAGCAGGCTCCCTGCTGAGCAGAGAGCCCGATGCGGGACTCGATCCCAGGACCCTGAGATCATGACCTGAGCCGAAGGCAGAGGCTTTAACCCACTGAGCCACCCAGGTGCCCCAATATGAATTCATTTTTAATCTATATGAATATTAATGTCATCTACTTCTTCTTCAGTGAAATTTGATATTTCATCATTTTTGAGGCTTAGGTACATTTTTATAAGTTGTCAGATTTGTGTATGTAGAGTTGTTTGTGGTTTCCTATATTATCCTATAAATGTCCTAAGGGTCTATAGGAATATTCTTTCTTTCAGGACTCAGAAATAATTTGTGTCTCTTCTCCTTTCTAAGTTTTCCTAGATAGTTATTATTTTTATTTTATTTTTACAATAAATTGACTTTCTTTTTTCACTTATTTTCTCTTTGATTTCTTTCTGTTTTCACATTCATTGGTGCCTCCTGTCTGTCGGTAGTCCTCTAATTTTTTTTTTGTTGTTGTTGCTCTTCTTTAGTTTCTTAAGGTGGAAACTTAGATTCTAGAAGCAGCCTTTAGAAACAGCCCCACTTCTTTAACCTTGCTGATTTTCTCTCCCTGATTTCTATCTTTTACTGAAAAAGGAGTTTTAAAGTTTCCCAATGCAATTGTAGATTTGTTTTTAATGCTTTTCATTGTTATCTCCCATGTAGAGTTCTGGTAGTAAGTTGCTTTACAATTTAATTTCATGTTGGAATTTGATGTCATCCTTCCAAGAATAACGTGACTGGGTTCAGACTGTAAGTTTCTTCTTAGCATAGACAAGAATAGACACTTAATGGAACAAGAAGTTTGTTGGGTTGGGACCCTCTATTGCCCTCCATATTAATTTACCTCTTCTGTGATCCAGAAAAGTGAAGTCTGGGTTGCATCTTTTGGGTTCTCTTGACCTCTGGCTTCTAGGTCAGACTGATGGGAAAATTGGGAAGAATATTAGTTGATGTGGGAGGAGACACCTTCAGATACTGATCCTTGCACTCTGTTTTTGATATTCCCTTCCTGCCTTGCTGAGGGCCTCGTAGTTACTGCTTCCTAAGATTCCACCTTCTGTGGGATAGCTCCTTCTTCATTGTTCCCTATATTAACCCTGTTTCCTCTCCTTTCTCGTCCAGGCCTAGATGTGATCAAAACTTATCTTAGGAACAAGACACAAGAAAGTTGCAAGGAGTGTATTAAGTGTATTAAGACACAAGAAAGTTGCAAGGAGTGTATTAAGTGAATGATTAATTAATAGAAGGCCAACATCATAAGCACCACATGCTAATATCAAAATATGACCCATCATGGAAAAATCTCTGCAAAAGTCCAGAAGATTCCCAAGGATTTGGGAGTGTCCTTTGATAGTTTTATAATACTATTGTTGGTAATTAATAGTTAGGTTTAAAAATAATAATGTGTCATCACCTTCTGTTTTTTTTCTCCATCTGTCCCACAGTCATACAGTAAAAATAGACCATTTTTATTATCACTGCTTATTTTTCTTACCAATGAAGCTTGCTAACATAGACAGCTGGGTCATCTGGCATTCCTGAAATGTAAGATCACTTCACTTTTCTTTCTGATGTGATATATCTCACATCTCTGTGTGAACTGATCTGTGACTTTTGATGCAGAAGTTATCACTCAAGCCAGGGATGCAGTCATTCTAGAGGTATTACAGTTAGAGACCTTCCAAAAAAATCTGTTTGTAGTGGGCAAATGGAATTTTATTCTTGTAGTATTGCTGTGCACAAAATACTTGCTTCTGTGTTTTATTCAATTACTTTCTGTATAATAAATGAAATTCCCCCACCTGAAAAGTTCAAACCTCCTAAAGAAGAAAAAAAGTGTAGGAGAAAAGACTCTCGGACAGATATGTTTTTTTGAAGCAGATATTGAAATAATCTTTAATTGTGCCATAAATTTTATGTCGTTATTAAACTTGGTTTCTATACAGTATACACTAGTTTCTTATAATGTAATCTTACTTGTTACACATTAATTATTTTTGAAATATAGTTTCCTAACATCCTAATCACATTTGAGGTGTATAAATATGCCTCTTTCACAAATACTCTTCTCACCAATTTTCTAATCATGTTTCTTCCAAACCTCTGAACAGCCAGCCCAACTGCTGGCTACTGCTCATGAGTCAGTATACACTCAGAACTTTCTCTTTCCATGTAAAGTGAATCACAAGATACATTGGTCAGCCCTCTAGAAGAATTTCTCTTCAAGACTTCCCTACAGGAAAAAGCTCTCAGTTTTTCCCCATTAAGAATGGTATTTGCTGTGGGTTTTTCACAGATGGCTTTTATGATATTGAGGTGTGTGCCATTTTAGAATGGCAAACAATAAAAAGACAGGAAACAAGTATTGGGAGAGGATGTGGAGAAAGGAGAAACCTCTTATACTGTTAGTGGGAATGCAAACTGGTATAGCCACTTTGGAAAATAGTATGGAGATTCCTCAAGATGTTAAAAATAGAGCTACCCAGGGCGCCTGGGTGGCTCAGTGGGTTAAATCTCTGCCTTCAGCTCAGGTCATGATCTCAGGGTCCTGGGATCAAACCCCACATCGGGCTCTCTGCTCAGCAAGGAGCCTGCTTTCCCCTCTCTCCTGCCTGCCTCTCTGCCTACTTGTGATCTTCTCTCTCTGTGTCAAATAAATAAATAAAATCTTAAAAAAAAAAAAAAGAGAGCCACCTTATGAGCCAGAAATTGCACTACTCAGTATTTACCCCAAAGATACATATGTAGTGAAAAGAAGGGGCACATGTATCCCAATGTTCATAGCAGCAATATCCACAACAACCTAACTATGGAAGGAGCTGAGATGCCCTTCAACAGATGAATGGATAAAGAAGATGTGGTCCATTACATTATAAGAAACTAGGGTGTAGTGTATGGAAAGCAAGTTTAATGGCGAAATAAAATTTATGGCACAATTAAAGATTATTTCAATATCACTTCAAAAAAACATATGTTTGAAAGTCTATTCCCCACACTTTTGGAATATTACTCAGCCATCAGAAAGGATGAATACCTACCATTTGCATCAACATGGATGGAACTGGAGAGGTTATGCTGAGTGAAGTAAGTCAAACAGAGAAAGAATTACCATACGGTTTCACTCATATGTGGAACATAAGGAATAGCCTAGAGGACCACAGGGGAAGGGAAGGAAAACTGAATGGGAAGAAATCAGAGAGGGAGACAAATCATAAGAGTCTCTGGACTCTGGGAAACAATTGGGTTATAGAAAGGAGAGGAGTGGAGGTAGAGAAAACTGGGTGATGGGTATTAAGGAGGGCATGTGTTGTAATGAGTACTGGGTGTTAAACACAACTAATGAGCCATTGAACACTCATCAAAAGCTAATGATGTACTATATGCTGGCTAACTGAATTTAAAAAAAAAAAAAAAGAATGCCCTAATCCCATGATTCACCTATTGGACTCTTCAAGAATACCTCTATCTATCATTGACACTTCATGCTCCATTATATCAGCTAGATCATATGGCTTAAGAAACAGAAGAGTAGAACTTTGTTCAGAGCTTTCCTTTGTTCTGATTTTCATTCAAAACGAGCAACTTTTTGAGTCACTTGTAAATGGGCCAGAGTTAGCACACCTAGAGGAGAAATATTTTGTCTCTAAGATAAAGGGCCACACTAGTTGTTCTGTTTTGTTTTTGTTTTAAAAAGCAGCCAGATGCAATAACTTTTTTCTCACTTTGGACGGGATGCCTCATACCTCTGGACCCCTAACAATTCCACTAGGGTAGAAGGCCCATGAATTTTTTATTGGATTTACTTTGCAGTCTTCAACATGCAAGTGTCTTACCAATAAGTCTAAAGAGTTGTTGCTTCTTAAAAACTAGGTAAAATCAACCTACTTTCACATTATGGGCCTGTATGATGTCTTGAGAATGATGAAGGCAATTAAGTTTCTGTGGAATCAATTATGATATAGGGCTGCAAAGTTGATACATCTTTGTGATATAACAGTGGAGTTGTGATATAACAGGAAACTGGTTTTGGTGATCTTTACCAGCAAATATTAAGAAAAAAGAATTCGCCAATTCAACAGTTACGTATCACATACAAGGAAAAATATTAATTTCCTCAAGCTATGAAACCATGTTTGGAAGAGCAATGAACTTGAGAGTTTAGCACCTAGTAAAGTTTACAATAACCAGCCATTAATCTCCAAGATCCATTTATTTCTAAACAGGACAAATTGGCAGATTTGAATGAGTATGTAATGGGAATGGACCCTTCAAGTCATTGATGGTGGCATTAATCTACAGTTTTTCCAGGTTCGTAGTATTGCTTTTGGTTTATTTACCTAGGTAGACACATTTCTAATGGCTTTCATGTGGCCTTTCCCGATATAATAACCCTTACACTACAGCTTAGAGAACATATGTGAAAATTCTTACATTTGCTAAGTATGTCTCTTCTAATTATGCATTCTGGCATCAAGAAAATATCCACATGAGGGATTTGTGGACACACTGGATCTGTATTGAGATAAACTTGAGTGATATTTTGGATCTCCTGGATTTCACTTCACTTCAGAACCTAGGTCTGGTAATCCCTTAAAAATCTGATTATCTTTTTTTTTTTTTTTTTCCCCAACACACAGTCACCTAGTAAAAGGCTGTAGGTCTCTTTGGGGAAGGCTGGGAGAAATATTAATAGTATAAAATTTGGCGGGACCCTTCCTGAGAGGGATTTGATTTCCCTTCATTCAAGGGATTATAGGTGTATAAACGGGCTCAGGGTCTGGAACTATCAGGATCTTATTCTTCTCCCATGATTGTCCTTACTTTAAGTGCAGATACCTGTGAGGTTGTGGATTCAATTTGTGTTTTAGTGCATGTGATGCAAGGTGAGACTCTGGGTGGGTTTTTAGAACTGTCAGCTCTGTGGCTATAGGAGATAAGATTTCTTTCAGGGAAGTTATAGACACTTTCAGGTCATTTGTAAGGAATTTAAACTGGGAATTTGAATCCCTGAACTCATTATTTTATTTTCCCACTTTCTCCAGTGCAATTATGAGCAACCAGAAATCTCATTATACCCATTAATTTGACAAACATGTTCTAAGATATAATACATAGCCAGTCAGAATGTGAGTTTTATGAATTTTTGATTTAGAGTATCCAATATGGGGGGTCCTGGGTGGCTCAGTGGGTTAAGTCTCTGCCTTTGGCTCAGATCATGGTCTTGGGGTCCTAGGATGGAGCCCAGCATTGGGAAATCTGCTTCCCCCTCTCTCTCTGCCTGCCTCTCTGCCTACTTGTGATCTCTTTCTGTCAAATAAATAAATAAATAAATAACATCTTCAAAAAAAAGTATCCAGTATGGTAGTTGGTTATCTCTATTGACCCATCAGGCAGTACTTTTTTTACCATTAAAAAAAAAAAAAAAAAAAAGGGCGTCTGGGTGGCTCAGTGGGTTAAGCTGCTGCCTTCGGCTCAGGTCACGATCTCGGGGTCCTGGGATCGAGTTCCTGCATTGGGTTCTCTGCCCTATAGGGAGCCTTCTTCCCTCTCTCTCTCTCTGCTTGCCTCTCTGCCTACTTGTGATCTCTGCCTGTCAAATAAATAAATAAATAAAATCTTTAAAAAAAAATAATAGAGCCATTTATGCCTTTAATGTAATTAGACTAGAGAACTAATTCCAGATACTCCAGAACCAATTCAGAAAACTCATTCCTAAGATTCTGTTCCTGTAGAGCCACTCTTTATATCAAGTCTGTGTCTCTCAGGGTTCTTCCCTGAAACAGAACCAATTGGATACTGGTTTTTTTATTTGGAATCTTTTTTTTTTTTTTTTAATGTAGGTATTTACATGTACACATTTTTTAAAGTTTTCATTTAACTCCCAGGTAGTTGCATATAGTGTAATATTAGTTTCCTGCGGATAATACAGTGATTCAGCATTTTCCTACAATAGTCTTTGCTTATGACAGCAAGTACACTTTTTAGTCCTCATCATCTATTTCTCCCATGTCTCTCTGGTAACCATCAGTTTGTTCTCTATAGTAAACAGTCTGTTTCTGGATTTGTGTGAGCCTCTCTCTTTTTTCCTCCTATACTTGTTTTGTTTCTTAAATTCCACACAAGTGAAATCATATGGTATTTATTTTTATGGGACTGACTTATTTATCTGTATGCATCCTTTTAACTGGATCCCATTAGGTTTGGTATGTTGTTTTTTTCATCTTTATTCATCTTAACATATTTTCTAATTTTCCTTATGATTTTTTCTTTGATCTACTGGTTATTTAAGAGTGTGTTTAATTTTTACGTATTTATGAATTCACCAAATTTCTTTGCTATTTCTGTACACTTTTATTCTAGCATGGTTAGAGAACTTTGTATGATTCTACTTATTTTAAATTTGTTTATTTATTTTAAATTTATTTAGTATGTGGTCTATCCTAGAGAATAATTCATGTGTGTTTGAGAAAAATATATATATTGCTATTGGTAGTGAAGTGCCATATAAATAACCATTAAGTCTATTTGTTTAATTTTGCTGTTCAAGTCTTCTGTTGTCTTGGTGATACTCTTTCTAGTTATACTATCAATTGTTGAAAATGTGGTACTGAAATCTGTGATGATTATATTTTAATGACATAAACCTTATATCTCATTTTTCCTTTAAATGTTTTTTGTGGTAAAGTACACACAATATTGACCATCTTTACATTTTTAAGTGAACAGTTCAGTGATACATTTACACTGTGAAGGCATCACTACCATCAATCTACAGAACTCTTTTTCATCTGGCAAAGCTGAAACTCTGGGGGCCCTTGTCCGGCTCAGTCAATGGGGCATTTGCCTTCAGCTCACGTCATGATCCCAGGATCCTGGAATCAAGCCCAGCATTGGGCTCCCTGATCAGTGAGGAGTTTGCTTGTCCTGTTCCCTGTGCCCCTCTGCTCTGCCTGTGTGTCTGCTCTCTCTTTCTCTCTCTCTCAAATAAAGTCTTTAAAAAAGCACTGAAACTCTGTGGCCATTACACAATAATTCTCTACTCTTTCTTCCACCTAGAACCTGGTAAGCTCTGTTCAATTTTGTATCTCTAGAAATTTACCTATTCCATGTATAAAAGGAATTTTACAATATTTGTCCTTTTATGTCTGGCTTATTATGGTTAACGTAATGTTTATAAGGTTCACACCATGATGGATGATGTCAGAATTTCCTTCCTTTGGGGGCAGAATAATACTTCATTGCATGGATATACTACATTTTGCTTATCCATTTTTCTGTCAATGAACACTTGAGTTGCTTTTGCCTTTTAGTTATTGTTAATAATATTGTGAACATGGATGTACAAATATTCCCTTGAGATCTGACTTTCATTATTATCTTAGGTATATGCAGAGGTGGATTTTTTGATTATATGAGTTCTATTTTTACCTTTTTGAGGATCAACCAAGCTGTTTTCCACAGCAGCTATTCCATTTTACATTCCCCCCAACAGTGCAAAACAATTTCATTTTCTCACATCCTTACCAAAACTTATTTTCAGTTTTGTTTATAGTAGACTAATGGGTATGAAGTAGGATCTCATGGTAGTTCCGACTTGTTCAATGATTAGTTTTGAACTAATCTATGCATGTTGGTGTTCTGATGTTAGAGGCATGCATGTTAACAATTATTTCTATTTTCCTGATGGATTAACCTTTTTATCTCATTCTAAAGTGTCCTCCTTTATATGTACATTCTTTGTTTTGTTTTTGCTTTAAAGTATGTTTTCTCTTCTAGTGGTACAGCAACTTCAGATTTCTTATGTTTGCATTTTTCATGATACAATCTTTTCGATCATAATACTTTGAAACTATGTCTTTTAAGCGAAAGTTCATCCCTAAAAGACAACCTAAAGTTGGGTCATGGTTTACTAACCTCTGCCTTTTGGAGTGTTTAATCTATTTACATTTAATGTCATTATTTATAAAGTAGGATTTATGTGTCATTTTGCTAATTGCTTTCCATATGTCTTATGGCTCTGTTTCTCTCCTCTCCATTGGTGCATTTTTCATGTTAGAGTTTTCTGGTGTACAATTTTAATTCATTTGTCATTTCTTCCATTTCATTTCTTACTCATTTTTCTTAGTGGTTTATCTGGAGGCTGCAGTTAATATTTTATATAATAATCTAGGTCAGATTAGTAACAATTTAACTTCAATAATATACCAAATGCTTCCATTGCCTCGGCCTTCCTTTGAGCTACTGTTGTTATACAAATTACATCTTTATTTATTGCTTTCTCATCAATACAGACTTCTAATTATTGCTCCATGTACTTATACTTAAGATAGGAAAAAGTAAACAATTATAAGAAAAAATGTATTTATATTGTCTTTTATATTTCCTATGTATTTTACTTCATGTGGACTTGAGTTACTGTCTACTGCATTTTCATTTCAGTCTAAATGTTCTCCTGCAGCTCTGTGTGTGTGTGTGTGTTTGTGTGTGTGTGTGCGCGTGTATAGGGCACATATCTGCTAGCAACAAGTTTCCCAGTATTATTTATATGCTAATGTTTTGATTAATTATTTTATAGCCATTTTTGCTCAATATGAAACTCTTGGTCGACAAAGTTTTCTTTCATTGCATTGAATATGTCATCTGTGGTTTTCTGACTGCTGTGTGTGGCATTAATGAAAAATACTTGTTAATACTATTGAAAATCCCTTCAGTGTGTTGAGTCACTTTCATCTTTCCTTTCTTTTTTTTTTTTTCTTTTTAAGATTTTATCTATTTATCTGATAGAGAGAGATCACAAGTAGGCAGAGAGGCAAGCAGAGAGAGAGGGGGAGGCAGGCTCCCTGCCGAGCAGAGAGCCCGATGCGGGGCTCAATCCCAGAACCCTGGGAATCATGACTGGAGCTGAAGGCAGAGGCTTTAACCCACTGAGCCACCCAGGCGCCCCATCATGTTTCCTTTAAACATTATCTCTTTATCTTTGACTTTCCACAGTTTTATTATGAAGTGTTTAGGTCTGCATTTCTTTGATTTTTAAACTCAAATGTTCATCTTACATGCCAAGATTAATTTTTAAAGTCAAATTTGAAAAGATTTATGCCACTAATTTCTCAACTGTTCTTTCTATCCCCACGTCACTCCCCTTTACTTCTAGAATGGCCATATTGGTATACCTATTTGTATACTTGATGTTGTTCTGCATGTCTTTGAGATTGCAGGTAAGAAGACTTCTCAGTAAGAAGATCTGTAAGTATAGAGATCCCTGACAGGAGCAGCTTGGATTAATCAAGGAACATCCAGGAGAACAGCATATTTGGAGCTCAGTGAATAAAGGAGAGAATGATGGGAGACAAGTGTCACCTTTGCGGTTAATGGCCTACATCTCAGAAGGGGCCCTCACCCACCACCATGTGGTTTGATGCTCTCCTGTTATGTCGTGAAATCATTAATAATTTTCTAACAGTTGCTCCACATTTTCATTCTGTCTTGGGCCCTGCATATTGTGTAGCTAGTTTTATGGGAAAGAACGGGCTCAAAGGGATAGGACAAGAATTGGAACTCAAAGAACCCCTTCACTGGATTTTAAGTGTGATGGCCAGACATTGGAGGATATGAAGCAGGGGAGAGTTGTGGTCTGGTGTGTAGAGGCTCAGTGGTTGAAAATAGCAACCCTGAGGTCAGACTTTCTAGGTTCAAATCCATCTTTGCTAACTTCTTAGGAATGTGATCTTGGATGATTTATTTAAATTCTCTGTAGTTCAGCATCCTCAGGCATAAAATGGGAAATTGATACAACTTATCTCACAGGTTGTGGTGAAGACTGGGTTAACATACATGAGATATGGGTAAAACTCCTGGAATATTATAAGAACTGTGTTTTTGCCATGATGATTAGGATCACTGGCAATATTTTCCTTGCATATGTTATAAGCATGTCACCAGGCATTTTGTCAGAGAGCAGAGAAAGAAGCAGTGAGTGGCAGGGGATGTGGTCAAATCTGAAATAACCAGAGGCCAGATCCTGTAGAGCTTTGTGGTTCTTGGTGAGAAGTTTGCACTTTAAGTAGTGGAAACATTGAGGATAAGGAGTGAAATAAATTTCTGATTTGCATTTTATTCCCTTAGATCCCATTTCTTTATTAAAGATTTAGGCTAGTACCTTGATGCAAAAGCCACTCAGTAAAAAATAAATAAATAAAACTAAGTTTTGGAATTTTTGCTGCTTCTTGAGGGATACAAAATAGCATCTTCACTGAATTCAAGGCCAGCTGTACTCCCTAATCTTCTTTGAAGGCATAGAAGGGCCTGAGGCCAACATTATAATATATTCAAGAAATGGTCTAAGTTCAGGTTCCTTAATGACCTACCCACCAGCAAACTTGCTGGAAATTATCACATTATAACTCCTTTCATAATCATAATGACGACCAATTTGTTACTCCACAGTCACTTCTCTGATAAGGGTGGAGGAAACTTCTAGCTCCTATAATTGATTTCCCTCTCTAATCTCCCTTTTTCTGATTATGTCTTTAGTTTTTGTTCCTCTTCTAAAATCCATAATTCTCTACAATACCTAAAATCTATTGCCAAATATAAAAATCCTTTGTCCTAAAGGGGGAAAAAAATCACGGTTCGAAAGAGTTTACAATTCCATAAAAATAAAGAAGTCAGTAGCTTCCAGAAGGGACTGTGGCTATGGAAATCCCATCACAGTCATCCTACAGGGCAGCCAGATAATTGCTGTTGGAGTAATTATTAGTATCATCAGCAATCAGTGACCGTGTTCAGTATTTTAATATGTCCAAGCAGGAAGGTGAAAGCAAGCCACTGCCTTGCCAACTTGGTAACATTTTCTGGCATGGTCATTACTGTATCAGAAGTAGGCTAGAAATGGGGAGATGAGCAAATTTGCTTCACTACGGGCTAAAAACCTGCAGTATTTGAAGGGTAGTGGGATATATAGTCATTATAAAGAGTTTGTGAGTGTAGTGCAAGGAAAAACCTTAGAATAGGGTGAGTTTGTATAACCAGGCTGATGTCAAAACAGGAAAAGGGAAGGTGCCTGAGTGGCTCAGTGGGTTAAAGCCTCTGCCTTAGGCTCAGGTCGTGATCCCAGGGTCCTGGGATCAAGCCCAGCATCAGACTCTCTGCTCAACAGGGAGTCTGCTTCTCTTCCTCTCTCTCTGCCTGCCTCTCTGCCTACTTGTGATCTCTGTCTGTCAAATAAATAAGTAAATAAATAAATCTTTAAAAAAAAAAACAGGAAAAGGGGACAACTCTGGAATTTAAAGAATAGAAATTATGCAAGTGCCATGTCATACATACTTCGGTAGTTTTAAACTTGAGCTTGAATAGGCTCATCCTGAGCACAAATAAAATCTGAGTCCTCAGCTTCACCACAGAGAAAATCTGTTTCAGTAAATCTAGAGTACGGACAAGGACTCTGCTTTTGTAATGTTAACATTAAGTTTGGGTGTAGGGGTACATTAAACACTAGGTAGGTGTGGAAACACTGATTTACCCAATTCTGGTTTCATGGGCCTTGGCCAAGTCTCCTACTAAAGTATTTGGTGGAACATGTTCACAATCTGATAAGATGATCTCCTGGAAAAACGAGTTTTCGTTCAAAGTCACCTAATCCTTGTTTTGAGATTTTTCACCTGTGTTGGAAATGTTGCATCTATTATTTTTCTATGTTAAGTTTAGAGCTAAGCTTTTTGTGTTCATTTTTCAGTACTTAGGTCTATCATGGACTTTAGAGAAATTTGGGTGGGGAAGGATAAGTGCCAGTGTTCATAGCTCCATGAAATGTGAACACCTACAACACCCTTCTACTACTGTGTTGAGTGACTTATGCAACACCAGTAGACTGGTTATCCGCCAAGCCATAGGACTTGGACTTCCATTATAGACTGGTCTGAGGACTTTTTGTTTTTCTTTCAAGTTACAGATGAGTCTTAACTCACTGCTCCTGATAGGGAAACACTGAAGCCCTTTGAGAAAGTGCATTTTACATGTATTTATTCAACCAATGTCCACTTAACACTTAACTTGTGCCAGTTTCTGAGAATAAGGCAATGGAGAAAACAGACAAAGCCATACTTTCCAGGATATGCCATTTTAAAAGTAGGAAACTGACAAAACATATATGCAAATACATATGTAATATGATGTCATACCGTGGTGTAATTTATGCAGAGGAGATAGTAATGCTAGGGACTAGACAGTGATGACAGCAGCATGGTAAGTACAGTGTTATTTATGATAGATAGGAAAATGAAGGATAATCCTTCTTCTGTAGTAATAATTGAGTGAATAGAACTGAGTAGCTGAATAAACATTTAGGGAAACGATATCCCAGTCAGAGAAACTAGCAGGTCCTAAATACTCAGCAAGTTCAAGGCACAGCACAGAGGCTAGTATGAATGGTGCCAAGTGAGCCATGGAGAGTGATGCGGAAGTCAGTGAAGAGAAGGATGTGCCAGCGCTGTAAGGCCTAGTAAGCCATGATAAGGGTAGTGTTTTTTTATTTTTTTATTTTTTTTTAAAGATTTTATTTATTTATCAGAGAGAGAGAGGGGGAGAGAGCGAGCACAGGCGGACAGAATGGCAGGCAGAGACAGAGGGAGAAGCAGGCTCCCCACTGAGCAAGGAGCCCAATGTGGGACTCGATCCCAGGACGCTGGGATCATGATCTGAGCCGAAGGCAGCTGCTTAACCAACTGAGCCACCCAGGCGCCCCAAAGGTAGTGTTTTTTTAAATAGAATTCTCAGTGATATTGAAAACCATTGCATGGTTTTAAAGAGAGGAATGTCATGATGTAACTTTTTTTTTTTTTTTTTTTTTTTTTTAAAGAATCAGTATGGGCACTATTTGCTGACTTGATCATAGGGGCAAGGGTGATAGAGAATGACAATTTAGAACAGTTAGAGTAGTTCAGAGGAAAAAAAACTTTATACTTAATGAGTGTGCTGGTTGTAAGAATTCTAAACTTTTCAAGGGGCTTTTAGGTCCACAGAGACCTTATCTCATTTACTCCCTCAAAAGAAATTTCAGGACACATCAGGAAGGAGTCTGTTCACATACTTTCCTTTAATAAAGGAGAGAATTGGAAAGAGGGAGGGTATAAAGAAGTCCACTAGGTTTTGAAGCTTTGAAGTGGGAATGAAGAAAGATTGAAAAGGAAAGTTGATGCTTCTATTTCCCAAATGAGAATAAAAATCTAATTTCAAAAAAGTAATGGAAAAAAAAAAAAGTAATGAGTGTACGCAGAATCATTTCTACCATAAAATCTGAAATGAGGCTTGGTTTTGATTAATGTTTTATTGGTTTTTTAAAGGCCCCAGCTAACCTAGTACTGTGTCATGCAAGTTTAAAACTTGGAAAGCAAAAGACAATCTGGAATGCACATATTTTTCTTCTTCTATAAAAAATATCATTGGAGCATGCAAGTACTCTATTCATATACTTACTTACTTAAATTTTGAAAAGAACTTCCTTGTGTCTCCTTGGATTATGATATATGATATGATATGATGTGATATGATAATATATATGATATAAACATATTACTAAAACTATTATTGTTGCTAGTTAGGGTAAATTACTTCTCATTTTTCCCCAGACATTATTCATTACCTATTAGGATAAATAATAAAAACAATCTAAAATACAATTCACATCAGAAGGGTAAAGAAAATAATTATACTTTAACGAAATTTGGGGGAAACAAATAGAACCTCTTAATTAGGATTTAAGAGTCTCAGCAGGAAACAGAAATTAGATGGTTTTAGGAGAAAAATTGTGTGATGGTATTATGTGAATAAAAGGAGAGGCAATTGATGCCTTCATCCACAGATTTTTAAGAGGATGATCATATCTTGCATCATTCATCTAGCATTATCTGGGCAAATCCAGGCTGTTTCTTCAGATAATCACAATTAGGAAAGTTTCTTTGGAAACAAGACAAATCATGTGTCCTGCTCAATACACACACACACACACATACACACACATACACAAACACACCCCATATGTCCTGCTCAACACGCATACACACACAAATCATATGTCCTGTTCAACATATACGCACACATACACACACACACAAATTGTATGTCCTGCTCAAGACACACACATACACAAATCACAAATCCTGCTCCACACACACGCACACACATACATCAGATGTCCTGCACAGCACGCATACACACACACAGATTTGACATATATGTGTCCAGTTCTACATGCATAATAATTTTCCTTTTGGGCCTTTGTCAGTGTGTTTATTATATATGTGTAGATGCCTTTTTTATGGTATAATTTATCTTTTTTTTGAAAAGTGATACTTTTTTAAACTTTTAAAATAAGAATAGGTAGTGTCTATTAAATGCTTACTATTTGTCCAATTTATGTGATCTCATTTAATATTTAAAGGAAATAGCTATTATTATTATTATTATTATTATTATTATTATTTTGGGGATATAGCTATTATTATCACGAGGTATGCCACCTCACTCTTCCCAAATTACCAGTGAGGGTTCTGAAGCAACAGAGGTTGACTGATTGAGTTCACACAGTTAATAAACTGGACAAAGAATTTAACGCAGAAGTCTGACTCCAAAGTCTTTGTTGATAATCCTGTTGTATCACTTCTAGTGTAGTTATGTGACCATACCCAAAGGTTTGGCTACATGTATGTAGCAAAGTAACTTTTTGGAAAAGCTGACCTGGAAGTAGTGTGTTTCAAGGCACAAAATTGAGACCCAATTTCAGGAAGGCTTCAGAGGATTTCTTTAAAAATCTACCATGATCGTGCCTGCCTACCTGTTGACATAAGCAAAGCACACAGATCAGCCTTCTGAGAGAATTGGTGAGTTTGCATTTTTTGTGACATTCTAAGGGAATCATAGAGGACCTTAAATTCTCTAATGTGTCAGAATTACCTACCTACCAGCTGGAGAAGTGGGAGTTCCTTAGAAACTATGCAGTAGGAATCAAGCAGACAAATCTATCTTCAGATTACCTGAGAAAAGAAAATTATACAAAGCATACCAGAATTTAAGTTAAAATGAATTACCCTTGGCAGCTGCTCCATGGAGTAATTAGTATTTTATGTTGTGAGGTATAGCCATGCATTTCCCTATATTTAACCCAAATTTCAAAAAACACACTTAGGGAACAAAGTAACTGTGCAACTTTATTTTAGAAAAGGGAAAAAAAAAAGAAAAAAAGAAAACCTAAGTGAAGTGTTTTATCATAAACAGGTACTTGTTTTCAAGTGCATGGTGATGTGATGTTAAAGTTATCCATACCTGAAAATTTTACAATTTCCTGTTGTTAAGAACTTTCTCTCATTACCATTTCAGATAGATGAGCTACCTGTCTTTCCTTGATCTTATGACTTCATTTTTATTTCTCCATTTGCTTTAGTATAGTCAAAGTGAATAGTGTAAATACTTACTACATTCCCTCCAAATAAAAATACATTGTTATTAGGATAGTTATTAAAGCTCCTTTGCATATCCATGCATACAAAACCATGCTTAGAACATCCAGAAAATAACCCCAATACAGTTTCCAAGTCTAGGTCAAACTGTAGACAAATCCATAGACATGAAGAGGTACATGAACCACACCCGTGTCTATGAGGGACAGGGATGACTGCCTAGATCTCAGGGCTGATTTGAGATAATTTGTTGCGTCCATTTGTGCAGCCTAAATTAGTATATTGTGTTCTTTGCAACTGTATCAGAAGTTCACTTAACTACACATATGCAGCTATCTACCGTGCTCTTAAACTTCCCGTGTTAACCCAAAACCGTATCTTTCATTGTATATTAAATGGAATTTAGATAAAAACTTGGAAGGAAAATAAAAAAAAAAAACAGGAAAGAAAATACCTGTGTTAGAACAACATGAAAGGTGTAAATAGGAATGAAATTAGTGCAGCAAAAAAAGGCATTCTACTGATATATGCATATTTTGCTGAATTTATATCCAGGAACACATGAATACATATATGTACATGCATAGATAGGGAAGTAAACATGAAGATATTCATACACTAAATTTTTGCATCCACCAATTAGAATGTTCAAAAATGTCAGAAAGCATAATTGTGTGTGGAAACCATGATAATGATGTTTGCAATGTGCATCTGCAAATAGGAACGGGAATAGAGTCATATAGCACACACACACTATATGAGAAGATACATCAACAATTGTTAGGTTTCAGTTAATAAATAGCATGTCCATAGATAACACAAATGCATACTAGAAATCTCTGAATTTATTTGTGAACTCCAATACCAAAAGAAAAGAACAGCTTTAAATGTGTACCCTGACACCTCCCCTCCTCCCACCAGATAAAGTAACAATGGAAGAGGAAATGACAGACTGCAGGATTAGCACCATAGAGACTAGAGACTAGAGCAAAGTTTTGCCCTATGCTTTCATTCAAAAAACCAGTCTATGTCTCCATTATGGGAAGAAAGAGGATAATTGTTTTCAGGGTTCATATTTCCCCACCTTCCTCTTTAATCATATCAAGGTGAAAAATGCATAAACACATCAAACACATAAACAAGCTCGTTTTACAATCAGGAGGATACAATGAGAGAGGGTGTATTCTTTGTCAGGTACGATAAGAGTGCATCAACTTGACAATGATCTAATTTTTTTTTTTTCAACACACCTCGCTGGTCTCCAGTTCCATCGATTCAAGGAATGTTTATTCTTTACATCATACCTTTTTCAAATCTGCAAACATTAATCACTCCAGTATTCATTAAATCATGTACATTTGCTGTGTAACAAATGACCAGAAACACATCTAGTATACACATTCTATTTTATTTATGCCGCGTCTTCTTAAGAAGGATCTAGGTCCTCAGGCATTAAAAGAATCGATTCTAAAATGTGCTCTTTGATACCCGTTCCTCTTACCCATATTGTACTGTTCTTTTCTTCCATGTCCATGTCCCCTGAAGTCATTCTCAGTGGCTTTCATGAGCCAACTGGCAGCGGCGCATTTTATTCCTGATGACAAAATGACCATTTCTTTGGCCATTTCTTCTCGGTAGGCTTTCTGCCGAGTGGACACCAAGATTTACATACTTGACGCATTATTCCAAAGAAAGTCTTGAAGAGCAGCTTTGGGGATTTCCAGCCCTGGAGTCTTTAAGTTTGGGGATCAAGACTGAAGAAGTATAGGGCGCCTGGGTGGCTCAGTGGGTTAAGCCGCTGCCTTCGGCTCAGGTCATGATCTCAGGGTCCTGAGATCGAGTCCCGCATCGGGCTCTCTGCTCCGCGGGGAGCCTTCTTCCTCCTCTCTCTCTCTCTGCCTGCCTCTCTGCCTACTTGTGATCTCTCTGTGTCAAATGAATAAATAAAATCTTTAAAAAAAAAAAAAGACTGAAGAAGTATAATGGGGTAAAACAGAAAATTGCAGAGGAAAAAGCACCAACTTATTATTTTGCCTGTGCCATCAATTTAATAGGAGCTTAGCAGGGATAAGCACTCCACGCATCTTCTAAATTTGAGCCATCCGCTGACTATCTAAGTCTTGACCTGCTTTCAAAGGGTGCTGTATCATAAAAAAGTAGTAAAGATAAGCCTGAGTCAGAAAAAGGACATGACTCACTATAGATGACTTTCTTCTTCTCACCCTCGGTAGATATTACTGGTGAACGTGTGCTCATTTGACAGTTATCAAGTGCAACTTGATCAAGGGCAACTGCTTCTTCCAGGAGCCTCGAATAGAGCCTGATTTTCTAGGAATAAACATATGGCATTATAGGACTTTCCCAAGATTTTACTGTATCTGCATGACCTGAAGGGAAATGGTATTCTCAAAGGAATTAAGGAATTTAAACGTGGGAGTACTACAAAGGGGAAAAGGGGGGAACACATACACACCACAATTACTTTACTTCTGATGCAGATGCTATCATGGGATTAGAGAAGTAGACATCCTGATGAATCATTTTGCTGTGGAAAGTATGGCTTTTCTGGGGGATGTAAGGGGGAGAAAAGGGAGGAAGAGAAATGGAAGGGGAGAGAGGGAAGAAGAGAAATAGAGATCTTACCCCAAGTATAAGGCTGAGAAATACAATTTCTATTTTTATGAAAGAAAATAGAAACCTATTTGGAAGTTTTCCGTGGAAGAAACCTAGATTTTATTGTCATCTATACTTAAAAGACCCATATGTCCTAGGCTTCAGGGAATAGAAAGCAATGGAAATTTTCCCATATGATGCTTTTGTTTTTTTGAACAGCACTAACTCACAACAATCTGGTTATTTGAATTCAAGTATTCACTTTTAAATATTGTCGGCTAGTATCTGTAAACACTACAAAACTATTTTTTGACGTTTTCCGCACCCATGCAAAATAGCATAAATTCATCAGTCTTAGTTTAATAGTATTTTCTCAGTGAAGACTTCACACAGACAAGATAAATTCACACCCTGCTCCCCCTGCCTTGGGGTATGCTGTCAAGAGAACCCTATTTTGTCTTCTTTTGTTTTGTTTTTAGAGCAGTTGTAGGGGCCAAGGGCTGGCTACCCCAAAATGTGCCACTTTGGCAAATTGATCATTTTAAATAAAAGTTACTTAAGAAACAGCAATGCAGAAAGAATACTGTGACCTTCCCCACACTTTGTCTCCAGAGAACAGGAAATAAATCTCCCATGTGGACGTTAACCATCTTGTACCAGGACGTAAGGCTATATCCTTACTACCAGAGACAGGAAATTCAGAACCGAAAAGACTGTATAATAAACATTACCCTTGTGACTTTTTACTAATTTAAACATATGGCATTATAGGACTTTCCCAAGATTTTACTGTATCTGCATGACATGAAGGGAAATGGTGATCTAATTTACTATCCCAGCCCAAATTCTGTTTAAAATGTCTTATTAACTGAAGCTCCCAATGTTAAGTTTTGTTTTTGGTTTTGGTTTTTTTGTGGGGCGGGGGGGTGGTTCTGTCAGCTCCACAGATTTGTTGCTTGTTTGTGCAAAAAGGATAAAACCTGCCTGCTCTGGTCATTTCTTTAGGTTTCAATTTCATGATTGGGTCTCTAAGCACATGTAAGAAAACTTTTTATTTTTCTGCTGTTAATCTGTGTCCTGTCAATTTAACTCTTAAACCAAATGAAAGCATTCGAAGGACAAAGGAAAAAAATTCTTCCTCTTCCCTACAGTCATGCATTTAGCTGTGCCTCCTGCATTCATGATGGCTCCTCTGCTACACCATAAATGCCCTGAAGGCGGGACTCTGGCCTTTGTAGGAGAGGCAACATGATGACTGGGTTAAGCACGTGGATCCCAGAAAGTCATCTCTGGGCCTGAATCCAACCCTTTCCTCTTACTATCTGCACTATCTCAGGCAATTACTATTTTTCTACCTCCATTTCCTCTGTGAAATAAGGATAACTATAATATCAGTCTCAAATAAACCTGAGAATATTTAACAACTTTTTAAAGAGCTCTAAAAGCAAGGACTGGAACATTAAGTGCAATAGAAGTGCTCATAATTACTACTTCCTCTCATCACTGCTATTTTGAACAGAAAGTGGAATGGCAGACACATTTGAAAATCTCAAGGAACATTTTTTTGAACAACTGAATGACTGGCTGACTGAAGGGACATATGGGGAGAAGGGATAGTAGAGATTATTGTATTCAGTGATTTTTCAAATCACATTAGACATGGACTCCCTTTCTTCATTAAAAGCATTTGCAATGAGGTGGATGGAACCAGAGGGTATTATGCTAAGCGAATTAAGTCAATCAGAGAAAGACAATATCATATGCTTTCACTGATATGTGGAATTTAAGAAATAAGGCAGAGGATCATAGGGGAGGAGAGAGAAAATATGAAACAAGATGAAATCAGAGAGGGAGACAAACCATAAGAGATTCTTAATCTCAGGAAACAAACTGAGGGCTGCTGGACGGGGCGGGGATGGGAGCAATGGGGTGGCTGGGTGATGGACATTAGGGAGGGTATGTGCTGTGGTGAGTGCTGTAGATTGTGTAAGACTGATGAATCACAGACCTGTACCCCCTGAAACAAATAATACATTGATATCAATTTAAAAAACATTTAAAAATGAACTTCATACACATACCAATTAAAATTGATAAAGATGGCAAATAAAAGTATACATAGGGTGTGTAAGCCCAACAAATCAACTGTATGAAAGAACAGGTACTCTAGCTGAAGGTGAGGGTTTGTGGAGCCCAGATCGCCACCCTCTAGCTGTGCAGTCACCTGCTCAGCAGCAGTGGGCGCTGAGTCCACTAAAGGACCAGGAGAGCAGCTGCAACTGCAGAATGGGGTAGGGCACACAGGAGAATTTCTGAAGTCCAACAGTTTAAGGCCTAAGAAGTTAGAAACTTAAATACTAAATGACATCAAGCGGACTGGGTAGATCCAGGTGAACATCTAAGGTTGATTCCCACTAAGGACACACACAAGCCGTGTGAATTGTGTATGTGACGTTGAGCAGCATTTCCAAATTCATCCAGAAATGCCACATCTCTTCTGCTTAAAGTCACAGCCACAGGCCCAGGGCTCCATCTCTCGACAGCGGTGGGGGGGGAGCGGGGAGGCAAGGAAAAATAGCTTAGAAACAAAACAAAACAAAAAACCAGAATGGAAATGTTTTTGTGTATGTTCTCTTCCTAAAAGACGAAGTCTTGGGGTGCCTGGGTGGCTCAGCGGGTTAAAGTTTCTGTCTTTGGCTCAGGTCATGATACCGGGGTTCTTGGATGGAGCCCTGCATCTGGCTTTCTGCTCAGTGGGGAGCCAGCTTCCTCCTCTCACTCTCTTTGCCTCTCTGCCTACATATGATCTCTGTCTGTCAAATAAATAAATAAATAAAATCTTAAAAAAAAAAAAAAAAAAGACATCTTATGATTCCCTGCTACCACACTGGAACAGGCTCACTTCTGCTTCCTTTTTCTTCCCTTGCTGCTTCAAGTTCTGAATGAATTCATTCAACAAGTATTTCAGCACCTTCGAGGAGGTAGCTAGTTCTGCACACCTGAAACTCATTTGCAAACAAAAAATATAAAAATCTACAACATCCATTATAACAAAATGAAATAAAAAATACACCCTAAATAAAATGAAAGATTTCTGAGACATGAGCAGGAGAGGTTGAAGACACTCCCAGGGTGACATTTCCCAAAAAGTTCTTACCACTGGATACACAAAAGCAAGTACTATTTTTAATGTTAATATTTGCTTTTTCAACTAGTTGATGTAGGAGGATATACATGGTAGTCTTGGTAATAAATCTTTATTGAGGAAAAATAGGCCATCTTTCAGTAACTTTTATTCTTTACCATTGACCATTGATATATATAACATAATCCAACAAATAGTTTGGGGGGATCTAAGACTGTACACATGACTAAGAAAACATCCCCTAAGTAAACAAGTCTATGTTTTCATAACTCTCTAGGTCTGCCCAGCTCAACTCACTCTATGGTATCAGTAATCATCTCAGCCTCTGCGGCCATTAATGCTCCTTACAGTACCTGAGCTATAAGAATAAGATTCCATTAGAGCAAAGTTCAACAGATACTGTTTTAATCCAGCTCTCTGCACTGTAATCTAAAACAGTAAATGTCTACTTCTCACCTCTCTTAGACTTGTAATCCCGTATATTTTATGAAACAGAATTGTGTCTGAAATAGCATTATAATGCTAAACATATGCTTAAGGAATGATTAAAAAAAAGTTAGTCATCTAATATATTCAGTATTCAGAGATTTTAAGATCACACAGAAAACCACATCTAGATGAGTTACTGAATGAGTCACTTTTCTTCTGAGGCATGTTGGCATTGGATAGACAGTCAGCATTCAGGCCTTATACATTTTAGGCACTCATACAATTTACATATAATGTAATGCATAGAAAAGGAAAAACAAAGTCCAAAATGAACTCCTAACTTAGAATGGCTATATAGCATAGATTAATATTTTAAAATAACTAGAGAAGTATGTTTTTGTTAGTTTCATTAGTACTTATATTAAAACAAGTTTATTCCAGTGGAAAAAGTATATTTGTTTTTCAATAGGAGTCAATTTACATTCTGCAAATTTTTAGTAATCTTTTACTGCTTACCATTACAGGCACGTAATAGAATTACACTACCTGAATTTAACGTCAGCTAATATTTCCTTCCATGTGAGGGTAGTTAGGCTATGAATGTTAACGCCTCAAAAACAACATCGACTTATCTAACTGTTAAGTAAAAGAAATAATAAGAGACAGCATCTCTTTTATGGACAAAACCGCACATGTAAGTAAAGCATTTTAAACCTTTTGGATGCTATTTTAAAGCAATTAAAGAATTGAAAAAAATAAAATGCATTCATTAAAGTCACATAATACACTAAAAAAAAAAAGGAATTCTGTGCTTTGACTATTAAAAGGAATTTGCATAATATTTCTTAAAAGTATTTATAAAGCACTTCTGCTACGATACTTTTTTGTTTTGAAACAAATAATGCAATGCGTAAACCACAGTCAACTCTGAAGGATGCATAATGATATCTATTATTAAAGAAAAACTTACACATTATACTCATGGAAAGCCCACTTGATCATGCCAGTAATTAAGAGAAACACATTGATTATTGTCACATATTAGAGATTTAGAGCTTGGGAAAAATAATTTACAAGTGAAACTGTTGAAATTTGATTAATATTAAGCTAAATTCTCATCTTTCAACATCTTATAAAAATTTCAGAAAATATCAGTTCGATTCTCTTTTTATTAGTTTCAAAGTTGCCTCAAAACATGTGCTAAGGTGAAATGGTGATTAACTTTCCATAGGGTCTATGGAGGGAGATTGGAGCATGGGATGGGTTTGGGGAAGTGAACCTAAATTAAAATAAATTAGCAGCTTTCCTTCTATAATCATTGAAGCTGGTTAGGGTTTCTGGGTACAGTGGGGAAATTATGAGGAACAGAACTCAGAAACTAGCAATAATCCATCTCAAAGAATTAAAAGAGTATTAGAGCTAAGAGGAAAATTTGGACCTTGATTTTTTTTTCTTCTATCCTGGTCACTTTGTTTGAAACCTCTAAGGACCATCTATAAAATAAATTCTCTCTCTCTCTCTTTTTTTTTGGGGGGGGGTAGCCTGAAATCTTAAAAAAAAAAATACAGATAAATGACACTGAATTACTCCACAAGTATAACTGTCACGTGGTTATATCACAATAATACTTATAATATTTATGATAGTTTGACATTCCTCCAAACCACTAAATTTCTTGGACTACATCACTGAGATCAAAGGTGTGCCATTATATATCAGAATTTAAGGTCATCCATTAATTACAGATTTCCTTCCTCCCTCCTTCCATTTCTCCTTCCTTCCTCCCTCCTTCCCTACTTTCCTTCCTTTCTTCCTTCCTTCCCTCCCTTCTTCTCTCCCTTCCTTTCTTAAAGTAACAATATCTTCTAAGATGCAGTGCTCCAAATACATTAACTTGGAGATCCATTCTATAAAACCAATTGTTATGTATGCTTTATGTGTTTGCAAAATGGATCTAGTCAGTAGACGCAAATATATTCTGTGCACACAACCTAACTGAATCATTTTAACGCATTAATTTGAGTCTTTAAGTTTGATGCTGTCAATCCTATCAGACTATTATTCATGTATCAATTCCTATTGATCGTGAGCTACATTTTAGATGATTCAGGAGTGCATTTATTTGATTAGTGGTATTCCTATGGAGAGACCCAACTTCAGTGATGATCACAGCTGTTGACTTGTTTTAGTAATACATTTGTTTTCAAAATATACAAATCTGGGTTCATTGGTTCTTCATGGCTGTTTTAATTTCATCAACTCCCCATTTTAAAATGTGTATTATCTGCTTGCATATTTCTGTTTTGCAACCCTCTTGTCATCCCACATTCCACTACCCAATTTCGCACACACACACACAAAATCTTGCCAAGCATTTCAAAGAACTCAATTCCTAACTTGGAGTAATGTCCAGCAGACAACCATAGGGATGTGTCTATAGAATGCCAAAAAAGATCTTGTCAATTGTGTCAGAAATTCAGTCATTCATCCAGATATTTTGTCTACATCATACTAAACATGTTTAATGAATTTTGTTAGTTGACTAAAAATCTGACAGAATTGTCTTGACTTTATTTAGACATGGTTCAAAATAATAATAGGAATGGCAATAAACACCCTCCAATAAACAATATATTCAGGTTGGCACAGATTCCAACCTTAAAGTGACTCCCAATGGCCAATGTGGAACAGAATCTTTATGATTTGGTTGCAATTTGGATTCTAAGAATGCCAAGGATCCACAAAATTTTTATCATTCTCCAGTTGAATTCAAAACTAGATCATAAAGAACTAGATACCCAATGAACCAGAAGGATTAAATGTTGTTCACTGCATTTGAGTTCAGAACTGACCAATTTATGCTGGGCAATTTACTGATGACAATGACTATTTATGACTGTGGATATCCATTTTAATTAGGTTATTGCTTAAGGATCATAATTGGCCTGAAATCTCTTGGAAAATTTGTAGACTACTTTATATAAAGTTACAGAAAATTGTGAAAAAGTTGCATGCTTTAAAAACTTAGTATTTCCATCAAGCCTGTGGTTTGAAAAGAGTATGAAGATAATCACAAGTGATGTTTTTAACACAGTTTCTTGATATTTACAGTATTTTTTCTTCTCTAGTTGCCCTCCCTTCAAAGCTGGTCAATTGTTTTTCCGGGGTTTTTTTCACCTCACATTCAGTACAAGGAGGCATTTGCAATTTCTGTCAAACAATACAGAAAAGACAATTAGAATAGTTAAAATAAATATATGTTTAAGGTAAAAATTAAAATCCTAACAAAAGTAATATAAATTTGTATATGTCAACAAATACAGAAAATGAATGCTAGACTGAAATAAAATAAATGTAAACTTGTTAATACTTTTATTTCATGGAAGTACATAAAATACTGTTTACAAATGGCAAGACAGTTCAAAACTATTTTGTGAAGACTTTAGCTAAACCATTCAACTCTGATTAATCTAACCCAAATGTTAAGAAATTTTGTGTTAAGTGAAATGATCCCTAGGAATTGCTATGATGTAATATATTTGGTTAAATATAGAACAGTACAGAAGGGAGTTCAGAAATAAGCTCCTGAATTGTGTTTACTGTTTGTTTTTGTTGGGGATATGTAATTCTTGCTATGTCCTCTGTTTCCCCAAATCCCTCCTTTTATCTTTTTTTGTTCCATAAAGAATAGACGCATGCTTTTTGTTATCTGTTTATTTTTGTTTCGTGTGTGTGTGTGTGTGTGTGTGTGTGTGTGTGTGTGTGTGTGTGCTGGGGGCTGTACCTCCCTCACCCTGTTCTTCTGAGGACCTCAGATGATCAAACCAAAAGCTCAGTGGCTGGCACAGTGCTCATAGAAAGTCCAGAGGCCCTAGGTGAAGGAAGCATGTCTTATCACTTAACACAACATCCCTGCTTCAGCTAGAGAAAATCACTGGACCCAAAGGATTTGAGTTCTTCCTGACAAAATCAAAACAAACAAATAAAATACCTTTGGGGCAGTCACTGGCTCTGCAGTAGCATTGATTAGGGGAACGACTTTGTGCTTCGTTGAGCAGGTCCTGCCCTCTTGTAAAAGCTGCAAATGAAAATAGATCAATGTAGTTAAATTAAATGAAGGAGGGGATAGAAAAATTCCCTTGAATTCTTCCGACTGAGAAACTTCCTTTACTTTGACGCAAGCTGAAAGGGCAAGCTAGAGACAAACTCATCACACCCTGAGTGGGAACCCAAGGAAAGAACGAGCACTCACAGGTGGTTTGGGGATCTTCGTGATGCTTATGAAGATCAGCTACTACAACAAAATTCCGTTCCAGTGGAAAGCTCTTTCTTTGCAAAAGCAGTTAAACTGAAGTAAAGAATTATAGAACTGTTGTATCTGTGATACATCTGGACTCAAAGACTTAGATCTGTCAGTGGTCCGTACACCTGCAGGAACATGAGTACCGCAAGCCCCGAAGCAATTTTAACAGTCTAGTCAACAACTGTCTAGCAAAACCTCCTGGGTACCTTAAAAAAGATCTTATTTTGAAAAATAAAATCTTATATTTTACTAATGAGGAATTCTCATCTTCTTTATTAGCCTCAACAGTTTTGAAGAAGAACTGCTGGCCGCGTATTCCAATTGGGATTCGTTTCCATTTTAACCAAGGGTAAAATAATGACTTTCCCTTCCTTCCCTTTCTGCCGTGCTCTCTGCTTCTCTCCTTCCCTCCCTCCCTTCCTTCCTTCCCTGTCTGCTTCTCTTCTCTTCCCCCTTTCCATACTGTCTTTCATTCTTCCTCCCTCCTTTTTTTCTCTTCCTCTTTTTTTTTTTTTTTAAGATTTATTTATTTGAGAGTGAGAGAGCGAGAGTGGGGTGAGGGGCAGGGGGAGAAGCAAGCTCTGTGCTGAGCAGGGAGTCCCACGCGGGGCTTGATTCCAGGACTCCGGGATCATGACCTGAGTCCAAGGCAGATGCCTAACTGACTGAGCTAAACAGGCATCTCTTCTTAATCTTTATTTTAAACATATTTTCAAAGTAACTACAAACACTGTTCATTGTAAGACTGTGCTTCTTTTTGGGGGGTGGCAGTGATTTCTTCTAATCCTTTCCATGTGTACAGCAGAGCCCAGGAGTCGAAGAGTCCATAGCCACTGGGTAGCTCTGAACTTGAACAAGTCCATTTGTTTCCTTGGGATCTGACAGTAAGGAGGAGACCAAAATGGCCTTCAAAACCCAACATCTTATAAATTCCACAAGTAGATGACAACTAAAGAGGTTCTACAGGAGACTTAATCTAGTCCAATTCAGATTTTAGAGCAAAGTTCTTTTCATATGCTTCCTATTCTGGCACTGTATTGCTCTTAGTGGAATACACACTACATTCCTTTACCATTCCATGCCTATATGTATGCCAGCCACCTCACCTTCCTCAAAATCTCTCTCCACTGTGACATCCTGACAACCAGCTATTCATGCCTTCCCTAGAATGTCGTTTCCACCAGTAGATGCACTCAGTCATACTTTCCTGCTCTAAAGGTACAATGCATATAAAAACTGGATCACTTAACAATGTTTTTATATGTATAAGCATGTCTAGCTGCTTAATATATTGTAAGATCCTTGAAGATAGAGGTGACATTTATCGGCTGTACCTTCCAACTTGAGGCCAACAGATAACAAGGAGCCAATATGAAACTCTGAATAAATAATAATGAAAATATGATTGGCTATGAAATTCATTGCTTATGAAAATATTTTAGTCCTTCAGAATTTCAATAAACACCTGATTTTTTATATGATCAGATTTGTTTATTTGAGACTCCAATATGGTTAAAAAGAGTCCCTTTTTCTATAGAAGCCTACATTGTAGTAGCAAAGTAAGATAACAACTATAATAATAGAAATCAGTAGTCAAACCTTGGCTACCTTATCCCAAGGAATTGTAGGCAGAGGCACAGAGGAACCTTGTACACTAACTAATTAACATGCTTGTTTTTATGTTCTGTAGGTTTGAATTACATCTGGACTCTAAAATTTCTTTAGAATGTTATAGTTATTCTACTTTTGTTGTGATAATACAACTGGCTTACATTTAGCCTTTGAGAAATTAACAAATAATTGTATGCAATCAAGCTCAAAAAATATGATCAATGCAGAAAGTATCTTGAAAAGTATAAGCCTTCCCAAAATATATTTTAGAATAATGACATTTGTAGGTCTTACATGTTTGGGGGAAAAGTTTATTTAAACATTGAACAGTTGTATTTAAAGTAGTTCTTCTCAAGGCCTTTAGCATGCAATTTCCTAAAGTTCTGGTCTTCAATGACTTGTCCACATAATTACATAGGGTGATTGTTAAAACGTTAACACTCCTGGGTGGTAGTTCAGTCCAGTGACTATGGGGTTTGCATTTTTAATTAACACTTCAATAATTCAAATGCACAGTCAAATTTGAAATTCACTTCTTCATAATGCACAAATACATTACAAATCTCTTAGAAGGACATAGAGCAATTTCCTAAATCTATTTAACCTCAAAACACTGTCTTGTGTGGTGCTTCACTTGAGGTCATTCTCATGAGGAAGAGACTATAGGATTTGCAGTGGAGTTTTTTCTTTCATTAATGCAAGCATAGCTGACTATTTCAGACAAGGCTTTGATCATCTGAACAATGAAAACTTATTAAACTTCAACATTAAAGAAAATGTTATATGGCTGAAAGATAATGTGAACTTTTTTTGATACTTTGATCTTCTAATAAACACTACCTTTAAATTTATTTATTTATTTTTTCTGTGCCTCACAGGCACTGTAGAAATTTCATGAGATGAATTTCATAAAATTCTTAGTGTTTCTCAGAGAGGCAACAGATGTAAGAGCAACATAATTATAACTTGCAGGTATCATGCCTTAATAAGCATCTTATCAACCCTGTAGCCACTGATAAAGTGCACATTCATTGGTGAAAACATAAAGGGGGTGTTTCTTCATGGAACCCTCTCCCATTGGTTGCCAACATTACCCAGACTGCCAAAAATTCCAGACAACTGTACTTAAGGAAGACAAAAAAAAAAAAAAAAAAAAAAAAGACACATGGTTACAAAGCTTTGGGAGTAAAATAGACTTTGGTTTGAGGTTTAGCTCTAATGTCTATTCATTGGTGATCTTGATAAAATAACTCAATAAGTTACTTATCTCTGGGCCTCAGTTCTCCAGCTGTAAAATGGAGCTACTTCACAGAATTATTATGAGAAAACATACAAAAATATTCAGTATAAATTCTAACAATAAACATTCTCCCCTTTCTCCCTCTTCTACTTTCTTTCATATTAGTATTAGCGTTGTTAAGGAGTACACACCAACAATTACGATGAGTGACACTGACATTGCACATGAGGCATGGGCAGAATCAGCAGTCATGTAATTCCCACACACAGAAGTGAAAGAGGGAAGAAGGGGGAGAGAGAAGAAAATGGAGACATGAGTGCTGATTTGGAGGGAGGCAAAATCACTTAGGGCTAACGCTTCTCTTCTGACACTATAGATAAAAATAATAATAAAATTAACACAATGGTTTTTTTGGGGGGAGGGGAGGAAAAAAGACGAGAGAGGCCCCTGAGTGGCTCTGTCAGTTAAGTGTCTGACTCTTGGTTTCAACTCAGGGCATGATCTCATGGGCGGTAAGTCAGAGCCCTGCTTTTGGACTCCCCACTCTGGGGAGTGGGGCAGGGGGAATCTGCTTGAAAGATTCTCTCCCTCTGCTCCTCCCACCACGTGCATGTGGGCGTGACCACACACTCTCTCTCTAATAAATAAGTACGTCTTTTTAAAGAAAGGATGAGAAAAATAGAAGTTTCAAGGTATGGAAAATGATGTTGATATATTTAAGGCTTCATCCAATGAAACACAGGCTTGAGATTGCTACTGGCCAACTCCTTAATTTTGTTCTTGTGACTCCATGAGCAGGACCTAGTTAACACTTGCCAGACTCCTGACCCATGGAAAGTGAGAGATAATTAGTGTCTCTTACAGCCATTCACTCCATGATGATTGGTAACTGGAAACTAATACAGATATTATGGCAAAAGACCTTTATGTGATATCACGTGAGCCTGACGTAACTTACTGTATTGCTTTACCTTTGTTTTGAAAATTGAACTATAGTTAATGTATTGGTTCCATACTTTGTGAAGGTAGGTGGTAGTTAAATTGTAAATAAAAACTCTTTGGGGGGTTATAATTTAAAAATAAATGTGGGGTGCCAGGGTGGCTCAGTTGGTTAAGCCTCTGCCTTTGGCTCAGGTCATGATCTCAGGGTCCTGGGATCGAGTCCCACATTGGGCTCTCTGCTCAGTGGGGAGCCTGCTTCCTCCTCTCTCTCTGCCTGCCTCTCTGCCTACTTGTGATCTCTCTCTGTCAAATAAATAAATAAATTCTTTTAAAAAAATAAAAATAAATGTGTGAACTTAATATACAGATGTTTTTTAAAAAAATGTAATAATAACGGATAATCTCTTTCCCAATTCTTTTTTTTTTAAAGGTTTTATATATTTATCTATTTGACAGATCAGAAGTAGGCAGAGAGGCAGGCAGAGAGAGAGTAGGGGAAGAAAACTCCCTGCTGAGCAGAGAACCTGATGCCGGGCTTGATCCCAGGACCCTGGGATCATGTCCTGAGCCGAAGGCAGAGGCTTTATCTGACTGAGCCACCCAGGCGCCCCATCTTTCCCAATTCTTTCTCCCAGTGTCTTTGTGGCTATTATTGCTGGCTCTTTCACTGTCTTAAAATTCTCTGTTTAATAACAGTCCTCCTTTCACATTTTATTATCTAATCTCTTTGTCCCCCTTCATCTCAACCCCTCATATTTACACATGAGGAGATCAACAGCTCTATAATGCTCTCAAGGCCATAAAGGTATTGTTGCCAATTAAACCTATGTCCACCTTGCTGTGAATGAGGGATTTTTTTAAGATTCTATACTACTTTTTTCTCACATTATTATTTACCTTTATAACATCTTAATTTATAACATTAATTTATAACATCTTAATTGCCATGTTGCATTTTATAGTTTTACTAAAGACATGATTTTTAACACAAAATATTCCTGGGGTGGGAGAACACATCAATGCTAACAGTGTTGAGGCCAGGAGATAGTCACTACTGAGAGATAACTAGAATAGGGATGGTTCACAGAAGAACTTGTAGGCCAAGCAGTGATATGTATATTCAATTTTGCAATTATGAGAGACAGGTATACTGTAAATATCCGGCAATGATATGCCTACTTATCAAAGGAAGTTTATAAGCCAATGCTTTCTCTATGTTGGAATCTAAAGAGATTAGTAAATCTTTAAAAAAAAAGAAAAAAGATAAAAGAAAGAAAAGAAAAGGTACGTCTGCCTGGCTCAGTTCATTAAGCATCCACATTTGGCTCAGGTCATGATTTCCAGAGTCCTGGGATAGAGTCCCCACATCAGGCTCCTTGCTCAGAAGGGAGCCTGATATTCCCTCTGCCTGCCGCTCCCCCTGCTTGTGTACATGTACTCTCACTGATAAGTATTTTAAGTAAATAAGTAAGTAAATAAATAAATCTTAAAAAAAAAAAGAGAGATTCATTAATAGGGCTCTAAAGTGTACAGTCCATACAGCACTGCTTAAAAAACACCATCCCTCACTCAGGTCATGATCTCATGGGTAATGAGACTGAGCCCCACATCGGCATTGGGCTCTGCACTCAGTGGGGAGTTTGCTTGAAGATTCTCTCCCTCTGCCCCACCCCCATCATGCATGCATGCATTCTCTCTCAAATAAATAAATAAATCTTTAAAAAACAAACAGCCAAACCAAACCAAAACAAAACCCTCCATCCCTCACCAGAACCTTCTTCCCCCAGCGACAGTTTTGTATCTACCATTTTTATGAGCACTTGTCTGTCATTCGCACTGTACCGGAGACCACTAGGACCCATCAGGCCTCTCCCTTTTCCTTCAAGTCACAAGGGTGACAGGAAATTGAAACTTGGTTAAATTTTTCAGAAATTAGATTTAAATACTCAAAGATCTGGCGTTGGAGTTTCAGAACTTATTTCATGAGTCCATTACTAAACTGAATCACGCAACGGAAAGAACAGTAACAAAAAATGTCCATATTCAAATGGTTTGCATTCTGTGTGTGTCTGAAACTTCTACACCACCTGCCATCAAAATATGTTTAACTTCTCATCACAGCTCAACTCAAGAGATAGTAAATCTTGACACTTTTCCCCTCATAAGCATTGGTCAGAATCTAAGAAAAGTAACAAGAACAACAACATGTAATATAGCTTAATTGTTACATATACATTCAGGAGAGCTCATTGTTTGGGGGTTCTGTTATCTTGGCTTGCAGAATTGAAACTTGCAGATGAGCACAGCTGACAGTCTTTCCATGGGTAAGTCGGTAAACCATTTTTTATTAAAGTAATTCAGTATGTTAGACTCTAATCTCCTCTATCTTTCAGAAATCATGGGGTTTATCCTTTTATTTCCTTCCTAGATTATTGAACTAAACTATCCAATTCTCTCTAACCTTATTTTCTCCAATCCATCTGCCACTCAACCTCCAGAAAAGTCTTCCTAACATATTTCATCAGGCCAACTCTCTGCATAAAAAAATCAATCAAATCAAAACAAATTAGAAAAATACCACCTATGGGGCACCTGGGTGGCTCAGTGGGTTAGGCCACTGCCTTCGGCTCAGGTCATGATCTCAGGGTCCTGGGATCGAGTCCCGCGTCGGGTTCTCTGCTTCGCGGGGAGCCTGCTTCCTCCTCTCTCTCTCTCTCTCTGCCTGCCTCTCTGCCTACTTGTGATCTCTCTGTGTCTAATGAATAAATAAAATCTTTAAAAAAAAAAAAAAAGAAAAAAAAAAAAGAAAAATACCACCTATACACAAATTTGTGATTTCCCATTGCCTATAAAGTACAGAAGACTGGGGAGATGGATGGGATGAGGAATTTGGAGACTGTTTTCTTAAACAAGGGAGATGTGATATAGGAGTGTGGCCTTCAGACTCACCTTGATGAACTACAGCCAAGCCTCAGAAGACAAATGACTGGGCATTAAGAGAATGAGTCTCTGCTGTCACTTACTCAGGCTCATAGATTTTCTTTTTATTACTGTTGTTAAATACACACCCATATACAGTACTTTTTTTCCCCACTGACTTTATTTTTTTGCCTCGTTCCTCAATACTTCCTAGAATAATTACTGACTTTCATTCTTTTAATTCTTTCTGGTACAACCTGGAGTAGAACTTCCAATCTTGTAAAGAAGTGAGAAGTACTATTTTACACAAGAGATTTTATGACTCAACAGAATAAGGTAATGGTTAAACCTGTGGGCTAAGAAGTCTGTCTTATTCAGATCCTTAAATCTAAGGCTTATTAGCTTCGTGGTCTGCAATAAATGATTCATTTTTTCCCTCAATCTAAATATCCCTATCTGTAAAATGTAGAACAATATTATTTTATAAATGTGTGTAAGGATTATGTAAGAGAATGACTTGAAGCACTTAACTCAGGGCCTTTTACTATTAAGGTCTCAATATCCTGTAGTAGCAATGATGATAATGAAGGTAACAGTAAATTTGTAAATCACCTGGAACAAAGTACCTGATACATATAAGATACTCTATAAACATACCATATCATATAGTCAATTCATCATGCTGGAGCCAACAATACATGCATAATTTTTGTTTGTTTCCTTGTTTGACAGAAAAAAAATAGCTTACTATTATAATGATGACTTATACTTTTTTGGTGTAATTAGGTCATGTCATTTTTTTTCAATGACATGAGAATGGCACTGTATTAATGCAAATGCATCTGAAAAAGTTCCTGTAGAACTACTTTTCCTTCCAAACTGTGTGAGCCACATACATGATTATGTACACAATTATTTGATGAAAAAGTAGTGTCAGGGAGTCTGACACAGGGCTCGATCTCATGATCCTGAGATCACAACCTGAGCTGAAATCATGCTGGAGACCCAACTGACTGAGCTACCCAGACATCCCAAGGACCTTCATTTTAATGTGGAAATACCAGGTTTTGGAGCCATGTGTAAGTAAATTTGAGTCCCAATTCCACCTCCCATGTCTGTGACAATGGGATAAGTTAATAAACATTGAGTTTCCTAGACTTTAGTATTTTATAAAAGAATAAAGTTAAACACTAATAATAAACATCAGGACTGTCAGCTTCAAATTTTGACACTGGAATAAATAAAGCAACCAAACAAACACACTCCTATATTTCAACAGTGTTTGAGAAAAGAAAGAGCATTTTAATACCAAAATATATATAAAGGATCCAGAGTCAAAGGGAATTATTCTTGAGGGGCAGAGGGAGACAGAGAGAGATTGATTGATTGGCTCATGGAAAATACATTAATATTTTGTTATTTGACTCTTTATTCATTTTCTACATCTTTGAACTTCATCCCAGGCTGGCATTTGCCAATAGAATGAAGTCTGGAAAATACCAACTTAACCTTGCTTTTTCCTCATTTGTGAATGTGGATAATAATGCTGGTATTCAAAAGTGATATCAGTGTGAAATGAGATAAAACAGGGAACTTGGCTAGATGCATGGAGTGAAGAGTTAGGCCATCCCAGGTTAGAATTCCTATAGCCTTTACAAGCTGTTTGGAATTGGAAAAGTTACTTTATCTTCCTGATAAAGTAAGATATCTTATCTATAAGGTAATCAAAATAGGATCTATTTGAGAGGGTTGCTGGAAGAGATTAAATTAAATTAAATTTATTAAATTAAAATATATAATTGTTCTTAATGGAGTATCTTGCACATTATAGGTGCTCAGTTAAGTTTGGTTTCTATCATTTCTTTTCCTTCCTCAGCTTCTGCTTCCTTCAATCAAATGTCTCTCTTTTGTCAATAAATATTTGGATCCTATGCGAATGGAAACACTGATACTCAGTCACTTCAATTTCACAACCCTGGTATGAACACACTGGCCCTGGTCATTAGAGAATTTTGACGCTGCCAAAGACTTTGCTGTCGCCACTCCTCCCCCCAAGTCTGTGGCTCTTTCTGTCTCGTCCTGTCTCATGCTTTTCTGTTTATGATCTAATAGGGCAAGAAAAAGAAAGTCTTATTAACCTACTGTTCATTAATCCTAAATAGCTTTAAACTTGGATGCCTTTATTCTTTTTGTTTTGTTTTTCCCCTCCTCAATGCAAAATCATCAGATCACTCTAACTAATTTAACCTGGGCACTGAGTCGTCTTAAAAGATTTTCATTATGGGGCGCCTGGGTGGCTCAGTCAGTTAAGCATCTGCCTTTGGCTCAGGTCTTGATTCCAGTGTCCTGGGATGGAGCTGTACGTTGAAGGCCCACAAGGAGCCTGTTTCTCCTCCCTCTGAGCCTCCCCCCAACTCATGCTCATTCTCTCTCTCAAATAAATAAATAAAATCTTTTTCAAAAATTATCTTCATTACGATATAGGCACGCCTTTGGCTTCAATGCAAATATCCCATTTAGAAATTATGAAAATAAAGTCATATTTAGAATGACCTTTTTAAAAGGGCACTTTTAAGAGTCTAGCTAAATTTCTATAATATTGCTGCTTCAGCATCCATTTTGTGTGGCTTAGAGGTCTGTGGGGACCTGGAAGTGACTCCAGCCTTTCTTAGGAGGGCAGGTCCCAGATAACAGCCAGCAGGGTCATAAGAAACTGTGAATTCCTGATATGACTTCCGCAAAGACCAGGGATAAAAGGCCTTTCCTGTCTGCTACCCTCCCCCTCCCACCCCCAACTTCCCGTTTTCTGTTCCTTAGATAAGTCTCTCCCTCTTTCCCCTTCTTTAGATCTTAACAAGACTCTGGTTCTGTTTAGCTTAAACTGACCTGTCAGGCCTTGCCAAGGACTCCCAAAGCACTCTACCCACCGACCCTAAAAAAACTACATGTGCCTCAGGTCCTGGGGCTCCTTTCTGCCTGCCCCCTGCCTTGACCTCCCCATGTGCCCCAGTGACTTATGCATTGTACTTCCTCCAAAACTTGTGACTAATGAGGTCCTTTATTTCACTTTCCCTTGCCTTGTGATCCTTCTTGAACCGCGGCTCATTATTTAGCACCCCAGGGTTTGCTCTTAACAAATGTTCATTTAACAAAAATCACAATGAGCTCTATGACTGAATTAATAATCATTGGAAAGCCTATGAAAGGAAAATGGCTTATTCTGCATTTTGTTTATTTTAAATTACACTCTATTCCTTCTCTCGGAAATAATGAATAGTATTTTAAGAATTAAAGCTAATGGAATGAATTATCAGAAATTCATTTAAAGTCCTTGAGCTTACATCTCTAATCCTTGTGATCACTATAACTTTGGTATTAGTATTAAACATTTGGTCCTACTTCACAGGAGAGATTAGTTATAACAACTCTTACGATCTTTCCCTAAAACACTAAAAGAACTCAGACTAATTAATGCAAGATATAACGGGGAAATCTGAAATTCTACCAATAAAAAATACCTCTGGCAGGTACAGAGTCCAGTTGATTCTGCATATTTAAATAAAATATGTGACAGGGTAGATGCTAAAAAGAAGGAATTTTTCAAATATTACGGAGAAAAAAATGGAATTAAGTGCCAAGTTACTTAAAAACACAAATATATTTTGGCTAAGTTTTTCTGTGATGCCACCTTTCCGCACTAATAATAATAAATTTGTCTACACTAATAATGGTAAATTTGTCATATTTATTCCAGAAGGATTATTTAGTACTTTATTTATTTACTTATTTATTTTTCAGACCTTTTTTTATTCATTTGACAGAGAGCAACACAGCAAGAGAAGGAACACAAGCAGGGGAAGTGGGAGAGGGAGAAGCAGACTTCCACTGAGCAGGGAGCCTGATGGGGGGCTTGACCCCAGGACCTTGGGATCATGACCTGAGGCAAAGGAGCCACTTAATTGACTGAGCCATCCAGGTGCCCCACTATTTAGTACTTGTTATGAAATAGCTAAGCTTTTGAAAACCACAGCCTTGTCTAATTTCATAATTTTGGATGTTTTAGAGAAATATTAATATATACCTACTAAATGAGCATTTTGCTTGGTCCTGAAGAAAATACCAATATTTTTATAGTTTCTGTCCGGAAATTATTTATTATCGAATGCAAAATATGAACTCTGTGCAAATATTCAAAATGCAAACTGGACTGCAATACAGGATGAAATACATGTATAAACCAAGCACTACGGGAACCAAGAAGAGAAAGCCATTTGGTGTTTTCATGGAAGACAGGGGGAATCAAAGAATTATTACTTTTTAAAGATTTTACCTATTTATTTGAGATACAGAGAGAGCAACTGAGAAAGAAAGAGTAAGAAAGTGAGTGAGATCGAGCGAGGCAGAGAACACGTGCACAAGCAGGGTTTGGGAGGCGTAACGGGAGAGGAGAAGCAGATTCCTGCTGAGCAGAGAGTCTGACATGGAGCCCAATCCCAGGACCCCGACATCATGACCTGAGCTAAGGCAGATGTTTAACTGAATGAGCCACCCAGGTACCCAGGAGTCATTACTAAGTTAACCATTGTTATTATGCTTTCTATGCAACTTCTGATAAGAACTGACACTTCAGTTCACATTCTTGCAACTTTAAATCGATGCTATAGTAGGGTAACATGGAGATTTATACCTAACGAGCAAAACAGAAATCTGTCATGAAGACCTTATGAAACTATGTACCATTCTACATTATCTGGAGGCATGACTGTCCCTTCTGGAAGGAACTACCCTAGCACAGTAACAAATCCTTGTATGAAGCCAACCTTTTCAGATGTCTGATGAAATGTAACCCAGAATGATAATGTTTGTTGTGTGGTCTCTAAGCTCAATTATAGCAGGCCATGACTTGCTTAGAAAATTTTGTTAGTGCAGCATCTGCCAACCACTCATCAGGTCCATCAAATACTATACAATGAATACTGGATATAACAGCAAACTAGGATTTGTTAAATATCTGCCAAAATTGTTTTAGCATAAAAAAAAAGCTGGCATCATTTTCTACTCACAGCTCTAAGATTTATTTTCTGCACATTTCCCCCTCTCATTTCCCTAGTTAATACTTGCTGTTAAAGAAACTCCCTTTGGTCAGGGACTTGCAAGCCCGTGTGATAGGAAGAAAGAGAGCTTGTCCTCTTGATGCCAAACAAACTATTCTGCTTTTAATTTTCTCAGCACATTAAGAAAAATTAAATGTTTGCCACCTATAGGAGTCACAAATATTGTGAAACATATTTACATTAACATTATGTCTTAATTCCTAAATGAAAATTAAAATTGAATGGGCAATGTTTTTAATTCTTGATTTGCTATTAAACAATATGAGACTCATTGGCAAACTTCAGACAAATGGGATGGAGCAGGTACATCCTTTGCTTTCCCCGTGTGTCTTTATTATTATCATTTAAGTAAAGCCTTTTTCAAAATAATTTAAACACATACCAAACTGATAGTCCAATATGCTGTTAAGACTTTGGTGATCTACTTAAAATTTTCTAAGTCTACTAAAACAAAGGCAGAAGGCAAAGAATCCAAAAGACATTTTCCTAGGTGACCCTTTCTGGCTTGCACAGGGCAGGATATAGAATGAAGCCACAAGATATCTAAGAAAATGTATAATCTCAAATTCCAAGTTTGGGATCTTGACATTGAAAATATGAAGATCTCAAATATTTAAATTATGAAGCATCTTTTTAAGAATGAACTAATATGTAACTGAATACTGTGTATTTAATTTCATATCATATACAATTATCACGACAAACCTGTAAGAGACCAACATCAAATTTTCTCAGAATGTTTGCCAGGAAATTTTGACAGAAGAAAATCTAGGTAAGTTAATTAGAACAATACCCACTCCTGGGCTGTGCCCCAGATCTACTAATTAATAATCAATGGGAATGAAGCTTGACCACAAGCAGTTTTACCAGCTGACCTGGTAAATCATAGGCATGCAAAAGTTTGAAAATCGTCGATCTACATTATATAGATAAGGGATCTAGATTATAAAATCACTTGCCAAAAGTGTTAGAAAATAGGAAAGTTGGCATTAAAATCTAGGTTTTTGTAATTTCAAGGTTTTCTCTACTATATTGTTTAGTATCAGATCTACCAAAAGGAATCAAAATGCATCTCTTCTGCTATTTTTTCCCAAGAGATTGTATGCTCTCTCATCAGCTCTCAGTGAGGTTGCTGATGATCAAAGAATCCTGGAATTGAACGAGATGCTCACATGATAGTTCTTTTCCTCCAAACTAGTCTTCATTTCCTAAGAACAGTTGTTTTTCATTATTTTTTTTAAGATTTATTTATTTATTTGTTTGAGGGAGAGAGATAGCCAATGGTGGTAGGGAGGAGGTAAGAAGGAGAGGGAGAGACAATCTTAAGTAGACTCCGCACTGAACACGGCTCCTGATGGAGTGCTGGATACCATAAGTCTGAGATCATGACCCAAGTGGAAAACAAGACTCAGATGCCCAACTGACTGTACCAGCCAGGCGCCCCAGTTTTTGTTATTCAATCATATAACACACTATGTCTTTCAGTGACTGATTCTGTGTTCATATACTTTTCATTAAGAGTTCACTTTTATATTTGATTGAAATATTCTCCTTATAGCTGTTTTCACTGGCAACATCTGATTCTGCCCTGGAGAGTGACACTGAACAAGACTGCTCCTATTTCACATTATAGTTTTTTTTCTTTTGAGAAATTGACTAAAATATACAATTCAAAAATATTTATTGAGGTTTTAAGTGAAAGGCATAGCTTTGCATAAAGGAATGGATAGTGATAATTATTGAGGACCTGCTATGTGTCCATGATAAACTAGGTATTAAGCTGGACTATCTCACTGGAACCTTTAACAAGTTATACAAGGTAGGCAACAATTATCTCCCTCTATCAGAGGAGGAAAATGAGCCTCAAAGGGGCTAAGAAGTCATGGCTACACATCAGGTAACTGGTTGAAACAGAAATGAAACTGATCAACATTATATACTGAATCTCCTCTTGAGCTTTTCCCCTCAAGCTCTAGTTGACACATATCATTTGTTGTTGTTGAGCTTAACAGTGTCATTTCTAGAATGGAACATGCTTTATCAGTCTTGGCTGATAAGTAAAATCAGATAAGGGATTTCTCTTCCTTATTCTGGATATAGCATTACAATTATTTGAAATTAATACTGCAACTTCATGTGGTTGTTTTGCAAATGTCACCTCAGTTTGAGTTGGAGCTCATGGTCACTTGAAACTCTAATCTGTTACAGGATAAATATACAAAAAATTAATCCCATCTAAGTGTTAGCAATTAACAATCTGGAAATAAAATTAAGAAACAACTCCACTCATAATAACATCAAAAGGTATTTAAAAATTAGGAATAAAGAAAATGAAGTGCAAGGCTTATACACTGAATTTTTTTTTAAAGGTTTTATTTATTTATTTGACAGAGAGAGAGAGATATCACAAGTAGGCAGAGAGGCAAGCAGAGGGAGAGAGGGAGGAAGCAGGCCCCCCATGGAGCAGAGAGCCTTATGCAGGGCTCGATCCAAGGACCCTGGGATCATGACCTGAGCTGAAGGCAGAGGCTTAACCCACTGAGCTACCCAGGTGCCCCAAGGCTTATACACTGAAAATCTGCAAAATATTTCTGAGGAGATTTTAAAAGATGTAAGTAAATGAAGAGATAACCAATGTTTATATATTGGAAGAATCAATATTGTAAGACAATAATTCTCCCCAAATTAATCTATAGGTTCAATGCAAATTCTGTCAAAATCCCAACAGTTTTTTTTTAAATTATAATTAAAACCTGAGCTTAACATTAACAACGAGATGGAAGATATTAAAAATAGCCAAAGCAATCTTGAAGACAAGAACAAAGTAAAGGGAGTTTAACTTTCCAATCTCAAACTTTCCATAAAGTTACAGTAATTGAGAAAAGTATGGTACAGGCTTAAGGGTAGATATATAGATCAATGAAGCAATTGAAGTAGAGAAGGGAATTCAGATTTTTCATCAATTATTTTTCACAAATGTGCCAAAGCCATTCAATAGAGAGAGTATATTCATTATAACAAATTGTTTTTAAGATTTTATTTATTTATTGAGTGGGGGGTGAGAGAGCATGAGCAGGGAGAGGAGAAAGTGCAGAGGGAAAGTAGGTAATAAATGCAAACACTGCATTTACAGTGCAGACACTTCAGAAAACCATTTGTTTCTTAAAAAGTCAGGAAAAAAATTATCATATCCCATTCTGTTTCTAGGGATCTACTCAAGAGAAATTAAAACTTATGTTCACACAATGATGTTTATGTGAATGTTCACAGTGTCATAATCAAAATAACCAAAAAGTAGAAACAACCCAAAAGGTATCAACTGATGAGTGGATAAGGAAAATGTGGTACAGTCCCATAATAAATCCTATTCAGCAACAGAAAGAAACAAACTCCTGATACATGTTATGACATGGAGGAGTCTCCAAACCCTTACACTATGTGAAGGAAATGAGATGCTAACTAACCACTCCGTGTTATATGATGAACTTATATAAAATTTATAAAGAGGCAAATCTACACAGATAGAAACTAGGTTAGTGTCTGTCTGGGCTGAGGGTGAGAATAGAGATGAACTGTAAAAAGGCATGGGGATATTACTAGGGTGATGGACATGTTCTAAACCTGAATTGTGCTAACAGCTGCACGACTCAATCAAGTTCATGAATAACTTAAATATATGCTTAAAAATGTGTGGTTTGGGGGGCATGCGGGTGGTTCAGTCAATTAAGCTTGTGACTTGTAGTTTCAGCCCAGGTCCTGATCTCATGGGTCATGAATGAGACAGGATCCTCGCTCAGAGGGGAGTCTGCTTGAAGATTCTCTCCCTCTGTCCCTCTCCCCAACTCACACATGTATGCTCTCTCTCTCTCTAAAATAAAGAAATCTTTTTAAAAATGTGTGATTTTTTCGCATGCAAATTACAGCTCAAGCAAAGCTTTTTTAAATGATCATTGTTTTACAAATAAGCTCTAATGTACATTTTTGTTCATTCTAGTTATTAGGAGAGCATGAACCTCTTCTGTTTAGAAGTAAATGGACAAAAATTAACTCATACAATTTTTCCTCCTGTATTTTATCTGATAACAACAATATAATTGCCTTAATTAATTAACATGAAAGTCAGGGTCCCTATTAGACTTTTGTCTTTACTTGTGTATCTTCACTTGATCACAAAGGCCTTTGGATTTCTCAGTTTGATGTTCTGTTGGTTTCCTTCTCTCAACTATTTTTGTTACTGGTTTTATTCAGATCCCTAATTTTTCATACTTTCATTACTTTTTAAATGTCCTCATTTGGTAGTTTCTAGGTTTTTTAATTTCACAGAGTAGAAAAACAAATTAAAAAAAAAGAAATGGGAATAAAACTGCCAACTATAATTTTGCCAATTAAGGCCAGTAATATGAAAATTTACCTTAACAAGTACCATGTACTTTCACTGTATAAACTTAAGTTGCATTGATTAATTTGATTAAAAAAAAACCCTCTTCCATAAGATGCAGATGTCAATTATTTCAAAATATACCCAAAGTATGCTGAATATAAATATGGAAAAATGATTGTATTAGTCAGTGTACTCCAGAGGAAAAAAAATTAATAGGATATACACATACATATATAAGAAGGGATTTATTATAGGAATTGGTTCGTGCAATTATGGAGGCTGAGATATGTCATGCTATGTCCTGTGCAAGCTGGAGAATCAGGAAACTGGGTGATATAATTCAATCCATATCTTAAGTATTGAGAACCAGGGGAGCTGATGATGAGCTGTGGCCAAAGACCTGAAAATTGAGGAAAAGTGGGGGGTATGCTGCTGGTTGAGTCCCCAAGTTGGAAGGCCAAAGTACCAACAGCTCTCAGAAGGTGCAACCACAGAAGATGCATGTCCCAACTCAAAGAGAGAAAGAATTCACCCTTCTTCCACCATTCTGTTCTATGTGGGTCCTCAAGGGATTAGAAAATTCCTATCCAATCCAATTAAATTACTTAGTCTACTGATTTCATGTGAATCTCTTATGCGAACACCCATCAGAAACATCTAGAAATAATGCTTTACCAGCTCTTCTGAGCATGTTGATGCATAAACTTAACCATCACAAATTCACCCCTTGTCAATTTGGCACCCATACGCATCACTTTACACCATACTTAATCTCCAAATAAAGACAATAAGGAGGCCATAATTCTAATATAACTATCTTTCCTACAACAGAAAATGCACTAATCCCTTTTTCAGAAAAGGGTAAATTTATTTTGCTTTTATTTTATGAAACTATGTTTGGATACCTCATTTGGACATTCAATTAAAGCAGCCCAAATTGGAGCTGAGTCTGCAGCTTATTAAAGTGAAGTTGAAGGTATTTTCACATTGTTGTATTAAAATGGAAGCAACCACATTTCATGGCATTAAACACAAATGAGAATATTCTGAGTGATTTTAGACAAGCTGAATAACAGCAGTTTTCATAGATCCAAAGATCCTCCTGCTTTGGGGTGCCTGGGTGGTTCTGATGGTCTGCCTTCAGCTCAGGTCGTGAGATCTCCAGGTCCTGGGATGGAGCCCCATGTCGGTCTCCCAGCTCAGTGGGGAATCTGCTTCTCCCTCTCCCTCTGCCTCTCCCCCTGCATGTGCTCTCTCTGTTGCTCTCTCTTTCTCTCAAATAAATAAATAAAATCTAAAAAAAAAAAAAAAAAAAAGATTTTCCTGCTTTCTTTCTGTAAGTTGAGATAATCAGCAGAATTGGTCTTAACACTAGGGAATCCTGGAAAGGAACTAAGTTCTCCATGCTTAAAATTAATCATACTCTGGTTACTGTAGCTTGGGGTAATGATGGTCCACTAGAGTTCTCATGGGGAGCTTAGCAGTGGATAAAGTCACCTAACAGCTTTCTGATCAATTCCATAGTCCTATATCAACACTGGTCTTGTATATGGTTACATAATAAATGAAGGGTTTTGCAATGGATCTCTCCTACACACTATCAAAAGTCATACACAGTATTTCATATTACCATTATGAGTCTAATTTAGGCAGCTCCCTCTTTAAAATGTAAATATAAGAGAGTAGGAGTAGCAGAAAATCCACTACTAAACAATATACTGAAACGATTATATCTTATCTAAACCAAAGTTTTTCAAATTATGGCTCACAAACCATCCACCTCAGAATCACCTGGGTTGGGAAGAGGCTTACCAGGTCCATGTCAAAAAAGAAAAAAATAGAGGTTTCATTTAGTCCTATTCATTTATAATTTCTTGAAGAATTTTTCAGAATCCTAATTTTTAAAAGCTCCCACATGATTTTTACTATCATTTACATGTGAAATACATTGTGAGTAAAACTCAACCACATAGTAGAATCACCTGGAGTAATAGAAAACATAAATACAACTAATGTCTAGATCCCACATGCCAAGATGTTGAGTTAATTTTTCCAGCATCAGCTGGGCATCGGTATATTTTTTAAGAACTCTCCAGGTGATGCTATTTTGAGGACAGCTAAGAACTGCAGCTCTAAAATTTGAAAATTGATGTTCACACCAGTTCCACTCATTCCTACTGCTTACATCTGGTGTCTTTCCTTCATCTCTATTACTCTCACAGACTTGAAATGTAATTGAGTCCTTAACCTATGAATACTGAGCACTCTCTGCAAGACAAAGTGTAGCTTCTTAGAACTAGAAACTCAAAAGACTAAGATCTAGACAGAGGTCAGATTAGAGTGAGAGCATTCACCTTGGTGCAGGGGGAGGCAGATTTTTGAATGGACCCAGATTAGGACCTGCAACAAGGTAGCAGCTGCTTATGAGACTTATTGAAGGAGAAGGAATTATTAGGGACAAAAAAGGACAATAAAAGTAGAAGGAGAGTCAAACAAGCAAACAACCAACAATTTATGATTTTCAGCAGATCTCACTCCTGATAAGAAAAGTAGATCAGAACTTTGCTTTGGGAATCCTTTTGGCAAAACCCATAGAACTTTTCAGCTTTGTCTCCAGAGGGGACCATCTTTTTGTTTGTTTGGTGAGCTTGGTGAAGTCCCAGCTCTTTTGCCCTTTTAGATGCTTCCAGCACCTCATTACAAGAACAGTTTGTTCAAGGTGCATATGCTTGTGATCAGTACAGAGGCAGGAATAAGGCCACTGAATTACTCTTAATCTAAGAGCTCAAAGTGGGTACTTCTAAGGATAAGACTCAACATTACTTACAAGGGTGTAGCTTCTAAAATTCTTTAATTTTCCTTCCTTTTTTTTTTTTTTAAGTGATACACAATTAAGATACAACCCAGTTTTAAGTGTACAGTATAATGATTTGGTATATGTCTATGTTGCAAAATGACTTTTTGGTAGTTTTAAGAAAATATCAAGAAATAAAAACATTCTCCTTCAAATTAACCCTATGATCTCATAAGTTAATTGGAGATAAACATTTGAAAACCTCAACTATAACCTTAACTCAGACCAAACTCTTTATCTTGGGAATCCAGAGTCTTTCATATTTAAGTCCCAAATTATCCTTTTAGGCATATATACCACTACTTCCTGCACTCTCTTCTCTAGTCATTTTATTCTGATGGTTTCTTGTCTCTGCACATTTACTCACACTGTCAGAGACCTATTTGCTTTAGCAAAATGTTCCTTCCTACCAAAAACCTTCCTGAGTTCTTCATCTGCAAGTATGTCACAGAGATTTTCATTTTTACTTCTTATTAATTTTATTATGTTCTAAATTGTTACATGTTCAAATATACAAAGATTTGAAGGCAAAATTGTTGAGAAATTCATATTTCTAAATTCTCTTTGGCGGCCAATAAAAAGAAAAAGGACAGACTCCATTAATTTATGCATCTGTTCTACCTTATTTTCTTTGCTGTAGCCGGAAGTCTTTGTTGGGCATGTGGTTACCCTCTTGGCTCTCTTACCTCTCTGACAACTCAATTTCATAGCACTCCAAAGAGTCTGGTTATCTTTCCTAACAGAACACCTACTTCATGGACATCCCAAGAACACTTGCTTTTTCAAATTTTAAAGTATAATGTTTAGCTAGTAGATATCACATATAGAATATTCCATGGTGGCATGAACTAGAATTGTTAAAATTCTTATGCCCTTATTTTCCTGTTGATTGCTATGAAAATCATTTTAAGTTATTCTTACATTTTGAGAATTGCACTCAGTGTTGTTCGAATTTTCTTCCTTTGTTGTCTCAACTTGAGAGCTCTCAGTCCTTCCAAGAATGGTTTGCTCAGGCTAGAGAAAAGAGAGAGCGAGAAACAGGTTCAACCAAGAGATCAATGTGACTTGTAAAATACTGTACAATGGCAACATCAGACTCAAGGACAATGAATACAATGGAATTTGTATATATACATACTCAAAAATTCATAATTTTGAAAGTGCATAAAATAAGTTCTGTTCTGTTTTGTATTAGTGAGGTCCAATGACATTATTTTCCCACTGGAAATACTTCTTGCATAGTAAGTCTTAAGTTCACTATTTCCACAAGGAGCTGGAATCCTGTCTTTTCTCATATTTTAAGTCCAAGTATATCTGAGAAATAAAAGTGTACACTTATATTCTCAATCAGAAGGAGAAGACTTTATAACAGCTCACTGTAATTTACACAGAGGATTATTTACTTCAAAGTTAACTAACTAATGAAGCCTGGAAACCTTAAATATTATCCTAAGATTCATCTCTTTAGGAACACTAAATCTTTTTTAAACATTTATCTATTCGAGAGAGAGAGAGTATGAGTGGGGTGAGGGGCAGAGGGACAGGCAGACCCCCTGCTGAGCAGGGAGTCCTATGCTGGGATTGATCCCAGGACCCTGAGATCATGACCTGAGCTGAAGTCAGGTACTTAAATCAGAGTCACCCAAGTGTCCCTAAAAAATTTTTTTGAGGCAGTTTTTCAGGTGCTGGCCAGGGAAGAGTATGCATAATTAATATATGTAAATATCCCCATAGGCTGGCTAAGATTATCTACTGAAATGTGTGTTTCTTGGGCAAAGCTGACTTGAACATGCTGTTAGGCACATCAATCTGTGAGGTTACTATTGTAGGATAGACAAAAACTAAACTCTGTGAATGCTAATGTGCTTGGATCTGAAACCATGATCTCAGTGGATCATAGACGAGGAAGAAAAGGGGTTTCTAACCACTGGGGACCCAGGAAGACAAAGACAAGACTATCGTCTGATCAAAGTACCTTAACCGCTCAGATATTGTTTGTGCTACTTTTACACAACGCTGACCTGGTTTTCCATAGGCAGTTATATTCCTTTGCAGGGGAACAGTCTTACAAATAATACAGTCTTACAAATAATAATTTGATAAAAACAAAAAGCAAAGATATCTCATAAAACTAGTAGAATATTACATGTAAAAAAATCCATAAAGCTAGTAGCATCTTAGAGAAATAATAGAAAATCAAGCACTTTAGCTGACTAAAATAGTTCCTATATTAAGTTACTCAAATGCTAGGCTTTACATATAATAATTGATAAACAACTACATACAATTCTTTTTTGCTATATACATAAAGGAGTTCAGCTTCATTGTATCAGTTCCAGAAGGCACTAAGTATTTCCCCCTCTTAGTCCCTTTTTCTCTCGCATTCTTCCTTGCTTAAGACCCCTGTCTTCTGATCTCCCCTCTACACCTTCTGTAAGAGTAAGAAATTTACACAGGAAAACAAAATGTCTTTGAACAAGCCAGTACTCTGTATTAGATATTGTTGTTGAATATAAAGAGTTGAGAAAGGTGTTGTTTTTGCCTTCCTATAATTTATCCAATCTGATTTTTATTCACACCCGTATCCCCAAAATAAAGCAGATTAATAAAAGAGGGCACAAACAAAACTGTATGCATTTGGAGAGAATGGAAGTTAAATCCATTTAGGATAATTATAAAGGGCTTGATGGAAAGGGCAAGCTTTAAAATGGGCCTGTGAATGATTAAGACAAGAGTGAGTGAGAGCATCCTAGGTGAAGGGAAGAGTATAAGCAAAGATAGGTAGAAAGAATATTCAGCTGTTTTTTTTTTTCCCCCTATTGGTTTACAGGGTAGCAATAGAGTCAACATGAGAAAAAATGCTCAAGAAAAATGCTACAAAGTAGGAAGGCAATTCCAAAATGGAGCAGCAAAGTATGTGTTTATATTTAGTAGCCAAATAAGAGTCCGCTGGATATTTTAACGCAGGCATACGACATGGCTAGAGCCTCTGTTAGGGTGATATAGCAGCACTATAAAGGCAAAAATGGAACAGAGGAAAATTAGGGGGTGGATATCAAGAAAGAAACAATAAACATTGATCAAGTAGATGGTAACAAAGGCTGAACTAAAGTATTAATTCTGGCAATCAAAAAGAGATTGCTCTTTGTTGCGAGCAAAGATTAGAACCTACAAAACTGAAAAATTCTATAGAAATAGAGAAACTTAGAGAAAAGGCAGATTCACAGCAAAGAGGATTATTTGTGTATGCTAATAGAGAATTTAAAGCCCTCGTGACTCTTAAATAGCTAGACACTGCTCAATAGCCATGTACATGAATCAAAACAGCCATTTAATCCAGCTAAAATCTACTGGACTTCCTATAACCTACAAATTACAGATAGTTTGAAGAAATAGGTTAAAAAGTGCAGGGGTAATACATAAATGCTAACAGTGAGGGAAAGTCTCTTCCAGCAATCAGAGAAAGAACCCCAACTGCAAAAAGACAGAAGAAATCCCATAACAGGCATGGAGTAATTTTAGTAGGTTTTGTTTCTGTTAAAACAGCCAAATCACTGAGCAAACAGCCCCAACATCCCTCTGAAAATGTATTTAGTGTATAATAGCATTAAAGGAAACTGAAACAGAAAAGTCACTCATCATTCTAGCAGTAATTATTTTGACTTCTCAATGTTGTCTTTCAGTCTTTGCCCATATCCTCACGGATATTTACAGAGTCACAATTACAGTGCTCATGACATACTTTCTTCTGTTTTTATACACACATGTATGTTTTATCTACCTAGAGACAGACATAAGGCTATAAGCATCCTTTACATGTCTAAATATTATTTCATAGAATGACCTTGCAAAAAGGTGTATTTCAGTTAAAGACTTCGGTGGTTCTGAATTTCAGGTTATAATATGGTGAAGACCATCAGTCTTCTTGGTACCAGTCTGCAGGATAGCTCATATCACACTCATCACTGGTTTAAGTATCTGACTCTTTATAAGCTGGGAACCCATGAAGGAAAGATATCGTGCCTTATTCATTATCACATCCTTTGGAGCCAGTACATATTTTGTTTTCAGTAAGTTTTGTTTTTCCTTTCATCATTTATTTAAGATCTATTTCTTAGGACTAAAGGAAACTAAGAATTAAGGACCAAAACTAAATCAAGAGGAATGGCTGTATTTATGGTAAGAGTAATCTTTCCAAAAGGTGGCAATCGGAATTCCTTCTAGCAGCATGAGTCAACACTAATTGTGCATCCACTCTGTAAAAGTCGTGTGTTTTGAACTGAGATCAAACACTAAAACTAAAACATAGTTCTTGATCTCAAAGAGCTATCATTTGCTGCTCATTAATCGTCATTGTATCTTCGACTTTCCTAATAGCTCCTGATTTCATTCTGGAGGGTTGCCTCTTTCATGATATGGTGTTTCCAAAGTACTGTTTTATGTATCAAATTCCTTGACCCCTCTGATATTGGCATATGATCCAAGTCAGGTCATGATACCTCCATTCTTGGAATACTGATTACATCAAGACGAGGCCATAAATGGTTAGGTACATTAATTCTGTTAGGGTGCCTTGTCCAAGTTGTTTCTATAATACAACCCTTCCTTATGGTTCATATGTGCAGTCTTCTGAAGCAGCCTTTGTTTCTGCCCATTTCCAAGTGTGTTATTTCTATCTTTTCCTTGATACTAGGAGCTCCTGATGTTATATGAATAAAGTCCCTTCATTTAACCTGGTAAAGGTCAGTGTTGGTTGAATGTAATCAAGAGACCTGGTTGATACAGGGAGTCAAATCAATAAGATAAAACTGATAGCAAAACATAAGGGCTGAGATAGAGGTTTACCATGGAAACTAACAGAAAGGAAACAGAACCCAGAATAAATAACAAAGGAGTATTATTCAAAGGAATAATAACAGATTCACCAGTGATGGAGATTACATTTTAGGGTAGATATTCAATATGTTCCTAAAAATGTAAATGTGTAGCATATTAATACATTTTAATGTTTGAGGTTTTTTTTTTTTTTCATAAAAGTACTGTACATTTGTGAAAATGCTCCCAGATTTTGGTGGTAAGGCTGAGACAGGGAATATGTCCAAAATAAAAGGTCTTCTCTATCTATCTACCTACCTACCTACGTCTCTGTTTTTGTGGGCTTCTGCTCCTTGGACAGATGATAAAAAGAGTTTTATTAACTATTAAGTGCACAGAAAGCAGAGGAAGAAGAATGACAGTGTAACTTTTCTCTTCCATAAGTTTGCCAAGGCTACCCTTGTGCTCACATATTAATAAACTGAGGTGCCTGGTTTGCCAATGTCTCTATCAATACTGAAGTTATCTCCAATTTTCTTAAGGAAAAAAATTACATATATTACTTACAAAAACTGGAGGAGATGATACATTGCGTCACCAGTGTGAGCAACGAAGTATAAAAAGTTAAATCACTTTAAATACAAAAATTTAGTATTTAACTGAGGAACTGCTTACATTTAAATATAATACATGTTATCTTTAGCATAGGCTTTTGGCTTCAGTGAGATGCTCCTTGTGGAAAGAAGCCTTGTTGAATATGATGAATTAATACAGAATGGGAACTGACTTTGGAGAAAAATGTATTTTTGGAGTTAAAGAAATGAGGACTCAGATTCTGGGTTAACAGTAAATAAATTGGGGATGGGAAATTTATGTAATTTCAGAGGGTCTCTGTTTTCTGCTGCTTTGCTAACTTAGGTCAAGAACACCAAACTCACAGTATGGTTTTGTTCTTTTGGTTGTTGTCAGTTTTTTTTAACTTTGTATTTTAAGAGCAATTTTAGGTTCACAACAAAAATGAGGGAGAGATGAAGTGATTTTTCATACAGCCCCAGTCCCACACATGCATAGCTTCCCCCATTATCAACATCCCACACCCGGTTGATACAAATGTTATCAAGGATGACCCAGCATCAACACATCGTAGTCATTTAGTGCCCATAGTTTTCACTCTTGGGTTTGGAATAATGTATAATAATATCTACCCATTATTATATTATCAGAATATTTTTCATGGCTCAAAATCCTCTGTGTTCTACCTATTTGTCCTTACTTTCCTCAACCCTGGAAATCATGGTCCTTTTGATTTTTCCATAGTTTTTCCTTTTCTAGAAAGTCTTATAGTTGAAAGCATATAGTATGTAGCTATTTTAGACTGATTTCGTTCATTTAGTAATATGCATTTATGTCTCCTCCATGTATTTTCATGGCTTAATAGTGCATGTCTTTTTAGTATTGCTTAATATTCCATTATCTGGATGTACCATAGTCCAAGACCAGATGACTTCAGTGGTGATTTCTACAAACACGTAATGAATAATTAATACTAATCCTTCTCAAACTCTTTTTAAAAATGGAAGAAGAGTAAATAACTCCAAACTCATTTCACAGGGTCAGCATCACCCGGATACCAAAGTCAGACAAGTGCACTGCAAGAAAACAAAGTTGCAGGATAAGATCCCTGATAAACACGAATGCAAAATATTAGCAAATCGGGGGCGCCTGGGTGGCTCCGTGGGTTAAATTAAAGCCTCTGCCTTCAGCTCATGTCATGATTCCAGGGTCCTGGGATCGAGCGCCACATCGGGCTCGCTGCTCGGCAGGGAGCTTGCTTCCCCACCAGCCCCACCTGCCTGTCTCTCTACCTACTTGTGATTTCTGTCTGTCAAATAAACAAATAAAATCTTTTTATAAAATTAACAAATCAAATTTAAAAATACACTGAAAAGATCACATACCATAATGAAGTGGGATTTTTTCTAATGATGCAGGATAGTTCAATATCTGTAAATCAGTCAGTGTGCTATATCATATTAACCAATAAAGGATAAAATTATATAAGCATCTCAGTATGCAGGAAAAGCATTTGTTAAAACTCAACATCCATTTACTTTCCAAAAACTCTCAACAAAATGGGTACAGAGGAAACGGATTGAAGTGTAATAAAGACCATATACAACAAGCCCGCAGCCAATATCATATTCAATGGTGAAAAGCTAAAAGCTTGTCCTCTAAAATGAGGAACAAGACAAGAATACCCACTCTTGCCATTTTTATTCAACATAACATTGGAAGTTCAAGCCAGAGCAGGTAGCCAAAATAAATAAATAAACAAATAAACAAACAAACATATGGTATCCAAATGGAAAGAAAGACAGAAACTTGCCTTTGTTCACAGATGACATGATATTATACATATATAGAAAACCCTAAAGATCACTCCCCAAACCGTCAGAACTAATAAGACATTTTGGATCATAAATGAATCCAGTTGCAGGATACAAAAACAATATATAAAAATCTATTGTGTTTCTAAATGCTAATTATCAGAAAGAAGAATTAAGGGGATGCCTGGATGGCTCAGTTAGTTAAGCATCTGCCTTCTGTTCAGGTCAGGATCCCTGGGTTCTCAAACTAAGCCCTGTGTTGGGCTCTCTGCTCAGTGGGGAGCTTGCTTTTCCCTCTCCCATTCCCCCTGCTTGTGCTCACAATCTCTCTCTCTTTCAATCCTGTCAAATAAATAAATAAAATCTTAAAAAAAGAAAAGACAAGAAAGAGGAGTTAGGAAAATAATTTCAGCTACAGTAGCATTAAAGAGTATAAAATGCTTAGAAATAAACAAAGATTTGAAAGACCCGTACACTGAAAACTTTAAGACATTAATGAAAAAAACTGCAGAAGACACAAATAAGTGCATAAATATTCCATGCTCATGAAGTAGATGACTCAATATTATTAAAATGTCCATACAACCCAAAGAAATCTATAGATTTAATGCAATCCTTATCAAAATTCTAATGGCATTCTTCACAGGAATAGATTAAATAATCCTAAAATTTATGTGGAACCACTAAAGACCCTGTATAGCCAACACAATCTTAACAAAGAACAAAGCTGAAGGCATCAGGCTCCCAGATTTCAAACTATATCATAAAACTATAGAAATAAAATAAAGTACAGTATTCGTACAAAAACAGAGACACATGGATCAATGAAACAGAATAGAGCGCTCAGAAATATACTTGCACATATATATTCAATTAATTTATGATACAGGGGGTGTCTGGGTGGCTCAGCGGTTTAAAGCCTCTGCCTTTGGCTCAGGTCATGATCCCGGGGTCCTGGGATCAAGCCTTGCATCGGGCTCTCTGCTCAGTGGGGAGCCTGCTTCCTCCTTTCTCTTTGTCTGTCTCTCTGCCTACTTGTGATCTCTGTCAAATAAATAAATAAATAACATCTTTATAATTTATGATACAGATGCCAAGACTATACAATAGGGAAAGGACAGTCTCTTCAATAAATGGTGGTGGGGAAACTGGATAGCAACATGCAAAACAATAAAACTGGACAGCTATTTTATACCATACAGAAAAAGGAACTCAAAATGGACTAAAATCTTGAATGTAAGACCTGAGACTATAGAATTCCCAGAAGAAAATGTAGTTTGTAAACTCCCTGACATTGGTCTTGAAGACGATATGACACCCAAAGTAAAGGCAACAAAAGCAAAAATAAGTGAGATTACATCAAACCAAAAAACTTCACAGGGGAAAGGGTACCATTACCAAAATGAATAGACAATGAACTGGATGGGAAAAAGTATTTTCAAATCATTTATAGATGGCCAACAGGTACTTGAAAAGCTTGAAAAGATGCTCAACATCAGTAATCATCAAGGAAATGCAAACCAAAACCACTATGAGACATCACCTCACACTTGTTAGAATGGATAGTATAAAAAAAATAAGAATAACAATTGTTGGTGACAATGTGGAGGAAAGGGCATCCCACCCCGGCACTGTTGGTAGGAATGTAAATTGATGTGGTCATTATGGAAAACAGTATGAAGTTTACTCAAAAAATTAAAAATAGAACTACTATATGATCCATCAATTTATTTCTCTGAAGAAAACAAAAACACTAACTTGAAAAGATATATGCATCCCCATGTTCACTGCAGCATTATTTACAATAGCCAAGATATAGAAAAATAAGTAAGTGTCCAACTATGGATGAATGGATAAAGATGCAAATATAATATTATTAGATATATATAATATTATTCAGCCATAAATAGAATGAAATTTTGCCATTTGCAACAACAGGGCTGGACCTTGAGAATATTACGTTCAATAAAATAAGTCACACAAAAAAGACAAACAGTATGGTCTCACCAAAATCAAAAAACAAAAAATAAAATGAAGAAATAAGTTCATAGACAAAGAACAGATTGACAGTTGTCAGAGGTAGGGACTAGGTGGTGGCCAAAACGGGTGAAGGGGGTTAAAAGGTTAAAGGGTATACATTTTCAGTTATAAAACAAATAAGTTTTGAGGATTTAATGTGCAGCATGGTGACTACAGTTGATAATATTGCATTGCATACTTGGAAAGTTACTAAAAGAGTAGATCTTCAAAGTTCCCATCACGAAAAAAAAAAAAATTGTAACTATGTAGGATGTGGATGTTCACTAGAAATTACTGCATTGATTCTTTTGCAATATATATGAATATCAAATCATTATGCCATGTAACCAAAACTAATATCATGTTATGTGTCAATTATATCTCAATAAGAACAGTGAAAAGCCAAAAGGGAAATAGGTACATGTAGCAATGTGGATGGTGGCCTGCCACTGAAATTATATTTATTTTATAATCACAAACTTTGATGTTTATAAATTTTTGAATTGCAGATTGAAAATAAACTGTTTTCTTTAAATAAATACAAAAACAATAACAGAGCGTCTACTTAGTACACTATCTGGTATACAATGGAGTCCCCACAGAAATATATGTTAGGTCCAATGGCAAAAGAGTAAATATTATCTTATATGGTAAAGGATGTGATGAAATAGGGACCTTGGGAAGAGGAAATTACCTGGTGTCGTAGTCCAATTAGGTCGCCATAACAAAATATCATATACTGGGTGCCTGAAACAACAGAGTATTTTCTCATAATTCCTGAGGCTGAAAATACCCAGATCGGATTTAGCAGGATTTGGTGTCTGGTGAAGGCTCTCTTCTTTACCTGGAGACTGCTGACTTCTAAGTGTGTTCTCACATGGCAGAGAGAGAGCAAGCTCTCTGGAGTCTCTTAAAATCCTACCAGATCAAGGCTCTAACCTTACGACCTTAAGTACTGAATTATTTTCTTAAAGGCATCTTTGCCAAATACAGCTAAAACTTCAACATGTGAATTTTAGGGGGACACAGTTCAGTCTATACCACCCTGGATTACATGGATGGGCCCTAAATATCCTCCTGAGTGTCTATCTAAGACAGAGGGAGATTTCATTTATATACACAGAAGAGAACACAATGTAAAGATGAGGTAGAGACAAGGATACAGACAGAAGCCTAGGAATGTTCACATAACCACCAGAAATTTTAAGAGGCATGCATAGAACATATTTTCCCCTAAAACTCCCAGAGAAACAGTTGTCAGAGGTAGGGAGGTGTACTGTGAGATTTCAGACTTCAAGTCTCTAAACATGTGAGAAAATAAATCTCTGTTATTTTAAGCTATCACATTTTTTTGTGATGTTACAGTAACCACAGGAAACTAAACAACTACCTCTTCCAGTAATTTAGAAATGTGTTAGATACTCATTTTCTTAGCACTTGAATATGTTCCATAATTCTTCCCAAAGCAAAATAATTTTAAATTTCCTCAGAAGTGCATCCAAGATTCTCTTTTCTTTTTTAAAAAAGATTTTATTTACTTATTTGAGACTGAGTGAACAGAGCTTGAGCATGGGGAGGGGCAGAAGAAAAAGCAGACTCCCTACTGAGTAGGGAGCCTGATGTGGGGTTTGATCCCAGGAACCCTGGGATGATGACCTGAGCTGAAGGCAGACACTTACTTCACTAAGCCACCCAGGTGCCCCTCTCGTCTTTTCACTTCTTTTCCCAAAGCTCGAACCTTTCAAACAGCATGAGAACCTGTCTTAAACATAAAAACTATTAAAGAAACTGCTTTATAAGTGGATGAAATGAGCATCCTTGGCAGTATACTTGTCAAAGAAAGAATCCCAGAATCAATGGCTTATCTTAGTCATTTTCATGTTCTGTTGGAGAGAGTATATATATATTATGTGTGTGGATTTTTTCTACATTGATTTTTATATACTGTGTGTGTGTATTTTTAATATATCACATGTGGAAACTGGAATAGGTGATGTGTGAAGTTCTTCCTTAGTAGCAGAAAGATCCAGAAGAATAATCAGGGAATGTGAAAGTGAATGGCATGGAAAAATAGCTTTGATTCTTAGCTCACAATCGTATTCTCACAGCAATGATAAGTGCAACTATATATATATATATATATATATATATATATGCAAACATATATAAACATATACATCAAAGCATGTTTTTTCAACTGGTAAGCACTTTAAACACAATATTTAGCATTCTTAAAACAGAATGATATAGATTTCATTTCTAACCAAGACTGAATAACAATGATTACATTTACTCTCCTACCTGCACAAATGAAAAAAAAAATTGGAAAAAAAGTAAACAATGGTATTAAGAAAACTGACAACTGACAATGAAGGGATGGTTGTACCTTAAAGAGAGGACATAAATGAGATGTATAGAGCCTGTATCATTGTCAACTAGAGACCAAGAGAAGGATACGGAGGAACTGAAACAATGAGAAATGATGGGCACCAAAGACTACTATTGGTAGGGATGAATTCTACCAAAGCCTACATATGCACTGGCCTCTCCAGAGACCAAACCATGGTCTATATCTTCCTTATAATGAGGACCATAAACATGAGTGAAATGACTGGAATTGTTTTGTTGACTTAATTTATTTCCCAGGGTCCTGACAGAAAAATGAAATAATGATTTTTTTTTTTTTTTTTGAGAGAGCACGCACACATGCATGCACGTGGACAGGGCAGGTGGGGAGAGCAGAGGGAGAAGGAGAGAGAGAATTTTAAGCAGGTTCCGTCTTCAGCATGGAGCCCCATGTACGGTTCCATCTCATGACCCTGGGATCATGATCTGAACAGAAATCAAGACTGGGAGTCTTAACCAACTGAGCCACCCAGGTACCCCCAAATTGCAAACTTTTTAAAGGCAAAGAAAATGCCTCTTTTATCTCTGTAACTCTTCACAACTAGCATCAACATTGACCAAAGGAAGATGTTTAATGCTACTTAGAAGAACAGACACATCACAGAACTCTTTATACTGTATTTCACCTGAACTCTGTGAGGCTGGTGGTATTCGCTCCATTTCTGAGGTAAAGAAACTGAGACTTTGAGATGTTCATGGAGCCACCAAAATCAAAATGGTTTTGGATTATACTGCTAATGATTAACCCAAGCTGTAATATTCTGATTTCTTTCTATTTCCAACTCCATCTTAACACCTCCTATTAGACATAGTCGACAGGATTCAACTACTATATATGACTATATGTCTCTCTTCACCCTCAATTTACATAATAACTCTCCTCAAGCCTCTAGTTTCTGTATTATGTGCTACTGGTAAAAAGAGAGGGGGCTTCTACAGAGTACTCTTTCTGTGGAGTCCGGTTTGCTACAATGTACTTTAACTTCATTAAAGTCTCCTTCAAGATCAAGTAATTGCCTTAGGAATTTTTTTCTTTTTAATTGGGACATAAAAATTACAAACGATTTGAAGAATATAAACACTCATATGTATTTACTAAATTAAATTTACCAAATATATTATTTTTCTACATACTCAGTACTTTGATCTAGTAAAAATCTCTGAAAATTTTATAGATTGTTGACAAATGGAAGTGATAAGGAAAGGTGGTATGAATGCCATTTACCTATAATTTTCCAAGAATCATCCCTTTTTAAACTTTAGCTCACAAATATAAAATGAGACAAAGAGTGACCATGAAAAATTCTATGTGGTGATAGTTAAAAACAATTTTGGGGAGACTCAGAATGTTAGAAAAAGAAGAAAAAAAGGATGAAAGAAAAAAGCTTCCTCCTTGTTCTACCTCCTTTATCTTTATGGTAAAATAATACGCTATAATACAAATAAAATATATCACTAGCTAATATATAATTTAATGTCCTTCTTGTTCTGGGCTCCTAATTCTACTAAAGTCCTCCTGTTTTACTTCAGCAGAAAATACACATCCTTTTCTTTGGTTACCTCTTATTTTTGAATAACAGCTTTAACTTGAAAGCCCAAAGCTTCCTAACATTGTTTCTCTCTAGTTCTTCAGTCTCAGATTGTTTACCAAAGTTAGATGATTGCTAAGAGGAAACACAGACCCTCTTGTGGGATTCTGTATAATAGAGTTATCTCTAAATAAGAGTCAACAAATCATTCCCTAAAAACAAACAGAGCTGACTGGATTCTTAACAAAAACAAATCCTGGAGTGGGCCCAAATCTCCTTTTGGTCTAATGTGAGCAGAAGTTGTCTGTGATAAATTCTATAAATACGTACTATTCCAATTATGAAAAATTATTTTGTTGGACAGGACCCCTTGTGGCAACCTCAGGGTGTTCCGTATCTTCTGAAGGAGTCACACATTACCCTCTCTGTGCTTTTGTTCGATTTTCTTTCTGTCCCAACGTGCTTTCTCCTCTGACTCTGTAATCTGAGTCTTACCAGTGCCAATGGCCCCTGCTCAGTCACTACTTCCTTCTCAAATACCTCGTGAAGACGGCGGTGGGTATGGTAACATCACTGTGATTCCAAGGGAGTGAATATAGATGCAACAACTAATAACTTTTCCAGGAGAGAAGATATTAGAATAAAGTTATATGCCAATTTTATGATATATCTTCATGTCCAAGTGGTAAATTATGAGGAAGAAAAAAGGTGTATTAGAATCCCCATTTTTGCAGAGAAGAAAATTAAAACTCAGATAGTGGCTAAATCATTTGTCCAAAGTCATAATGTTCCTAAGTCTGGTGCAATATTAGGGTATTAGTTTTCTACGGCTTCTATGACAAATCACAACACACTGAGTGGAAAAAAGCAAGGCTAGCATCTCAAAATTCTATCGGTCAGATATTTGACATGGTCTCAGTGAATTAAAATCAAGGTTTCCTGTAAGCCCTCAGCATGCTTGGGTCTGCGGTGCTCTTGTGCATGCTTGAAAGAACATTTTGAAATGGTCTGAGGCCTTTTCCTGTTCCACTCAGAGCAAGGTTACAGAAATTTCAAACAGTTGATTGCGTTCTTCCATATCTGGTGTGCTGGGTATCGCCAAGATCCGTATTCTCTGATGTGGTAACCACTTACCACATATGGCTAGATTAAGTTAAATAAATTTTAAAAAATAAAATAAATAAAAATCAAGGTTTCAACAGGATTATGTTAATTTCTCAAGAATCTGCAGAAGAATATAGTTCTCTTTCACTGCTGGGGGAGCCCACTCATGTCCTCCAGCCGTACCTTCCACCCTCTGTCTGCAAACTAAGCAAATCTCTCTGTCTCTTTGTCTTCCATAGTCACAACTCCCTCCTTTGGCTCTTCTTGCCCACTTTTAAGATTGCTTTACCTTGTGCCCCTATAGATAATCCAGGTTAATCTCCCCATTTTATTTTATTTTATTATTATTTTTTAAGATTTTATTTATTTATTTGAGAGAGAGACAGTGAGAGAGAACATGAGCGAGGAGAAGGTCAGAGGGAGAAGCAGACTCCCCATGGAGCTGAGAGCCCGATGTGGGACTCGATCCCGGGATTCCAGGATCATGACCTGAGCCGAAGGCAGTCGTCCAACCAACTGAGCCACCCAGGTGCCCAATCTCCCCATTTTAAAATCAGCTTATTGGCAACTTTATTTCTGTCTGCGTCCCAGTCTGCTAGAAGAATGACATGAGAACAGGTTATCTCACAAAAATTTAACTAAGTACAATTTGGAAAACTACCATGAAAGATTTCTTTTGATTGCTCTGAGAGTAGGGCACAGTAGAGTGAGCCGACCCATCGGGAGGGTCAGGTAAGTTTTCCTGAAGAAGTAGCCTTGAAGACAAACCTGAAGGATGAGCAGTTCCCCAGGTGAGGAGGCCAGGCAGAGCCTCCTGAGTGAGGGAGAAGAATAGGTACAGGATTGAGGGAGAAGAAAGCTTTCTAATTTTAAGGAACCCAAAGGAAGCAATATGCCTGAGGAAAGATAAAAAGTGATGAAAATCCAATCGGAGTGGAAGGTATGGGTGGCTCATTAATGTCTGCCTAGAATTCTCTCTCCCAATTTTGACTCTTAGCTCTACCCCCAGAGGCATCCACATTTTTTTTTTTCAACATAAAAGCATTCATTGTTTTTTGCACCACACCCAGTGCTCCATGCAATACATGCCCTCCTTAATACCCACCACCTGGCTCTCCCAACCTCCCACATTTTATATAGTTACAGCTTTCTTGTCCATCTGACCCCACACAGATGTCCTCTGTTCCCCCTGTACTGCATCCTCCACAATGCTCATAGGGCAATGTGGTGAAAGACAAAGCTGAAGGCGATGGTGTTGATTGATCTTCCTGACTCATTTCGCCTTTCAGCTTAACATAACAATTCCTGGGACAGAAGGAAATAGAAGCTCCTTTAAAGCCTTCCTCTACCTCTCTTTTTTTTCTTTTTTTTTTTTTAAAGATTTTATTTATTTATTCGACAGAGATCACAAGTAGGCAGAGAGGCAGACAGAGAGAGAGGAAGGGAAGCAGGCTCCCTGCTGAGCAGAGAGCCCAATGTGGGGCTTGATCCCAGGACCATGGGATCATGACCTGAGCCGAAGGCAGAGGCTTAACCCACTGAGCCACCCAGGTGTCTCTCTATCTCTCTTTCTATACCTGCCTGTTACCCAGTTACTTTTCTCACTGTCAGTACTCCAAACCTCACCACTCACCATTTTCAAACAGTCCCTTCTTCTCTTTCCTCTCTTGTTCACTTGTGTGTGTAAACACATGAAGACACACCTGTGTCTGCACAGGGTTTTTAGGTCTTGCATTATTCCCAACAGTCCCCTTCTCTGTTCCTCAGCCCATGGTTACTTCTATCTTCCCCCAAATCCTTTTCCAGATAAATTCCCACTTACGCTTGAAACACACTTGGGAGTCTAACATGCACTAATGAATCTTTCCAAATTCTCCCATGGAAGATCACATTTTTCTTTGCCTTCTGTCCCTCCCTAAGATTTTTTATCATCGACATATGTTAGTTTTCATTTCTAATATGTATAATTATCTTTCTCCCTTACTATACTGAAGACTCTGTTAGAAATCATTTAGTTGTAAGTTATATAATCCCCAACTAAAAACAGCCTAAACACTAAGAGTTATTTTCTCACATAAGAAATCCTAAAATAGGAGCGCCTGGGTGGCTCAGTGGGTTGAGCCTCTACCTTCAGCTCAGGTCATGGTCTCAGGGTCCTGGGATCGAGCCCCACATGGGGCTCTCTGCTCAGCGCGGAGCCTGCTTGTTCCCCTCTCTCTGGCCGCCTCTCTGCCTACCTATGATCTCTCTCTCTCTCTGTGTCAAATAAAATCTTAAAAAAAAAAAAAGGAATCCTAAAATAGAGGAGTTCTTGAGTTGGTTAATTTCATAATCTAGGATGTCGCCAGGATCCAATAATTTTCCATCTTTCTGCTTCTTGTTTTCAGAACACTCCTACATAATTAGGAGATGACTACAGCATTTCTAATTTAATAACTTTCTGAATTATTCTTTTGGCTATAAACTTCCATACATCCACTACATATTTTATCAGTTGTAGATGGTAGAGTCCAATTAATAAAACAATTTAAAAAATTATTAAATTAGTCCCCAAGAGAAATTATTAATTCAGGAGACCCCAATATATCATAAAGATATGCAAGTCTTCCAAGAACTCAAAGTATTCATATTCTTAATGGTTGTACCACAGCAGCAGAGAGGAAAATAATGTCTGCAGGTGATTAAATGTACAACTAAAATTCAAGCACTTGATAACAGCAGAATCCATTTATAGGTATCTAAACCAACACCAGGAAAACAACTCTACAGAGATGACAACAGAAAAAAAAAAAAAAAAGATGTAATTAGTGAAACACAATAGTTACATAGTGCCACAATAAAGATGCTTCCACAAACCAAAAAGAATGGAATTTTGGAGTGACTGGCTGATTCAGTTGGTACAGCATGTGTATTTTGGAGTGTATTTGTATGTGTTGTATGTGTTTGTATGTATTTGTATGTGTATGTGTATTTTGGAGTGACTATGCTGATTCAGTTGGTACAGCATGTGACTCTTGATCTTAGGGTCCTGAGTTCAAACTCCATGTAGGGCATAAAGCTTATTTTGAAGAAGGAGGAGAAGGGGGTAGGTGGGGAATCGAATTTGTCCAAAAAAACCTGATATTTAGGTCCAGAAAATTAGAGTGTCTAAAAATAGGTTGGGTGTAGCTGGTTTTCCTGGAGGAAAATGTGGTCAGTTAAAAATGGGGAGAGGAATGATCATACTTTATTAGAAAATCAGAAATGGAAGATGTTCATTCTTGGACATTTCTTTTAAAAAATACTCAGAAAATGACTAGCTATATGAACAAAGTATGTGGTATGAGACAAAGTAATTTGCTCCAAAGTAAAGGTCTTTTGTTTTTCCTTTGTGTCCATCATACTAAGACTATTATGGGACTAAATGGGAACCATTCCCATTTTTATACATTAAAAATGTTAGACTTCAAAAAAAGCAGTGGTTTCCAAAAGGGTCTGGAACCTTTATTACATGCTTGATGCAGTTCACAGATGGTTATTAACACAGGTGGAACTTATAAATTTCCTCAAAATATTATGAGACTTTAAATAATATTCTATAAAAACACCCTCTAGGATGTGAAACTCTTAAGTAATTTTTAAGAAGGTTAAGTATGCGACACTAAATCAAAACAACACGCCTTTCTGCTCATATTTCTTGCTTCTGAGAGTGGCTTCAAGAAACCTTGGAAATGAGGTCTCCATAATATCACCTTCAAAGGTATGCCTGACAAAACCTTAAGCTCACTAACTTATTAGATAATCATTCATTCAGTAAGCAATCATTTATCACTTCCTGTATTGGTGCTAGGCACTGCAGTAAATGCTATTAATAGAGGGATGAATGAGGAAGGAAGAGGGATGTAAAAATGAACAAGCAGGATCTCTATCTTCACATACTTCATTCTCATGGTAGAGCACAAGGCAGATCTTTATCTAAGTGTTACCTATATATTTATTAAAATGGAAAAATGAAAAGAAAACCTGGAAATAAGGACATACATGAATCGATTATAGTGTATATCTACAAGGAAATGGTACAAAAAATAATTCAAATAAAATTTATACTGAATTTTAATGAGATGTTATTTCCACTCATACAATGTCAGCCAACTCTACCACTTTTTGTGAGCAACCTAATATCTCTGTAATTCATTTTACTCATATGAAAGATGAGGATACATTCTATATGATGGTGGATACATGCAGTTACACAATTGTCAAGATACATGGGATGCCTGGGTGGCTTAGTTGGTTAAGCAGATGCCTTTGGCTCAGGTCATGATCCCAGCATCCTGGGATCGAGTCCCACATCCGGCTCCTTGCTCGGTAGGGAGCCTGCTTCTCTGGCTGCCTCTGCCTGCCTTTCTGCCTGCTTGCGTGTACTCTTTCTCTCTCTGGCAAATAAATAAAATCTTTATAAAAAAAAATACATAGAATTAACACCACCAAGAAATCTAATGTAAATGATGGGGTCTGGGCGATATAATGAGGTGTCTATGGAGGTTCATCAATTATAACAAATGTACCACGTTAGGGAGAGGTGTTAATAGCGGAGGAGGTTGTATTTGTGTTGGGGGGGCACACAAGGGTATATATGAACTCTCGGTATTTCTGCTAAATTTTGCTCTAACCTGAATCTGCTTTGAAAAATGAAGTCTATTTAAAGGGGAAAAAAAAAAAATTTAAAAAAAGGATAATACTGGATTATAACCTAAAATCTAAAATAAATATTTATGAGTCCATTCTAATATCAATGAATGACTGAATGAATAAAGAAATGGGGGAAGGACAAATATTCCTTACAGAAGAATTCTAAGTAATATACACATAGGCATTCCCTCTGTAATAGGTGAAACTTAACTACCCCTCCCTTAAGTGTAGGATAAACTTAATGATTTATTTCCAAAGAATAAAGTATGGAAAATGACAAGTGCTAACTTTGTGGAGAAGTCTGGCAGGTACCATCTTTTTTTTTTTTTTTTTTTTTTTAAGATTATTTATTTATTTAACAGAGAGAGATTATAAGTGGGCAAAGAGGCAGGCAGAGATAGAGTGGGAAGCAGGCTCCCCGTTGAGCAGAGAGCTCGATGCAGGGCTCAATCCCAGGATCCTGAGATCATGATCTGAGCCAAGGGCAGAGACTTAACCCACTCTGCCACCCAGGCACCCAAGGGACCTGGGAAAATGTTAATCAGGATTTCTTAAGTGCCCAGAAAAGAAGGCTGGCATGCATAGGACCCTCACCCTAATAATAATAACAGGAAATTGAATCCCTAATCCATGGAAGTAAAATGAATGCTGGTTTTACAAATGGTCAACATTGTAGGAAGAGGATAGGAAATGTTGCCTCTTGCGTCTTTACACAGTATTGTGGGAAACTCTCTGTTATCTCCATCCTTTGATAGCAGGTGCCTCAGGTAGTGAGACAGGTTCATATATATATGTGTGTGTGTGTGTGTGTGTGTGTGTGTGTGTGTGTGTGTGTGTATTCCAGCAGGAATGATTCCTGAATGGATTAGAGTCCAGTGGTAAATTTGGTCATGGAGAATGAGCAGTGACAAAATTAAAAGTTCTCAGGGATTCAATGAGATCACATGCTATATTCTGGCATTTTAATAAAGCCTGGACAATAAACATAAGGTTATTCTGAAAAACTAAACACTGCTGTGTCTCAGATAACTTAAATATGGTAGTTTTATCATCATCTATGAAAAAACACTCATGAACATTTACAGTTTATATTTGTTTTAAAATAAAATTAGAATATTTTACATACAATATTGGAAATGAAATGCCCTGAACCCCAAGCTCACTTTTCTTTGACTCTGCCTAGCCTTAAGGGGTATAACTAGCAAGAGTGGTAGGTTGGATTAAGGCCAAGTTGTTCCCATCATGGATACTGAAATTCACAATATACACATGACTAATGATGGAGTATGAAAAAGAGCATGTGTTTAATATGGAAATTCATAGCATTGCTGTCACTAAAATGAGTATGTTTACTCTCTATGACAGAATGATTCTACGGGTGTGAAGAAGTTTTAAGAGAGATATAGCATCTCATGAACACATTGTAATTTGGGCAATGAGGAACTCTTCCTTCTCTCAGATTCTTTGTTCATTAATTTATTAATTTGTTGCTTCATTCATCAAATATTTACCATTAGTTAAAGGTATTATGGTGAACTTTAGAGGAACTAAAATAATGAAGATATGCCCCAGGTCCTCAGGAATTTACTGTTGTGAATTAAACCATCAGGTCCTCAGGAATTTACTGTTGTGAATTAAACCATCAAACTCATGTTCATCTAGTGCTATCACTAAAATGTTTCCAGAAGCATCAGAGACCAATTTTTGCATATAATGGAAAGATGGACTCAACTGATATTTTGTTATCTACCTACTTATAAGAAGCTAACATTAGTTGAATATTTCTGAGTGTGCTTTAAATGCATTATCTCATTCAGTCTTCCCTAACAGCCCTACAAAGTATTATTTAATACAAAGTACTATTATTGTGTTGTATGAAATAACTTTCTTTTTTTTGAGAACAGATTCTTCAAGATATCAAAGCACTTGCCAAGGATTAAATCACTTAGGAAGTAACAAAGCAGACAACTGAATTCAGGTTTAACTGAATAGAAAATGGTTATGGGTTTTTTTTTTTTTTTTTAACCTTTTGGGCTCTCTATTCTAGTCTATTGGTCTACAGATCTGTTTTTATGCCACTACTATATTGTTCTGATTACTATAGCTTTGCAATATAGTTGAAATCAATAAGTGTGATTCCATCAATTTTGGTCTTTCTCAGAATTGCTTTGACTATTGGGGATCTTTTGTGGTTCCATACAAATTCTAGGTTTGTTATTTTCCATTTCTGTGAAAAATGCCACTGGCATTTTGACAGATTACATTGAATCTATAGATTGATTTTGATTGATAGTACGGATATTTTCACAATATTGTGTCTACAGAAAATGTTGAACCATTTCAAAAGTTATCTTATAAATTTATCTCAGTGGTGCAGATTCTGTATGTAAAATCTTCTGAATCGATAGTATGTGGCAGATCAAAATAGAAGGCTCACAGTGCCTTTCAGCAACTTTACTGAGGTTATTAGTTCTGACAGAGTCTCTAGAGTTTTTCATGTATAGGATGTCATCTACAAACAGAGACTTTCTTCTTTCTTTCCCAGGTGCTTTTTATTCTTTTTCTTGCTAATTGCTCTGCCTAGGACAACTAATTCTGAGGGAACCTCTTTGTTTTGTTTCTGATCTTGGTTTCTCATAGTTGAGTATGACATTAGCAGCTACAGACCTGTCAAATGTGGTCTTCATTATGTTGAAGTACCTTCCCTCTATACCCAGTTTGTGGGGATTTTTTTTTTTTAATCATAAAGGGATATGGAATTTGTCAAATGCATTTTCTGCATCTATTCAGATGATCATATGATTTTTAAATCATTTACTGATTTGTGAGTGTTTAATCATCCTTGCATTTCTGGGATAAATCCCATTTAATCATGGTGTATGATCCTATCAAGGCAGGATTGAATTCCATTTGCTAATATTTTGTAGAGGATTTTGCATCTATGTTCATTGAAGATATTGGCCTATAGTTTTCTTTTCTTGTAGTGTCCTTGTTTGACTTTGGTACCAGGGAAATGCTGACCTAGTCTAGATTTGGAAGTATTCCATCTTCTCTTTTTTCTCTTTGATATAATTGGTAGTAATTCCTCTTTAAATTGTTGACGGAATTCACCAATGATGCCATCTGGTCCTGAACTTGTGTTTGCTGGGAGGGTTTTGATTATTGATTTACTCTCCTTAGTAATGATTGGTCTGTTCAGATTTTATATTTCAGCATGATTCAGTCTTGGTACATTGCGTATTTCTAGCAATTTATCTATTTCTTCTAGGTTGTCCAACTTTTTGGTGCCTGATTGTTTGTACTAGTCTGTTATGATCCTTTTAATTTGTGTGGCATCAGTTCTAACACCATTTCTTTCAATTGAAATTTATTTGAGTCCTTTCTCTTTGTTTCTGGTAAGTCTAACTGAAGTTTTGTCTATATTATCTTTTCCAAAAAAAAAAAATCAGCTCTTAATTTCTTCTGTCTTTTCTATCATCTTTTCAGTCTCTATTACATGTATTTGCTTATGATCTTTGTTATTTTTTTCTTTTCGGTTAACGTTGGGTTTAGTTTGATCTTTTGCTAGTTCTTTGCTAGGTATAAATTAGGTTGTTTATTTGAGATCTTTCTTTTTCTTTATGCAGGTGTTATCACCCTAAATTTCATTTTTATTTTATTTAAAGAGGTTATTTGTCAGAAAGAGAGAAAGAGAGTGAGTGCACACAGGCAGGGGGTGTGACAGGCAGAGGAAGAAGCAGGCTCCTCGCTCAGCAAGGAGCTAGATATGGAACTCAATCTCAGAACCCTGGGATCATGACCTGAGCTGAAGGCAGATGCTTAATCAACTGAGCCACCAGGCATCCCTCTAAATTTTCTTTTTAGAACTGTTTTTGTTGCATCCCATAAGTTTTGGTGTATCAGGTTTCCACTTTTATTTGTCTGAAAAAATATTTTTTAAAATTTCTATTTTGATTTCTGTTTTGACTCATTGATAGTGCATGAATACATTGTTTAATTTTCATATACTTGTGGATTATCCAGTTTTCTTATGATTCTTTTATTTCATACCATTGAGGTTAGAAAGAATGCTTGTTATTATTTCAATCTTCTTAAATTTATTAAGACTTGTTTCGGGGGCTAATATATGATCTATTCTGGAGAACGTTCCGTGCGTGCTTGAGAGGTATATGTATCCTGCCATTAGATGGAATATTCTGTAAAATCTGTTAGGTCCATCTAATCTAACATATAGTTTGAGTCCAATATATCTTTCCTGTTTGGATGATCGATGCATTGTTGAAAGAGGGCTACTAAAGTCCCTTACTACCATTGTATTACATTGTGGTCTGTTCGCCCTTCAGAGTTGTTAATATTCGTCTTATATATTGAGGTGCTCCTATTTTGGGTGCATATTTATTAATTTTATAATCCCCTGATGGATTGGCCCCTTTGTTATTATATAATGGCTTTTTTTGTCTCTTTTCATAGTCCTTGGTTGAAAGTTTATTTTGTTTGATATAAGTATAGCTATCTCTGCTTTCTTGAGATTTCCATAAGGGTAGATGGGAAGAGTCCCATCCCTTCACTTTCAGACTACACGTGTCCTTAAAGGGGAAATGTGTCTGTTGTAGGCAGCATTTAGTTAGGTCTTGCTTTTATACCCATTTTCCTACTCTGTGTCTTTGAGTGGACAGTTTAGTATGTTTTAAAAGTAAATATTGATAAGTATAGATTTCCTATTGCCATTTTGTGAATTGCTTTCTTGTTGTTTTGCTGTTTATTCCTTTTTCCTTTCTTCTGTCTGCAAGGGGTTTGTCAGCAGAGCCACAGTTTCAGATATAAAGTGCTGGTCAGGCTCTCGGAGTCTAAAGCCAGATACACATGACTTCAAAAACTTCAGTTGCCAATGACCTAGTTTTGAGATTTAAGATGGGTCACTAACTTCTCTAATGCCTTAGTTCTCTCACTTATAACATCAGAATACTAGCAGTGCCACCTCAAAATGTTTTTCTGGATTTTAACTGAGAAAACTTGTGTAAAGCCCTCATCAGTAAGTCAGTTACAGAACAAGTACTCTATAAAATATTGTATAAGTATTGTGATAACATAAGAAGCAGTGCATATTTAAATGTTCATTCCTTTTTGTAAGAATATCTCTAAGGTTCTAAGTAATGTGCATTTTGAGACGGTGATTTGGTGCACAAGATTTGGCATAAAAAACCTGGGTTTGTGTTTCAGTACATTTTTAAGTAAAATAGTTCCAGTAATATCTGCTCTATTTATTGTGATAATCTGATAAATAGTAATCCTATAGTAATCACCATAAAGGACTATGCAAATTAAATCCATTACTACTATTATTATTGAGCAAGTAGAACTTACGCAATAACCTACAAAGGAGAAAAGTTTGGTTTTTGAGTATACTTGATTTGAAAAACTTCCTAGGTTAGGTAGGTACAGACACTCAGAAAATATTCTTGCTTTCATAAAGAGGAGATCAAAGAGGACTAAACATGTCATAGGAAAGCCTAACACCAGCATTCTAGGAGATTCAAAAAGACTGTCTATAATTTCACAAAATCCTGAATATCAATGTGTTTCATATAGTGATGAAAAGCAAGGCTGCTATTTTTAATTTTCTTTGAAACATTTAAATCCAACTCAGTGCATTGAGGGTGGATCAGGATGACAATTCTCTGGTCTTTCATCAAATCTAGTGCAGAGAATAATTACTTTCAGCAAATATAAAGATCTTATGTTTCCTGTTGTTTTTGGAAGTCCTTTGTGGAAATTCTTTTGATGAATGCACGTATTGTTTTCTTATTTCCAAACCCCATGTAGAATTCTGTGATGGACACTTCCCCAGAGATAGAACACACAATGATATTTCATTAGAACAAATAAGTCTGAAACTAATAATCTCTAGTTTGTCCTCATAACAACTTTTGAGGAACATAGTATTATCTCCATGTTGCTGGTAAGAAAATGGTTAAAAATTTGTCTTTGTTGCACAGCTGATTAGTAGCAGAGCACAAATTCAGATCCAGGCAGTTTGTCTTTAGAATCTATGCTCTTAAACACTAGCTATACTATATGCCCAATATTGTGCTATAAATTTAGCATTTATACAGTTTAGTTTATTAGGGTCATTGTTTTGTATTGTTAGCTCTGTTTCAAAAGGAATAATCACAGTCTCCAGTTTAATTTCTCAGTATCTCATATGTGCATTGAATAAATGGCAGAAGCCAGGATTTACAATCGATTTGTTGAATTCCAAATTCTGTGCTTTAATACATGTTCATGGAACTGAGTATCTAACATTTAGTTGCAGAGTCCAACACAGGTTTCCAGGACAGTGTTGATAAAGGGAGAGTCCAGCATATCAGAGCACCCACCTAAGGGAACTTGATAATGCTTAAAAAGGACCATGGGATAGAAGCATAATCCTGTAACTGAAAAGCGTTATTAGAGCCTCTCTACATGTACATGATACTGTATAGACAGAATGGATTAGCATTTAACCCTATCTTTTAGAAGTTGGTTTTAATACATTGGAAATAAGTGAATGTTAGGTGATTTTTATCCCTTACTACATTTTACTGACAAATTTACATTTATTGGGATACAAATAAGTTGCTAATTTTATTTTGGACTTACTATTAATTTTAATTTATATCATCTTTGGCTATATTTTCTTTTCTAAATTCATTTTGCTATGTTTTCTTTGAAGCAATACCTCATTTTATTGGATCTCACGTTTCCTAACTTCATCTCTCTTGAGATTTTTTTTCCCCCCAAGGATTGGGGGAAAAAGTAGGGTACCAACAGGTGTGCTATGGAAGGAATTTAGAAATAGGAATTAGCGCAAAGGATGGGTGTTCATCTTTTCTGATGGCTGGAAAAGATTCCATTGTATACATGTACAACATCTTCTTTATCCATTCATCTGTTGAACGACATTGGGAAATAATTTGAGGGTTGAGGGGGTGATGGAGTAACAGGGTGATGGATACTAAAGAGGGCACATGTTGTGATGAGCACTGGGTATTACATGAAACTCATGAATCATTGAACTCTACATCAAAAACTAATGATGTACTATACAGTGGCTAACTGAACATAATAATAAAAAAAAAAGAAAGAAATTGGAATTGGGGTATATGTGATAGGTATAGACAAGTTTTGCCAAGACATTTGTCTAGAGGGACAGGAAGCCTCCAGAGTCAGAAAGGGCCTAATTTTCCCTGATGAACTGAAGGCCATTGGGTAGCATCCCCTCTGAACTGTCCTTCATCTACATCAAAATTTATCCATAATTTCCTTCATCTTAACCAACTTTTCTTCCAAGTTGTTATGTTCCTTCCTGTTCTCCACATTCAACTCTTCACCTAGTGATCATATTCATATCCCTTGGAGTTTCTTCTAGAATTCTGACTACTTACTATAGGTCTCTAAATTTTGTCTTCATTATCTTTATTCCTTCTCCCTTTTTTCTTTTACCAAAAATGTACTCAATCTCCTTCCATTCTGTTAAGGGGCTCCCCCATCCATTTGTCCACTTTCCTCCTCTTCACAACTTATTTAAAAGAACCAACTCATTATCTCACACTTCCACATAAATCCCTCCAATATTTTTTATCCTTTGCATTTTTCAAACCCATCCCCTCCTCTCCTTTCCCACCACCATGGGCTCACCGTCTCTCCCCAAGAAGATACTTTTAATCTCTTAAAAATTTTGTTTGCTTTTATCATCTTGTCCTCCTAATCATTCTCTCTGTATTGCCTCAGGTGTACGTTGCTTTATTGCACTTAGCAGATACTATGTCTTCTACAAATGGAGGTCGCTGGCAACCCCACATCAAGCAAATCTCTCAGTGCCACTTTTCTGACAGCGTCTTCAAGTCCCTGTGTCACATTTGGTAATTCTCAAAATATTTCAAAACTTTTCGTAATTATTGTATTTGTAATGGTGATCTGTAGTCAGTGATTATGACTTGCTAAGAGCCCAGATAATGACTAGCATGAGTTTTTTTTTTTTTTTTCTAGATTTTTTATTTATTTATTTGACAGAGCTAGAAATCACAAGTAGGCAGAGAGGCAGGCAGAGAGAGAAGGGGAAGCAGGCTCGCCGCTGAGCAGAAAGTTCGATGCGGGGCTGGATCCTAGGAAGCTGAGATCATGACGTGAGCCGAAGGCAGAGGCTTTAACCCACTGAGCCACCCAGGCGCCCCATGAGGTTTTTGTTTTTGATGGCTAGCATTTTTAGTAATATTTTTATGTGGGTGGAGTTATTCAGAATATTTTGATGTGAATGCCTGTCAGAGTTTGCAGTTATTCAATATTTTTGCTTTCCAAAAAAATGCAAAGACGTTAAAATATTTTAATTCTGACCACCCTCTCACTATTTACAAGCTACTATGACAGTTTTAAGTCAGTAATGACCACTGATTTTTTTATTACATTAAAATCATTACAAGTACAGATTAATAGACTGACAGTTGTTTTAGCTCAGCCTATTGAAGATCTTATTCTACTACTTTCTAGCTTCCATCATTGCTGTTGAAAAGTCAGGTGTTGGCCTAATTGTAATTACATTCTGGGTAATTATTATTCCATTTTTTATAATGTGTCTGCTTGCTTTTGAAGTTTTTTATCTTTTGATTATTTTTTGCAAGAGTATTTTTTAAATTAAGGTATATACTTTTTAAAGACATAATGCTATTACATATTTAATGGACTACAGTATAGTGTGAATATAAATTTTATATACGCTGGGAAACAAATGTGTTTGGCTCATTTTATTGCAGTGGTCTAGAACCACACCCATAGTATCTCCGAGGTATGTCTGTACTGAAATTATCTTCCTAAAATTGTAATTTTTCAGGTTTCCTTTGCTTAAAAAAAAAAAAAAAACCTTTTAGTAGATTGTCAGTAGCTGCAAGATATAAGAATAATGAATGAATAATTCGTGGAGAGGAAAGGAAGCGCTATTGATGTAAAATGATCAAAACAAGCTGATTGAATTCCTTATATGCTTTTCTACTGCAAGAATAATAAGGAAATATCCCTTGCAGAAAGAGTTTTTAGGATCAAGAATTATATTGCATCTAAAGAGAAAAGAAAAATTGGACAATAATTTCTTTTTTTTTTTTTTTTTTAAGATTTTATTTGTTTAGGGGCGCCTGGGTGGCTCAGTGGGTTAAAGCCTCTGCCTTCGGCTCAGGTCATGATCCCAGGGTCCTGGGATCGAGCCCCGCGTTGGGCTCTCTGCAGAGCAGAGAGCCTGCTTCCCTTCCTCTCTCTCTGCCTGCCTCTCTACCTACTTGTGATCTCTCTCTGTCAAATAAATAAATAAAATCTTTAAAAAAAAAAAAGATTTTATTTGTTTATTTGACAGACAGAGATCACAGAGCAGAGAGCCCTATGTGGGGCTCCATCCCAGGACGCGGAGATCATGACGTGAGCTGAAGGCAGAGGCTTTAACCCACTGAGCCACCCAGGCGCCCCTGGACAATAATTTCTAATGTCTAAAATAAAATGTCCCTTGCACTGATGATCAATGGAGGGGATGGGACACTGAGGTAAGTCTTACCTATGAATAGCCAAGTGGTAACTAGAAGGTAATCTAAAATGCCTTTGAAATAACTCAGTCTCTGTTACATTGGAGGCACCATGAAACTTATTGCTATTTGCTGGGTGTCTAAAAATGTTCATGAATATATAGGAAGGGAAAATGGAACCAGTCTTACGGTTCTCCTCCTGTGGGTCCCAACACCTTGTGTGGCAACACAGGGAGTGATAGGGACCAGGCAGCACAGCTTCATGAAGCCTCTGCTCACGATATGGCCTCCAGCACGGGGCCCCTGCAGTCCCTGCCACCAGGAAGCACTGGAGGGTTGGCTCTGCCAAAGGGGCAGTGAAGTAGAAGCCCAGGGGTAGATGAGTAGGGGAGCTTGTCATCTAAATCTACGCCTGCAAAACTGGAAAGGAAGCCAGAAAACGCAGCAGGAAATAATCTTCAGACAAAAGGGAAAAGAGGGGCAAAGGAAAAACAGGAGAAAATGTCTAACCCAGAAACTAAAGATAATTTACTGGCAGGAAATGGAGAAATTACAAACAAGGAAGGTCCAGCCTCTGATGAAGAAGGAGAGGAAAAAAAAAACTGAGTCTGACTACAGCATAACCATGTCTTACGGATGGTGCCGGTCTCTCTTCTTATACAATCCAGAGGAATATTTTTTATCAACTATTTTGTACATGTAAATTTTTAGTAGCTCCAGAAACATTTTTAAGAAGGAGAGAATCCTGCCTCATCCCATTTTTTTTTTTTTCTCATCCCATTTTTTAAGTCTAATTTTTTTTTTTTAAAGAGGCAAAACCATTTGCTGGTTGTTTATTTTTGATACAATCAGAAAATAGTGGGATATTGAATATGGGAGGTTTTGATTGTCTTGATTATCATTCCACAGATGGGGAAGTAGTTTTATATCCTATAATACACAGCACACTATATGGCAATTTGGAGCCACGTTCCTTTTTATTATGCCTTGAACACTTTAAATTACTTCTCTTCTCATCTTCCTTTTAGTAGAACTATTTTCTAAGGAAAACCATTCCTTTGACCTTGGCTCTCCCTATTAGAATTTCATGTACTCTGTAGCATCTTTGTTGTGGTAGTTCAGTTTACCTCATAACTTTGATCATGTGCCGAGTATGTGGTGTAGATGATTTTGTGAGTTAGGGGGATTTATGGCACAACAGCTTATCAACATTTGAAAGTATTTGCACTTGATAGCCTCTTAAGAAAAACATTTGCCTCCAAATTTAAGCTGGAAAGTCACTGGAATAACTGCTTAGAAAAGAATTACAACCGCATACCTTCTAAATATTTTGGTACATACATTAATCATGTACAAATTGAAACATCTGTGTATTGGTCCTCAAGACAATCATTAAAATCTTAATTATGAAAGAAAATAAAAATAAAATGGAACCTGTTAGCCATTCTTTTGTGACAAAGAAGATTTTCGGTAGTGAGGTTTTCTCTGAATATTAACATGACTTCCTAGACTTTCCTAAAATAACATTTTGACCAATGATATTTTGTTCCTATTTTAATTTTAGGATGATTGAATGAATTATGTCTTCCTGTTGTTAACAACTGTCTCTGGAAGAACTTTATAAACATACTCAACTGGCCAATTTCCTTTTTAAGATTTTACTTATTTATTTGACAGAGATCTCAAGTAGAGAGAGATGCAGACGGTGGGGGGGCGGGAAGCAGGCTCCCCGCTGAGCAGAGAGCCTGATGTGGGGCTCAATTCCAGGACCCTGGGATCATGACCTGAGCCAAAGGTAGAGGCTTAACCCACTGAGCCACCCAGGCACCCCTGAACTAGTCAATTTCTCTGAATAATATTCTTATTATATAAGTATCAAGGATCAAGAATAAATGAAAGCTAATGAGAATTTGGTTTCAGACTATTCCAAGATACAAACCTGCACACCAGTACTATAAAATATACCTCAAAGGTTCCTTGTGGGTTCAATTTTCATATTTACCAGATCAAATATGTATCTTATAATTTTATAATATAATTTTACAAGGGGGTGCCTGGGTGGCTCAGTCATTAAGCGTCTTCCTTCTGCTCAGGTCATGATTCCAGGATCCTGGGATCGAGCCCCACATTGGGTGCCCTGCTCAACGAGAAGACTGCTTCTCTCTCTCTCACTCCCCCTGCTTGTGTTCCCTCTTTCACTCTCTCTGTCAAATAAAATCTTAAAAAAATATATATAATTTTACAAATATTATGTACATCTATATGATGTATATTCATAAAATAACATGTTTTTTATTTTAAACTGAATTTTTATTTTCTATATTTAAATTTTATTTGATTATTCATTATTTTATGTTAATTTCTAATTTAAATTTATTTTTAATTTTTAAATTAAATTAAATTTTATTTTAGTTATAATTTTATATATTATGTTATATATTAAATTTATATTATATTTATGAATTTAAATTAAATGAAATTTTAATTTTAATATTCATTTATTATTTATATTATTATTAATTATTTAATAAAGTAAAAATATTTTAAATATTTTTAACAATTTAGCTTCATTGCCACATACATGCCATATCTGCTGCAAAATAATCAAAGAAACTCTTAAAACTTCCAAGGACCAAAAATGCAATCCAAACAAAATTCCTTAGTTGTAATATTATAGTTTATGAAAATTTTTAAGTGTATGTGTTCATGTTTATCCTCATAATAACCCTGGATATAAAGATAAAAAACATATTATGTAGCCTGGAAGAATGCCAGTAGTTGGTAGATGTGAAAGCTGGCCAAAGAGTGAGCTAATGACAGACAACTGGTAGAAAACCAAATCTACCTAAAACCTCTGAGCTAGTTGAGAAATCTTCTTTTCTCTAGGGAAGTGGGGGAAAAGGGCAGGTTTAATTCTCAGACTCCTTTCCCATTCTTAGAGTAAGGATTTTAATAGTTCTCAACCTTGAATATAAATTAGAATAATCCGGGAGTTTTGAATAATCCCCCCAAACTAGCCTGCTCTTCAGGTGGATTGTATCAGAAGTGTGAGTGTTGACACTCGGGTGTGAGTGATACCTGCAGGGATTAAAAATGCAGCCTATGATGATTCCAGGTGCACTGCTTTGAGAGTCCCTGGAAATTGCATTGCAACAGATTTTTGGCAGAAGAAAGGGAAACACAAATCCACTTTGCTTTAAACAGCCGGGCACCAAGCAGAATGCAGTTTTCGCTTGGATGCCTTTAAGCTTCTGAATAGGGTCACTGTTGACTGCTGCCCTAGAATGACTTTGACATTTTTAACAAACCAGAAAAAATAAAACAAAACATAAAAAACAAAAAAAACAAATCATCCTTGTCCAATTAAGTAGATACCACAGTTGTGACCTTTACCAATGTAAACTAGAGCTAAATCCAAGACAGTGAGTTGCATGGAAAGAAAAAGAGAAAAGATAGAAGATGGTCACCGCCTGGGGTGAGGATGAAATTCCGGATTTTCATAACACAATTTCTTCATTGTTTATCAGCATTATTTATCTAGATTGCTTTTCCTTTCTGCTGTCTTTCAGTGTTCTTCTTTCCTTATGGAATTTACTATTGTGATCACTGACATTAAATGTACTGTGAGAACCCATCCATACTATTATGCTAAACAACTATAGTTATATTCACTTGGATAGATACATTGTATACTCACATATCAACAATAAAACAAGGCACACAGTTTTTGTTTTAATGTATTGTTTTATACTAAAAAGTCTTCTTTAAATCTTCTCAATATGTTATCCCAGTTTCCAGATATAATACTTATTTCCTATTTTTATTGTTTCTCAGTGTCAGACACTAATACATACAGTGAATTCTGTATGTAGATTTTTTTTTTAATTAATTCTTCACATGAGCTCTGTAAGGTTGGTGCTGTTATTGTCTCTATCTTATATATACAGAGATTAGTCCCAGAGAAGTAATTTGATCCAGGTTTCAAAGTTAGAAAATTGCAGAGAACGGATTTTTACTTGGTCAGTCTGACTTATGAAACTTAGTTTTCTCTTTGAAAAAACAATTTTCTGGGGTCCCAGGGTGGCTCACTGGGTTTAGCTTCTGCCTTTGGCTCAAGTCATGATCCCAGGGTCCTGGGATCAAGTCCTGTATCGGGCTCTCTGCTCAGCAGGGAGCCTGCTTCCTCCTCTCTCTCTGTCTGTCTCTCTGCCTACTTGTGATCTGTCAAATAAACAAATAAAATCTTTAAAAAAAATAAAAATAAAAAAAACAGTTTGCCTTATATTTATGTTCATTATACAAAGTTTTTTGGATGTTGATGAAATGTACAGCCTAATTACATGGGCAGAAGTCCTGCTGAGCCCTCAAGGGTCTTGGCTAGAACACGTGGGCCAGAAACATAAGCCTTGGGATGCTTGGGTGGCTCAGTTGGTTAAGTGTCTGCTTTCGGCTCAGATCATGATCCTAGGGTCCCAGGATGGAGTCCTGCGTGGGGCTCCCTGCTCATCAGGGAGGAGCAGACTCCTCTCCTCCCTCTCCCTCTGCCTGTTCCTCCTCCTGTTTGAACTTTCTCTCTCAAATAAATAAATGAAAAAAAAAAAAAAAAAAAAGGAAACATGAGCCTTTTCTCCCTTTGAAGGTCTCTGCCAGATGTGGTAACTGGTGGGTTTGGGACCAGGAAGGAGATGACCCTGTGGTGGGGAGGTACCCCCCTGAGGCACATGACCTTGGAGGCCTGGTGCTGGCAGCGCCACCTATTCATCCCTGCCCAGCCCTATGGAGGGACCATGGTTGAGGGGAACCTGTCCTGTGGAGACATCAGCTCTGGAAAGGGAGGATCGAAAAAGGAGGAGGCTGGAAACTGTCTTTACTTACTGTGCCCCGGCCAGAGTCTGGCCTTTTTTGCATCTTCTTTAACTTTCCCAGAAACACTCATAGGTAAATATCATCACCCGAATGTAAAGTGAATCCTAGCTCTTAAGCAGCATATCATGTAGCTGTAAACACCAATGACATTACTATATTAATAATTCATATTTTTTACCTAAAAGTAGATCTCTGGGTAATAGGCCTCCTGTTCTTCTGCCTACATTTATATATTTTCTAAATTATATAAAGTCACATCTAATATTTTATAATAAAATGAATGTAATTAAGGGAAACAGTATAATGGATATATAAAATTGTTAGTTTTTTTCAGAACACGCCATTAATTAAGCAGTTTTTACAACTAATTGTTTTGCCTTTTCTCAGCACTTACTGTTCATCTAGCTTTACCACACAAGCAGAAGACAAAAACCAATGAGTATGTTGATCACATATTGTTTGTATATCATGATGCTCAGTAAGCCTATTTTAAAGGTTTAACACACATATACACATGCCACACTCATACATACAGAGGGGTGTGCTATTCACTAACTTAGGGGGTTGGGAAGATCCTGATTTATAGTATTTGTCAGTTTCTATGGTATAAATACTACCAATTTCAATCTATCAAGGTGATATTATTTAATACGAATTGGAAAGAGAGATCAGTAGCACAGCATTTCATAATATTTCCAGAGCTTGGGGCCAAAAGACATATTATAAAATCCTCAAGAACAGAAATAATAGCATGATGTAGTAGTTTTGGTATTTACCACATTTGCTTTTAGTAAATTTTACTTGATTGTAAGTGTATGTAATTAATATTTAATAAGGGCTGTGTTTACCAGCCGACTCATACAAATTCTGAAAACTTAATACTCAGTTTTGTTTTTTTTTAAAGATTTATTTATTTAGTCTAGAGAGAAAGAGAGAGGCAAGCAGGGGGAGGGGCAGAGGGAGAGGAAGAGAATCTTAAGCAGACTCTCCACTGAGCTCAGAGCTCCACGTGGGGCTCGATCTCACAATCATGAGATCATGACCTGAGCTGAAGGCAGAGGCTTAAGAAACTAAGCCACCCAGGAGCCCCTGAGTCAGCTTTTTTTTTTTTTTTTTTAAGATTTTAAGATTTTATTTACTTATTTGACAGACAAGTAGGCAGAGAGGCAGGCAGAGACAGAGAGAGGAGGAAGCAGGCTCCCCGCTGAGCAGAGAGCCCCATGCGGGGCTCAATCCCAGGATCCTGAGACCACGACCCGAGTCGAAGGCAGAGGCTTTAACCCACTGAGTCACCCAGGTGCCCCCAGTCAGCTTTTAAAAGCAGATACCAGTCATGGAGTATTCACCATTCTAAGTTTACACAATGACATGCATATTTGGTTGTTTCGTACTGGTAAAACAGCATGAAAAAGTCATGGTTCTCAGTCCAAATGTATAGCAAAGTGAGGATCTCAGCAAAAGCCAAGAGATACACTTTTACCATAAACATTCCATCAATTAGACTACACATAAAACCATACCGAATACCATACGGTGTTGCTCTTCTCCGGGGTCCTTTGAGGCCCTCATCTCTTTTCATGCTACACTGTCCTGTCACGACTTTTAATCTACTTCCAACATTTAATCACTAGCCATGGTGATGATGCCAAATCCTTTTTATCTCCACTTTATCTCTGGGTGTCTTCCCTGAATTCCAGATTCAAATGTTTAATCACCTCTGGGATAGAGACACTTGACTGTATGAGAGACCTCTAACACTTAGCATGTTAAAAAACAAACCAGTCTTGGTTCTCCTCTTGCCTTCTGCATCATAGTGAATAAATCAATCACTGAATATTCTTTACTTCCTACCTTCATGCCTCCCACTTAACCCCACATCACAGCAGTGCTAAACCCCCATGACATCTTGAACCCTGTTTCCATTTCTGTACCATAGATTGGATTACCATAATCTCCTACATGGTTCAGGGAAACAGACTGTCACTGGTTTGCTAGATTCCACTCTAGATAGGAAGTATTTTATGCAAATGCAAATCAGAGTTCCTGGCTCCTACCTTTGCTCTTTACCTCTCTGTTGGAATGAAATTTTCTACATAATAAATATATAATCTCATAACAAAGACATCATCTCATGTGCCCTTGGATCCAGGTCTCTTTAGTCTTTATCTTTAATCAAAGCTATTTGGAATATGAAATTCCAAATACAAAAAAAAAAAATTGTTCTGATATACCATACAACCCTTGCATTTTTTCTCTTGTTCTCTTTTTACAGAGAATTCAATCAGCGTCCAAAAGGTTGTATGATTTCGAACTTGCATCACCACTGATGAGCATGGTCCTGGCATACAGACGGAAAACAATTTATTTGAATACTAAGCACTTAATGAGCACTCAATAATATATATTTTCTAACTTCTAAATAAGGAAAATACCCAAGAAGAGGGACAATGCTATGGATTGAGCATCTGTATCATCTAAAATTCCTATGTTAAAGCCCTAGCTCTCAGTACGATGCTATTAGGAACTGGGCCTTCTTGTGGTCATTAGGTTTAGATTAAGTCATGGACGATGGGGCCCTCATGGTGGGATTTGTGCTCTCCTATAAAAAATATAAAGACAGAGATCTCTTTCCAGTCACACATATCTAAAAAAGACCCAGTGAGCACTCAGCCAAAAGCTGTCTACCTTCCAGGAAGAGGGCCCTCATCAAGAACTAAATGTGGGAGCACCTTGACCTTGGGTTTCACAGCCTCCAAACTGGGAGAAACGTGTCTGTTGTTTAAGTGGCCTCGTCTATGGCATTCTGTTATAACAGCCCAAACTGACCAAAACAGAAATACGGCAAGTGTCATTTTAAATGAATTCTGCAGAAACATCATTCTGGGCAGCAAATCATGGGAGCAAACCAAGGAGCTAAGCACAGCCGTCTCCTTTGAGGAGAGAGGAGCATGTGGCCATCATTATACTCATGATATGAGCAGGAGCCATGAGGGATAAACACTGTGTTGTCAAAGCCCTGACCACAGAAAAAGAACTCGGAGGGCAAGAAAGAATTCACTCAAATTAGAAAGAAGCAACATAACAACATGGAGAATATGATGAAATAAGAGAGGCTGATGGACCTGACTGCAGGTCCTCAGCAGAAACTTCAGCTATAGGACTTGAAAGTCATACAAAAAGCATCCTCCAGAATCAATAAAAACAGGTAGAGGTTCCCGGGGGCACCTGAGGGCTCAGTCAGTTCAGTGACTCTTGATTTCAGCTCAGGTCATGATCTCAGGGTCATGAGATCGAGCCCTGCACCCAGGCTCTGCGCTCAGCAGGGGAGTCTACTTGAGATTCTCTCTCTCTCTCTCTCTCCCTCTGCTCTTCCCCCTTCTCACACACTCTTTCTCTTCTTCAAATAAATAAATAAATCTTTTTAAAAAAGTAGCGGTTACCAATATATAAATTAAGTTCTTGTCAGTAGATTCTTATAATGTTGAACTCCCCACCTAAGGAAAACTGTGGCTATTAAAATCCACAGTGAAATATACACACATGTGTGTGTTATATACATACGCACATATTTAATGTAATAATGTGTATATGTATGTATGTATGTATGCATGTATACACATATACATATACACATCTGAACAATGCAATGAAAATTTTGACTGCATTACCAAATCTTCTTTAGGAAAAACAGAATGACATTTTGGGGGTACTGAGCATGGTATATGGGTGTCTAGTTTTTTTTCCAAATGTGAGTTGAAAATTGGTTATTTGTCTGTGTTTCAGGGATTTCAGGGAAAACCATTCAAGAGTTGAAGATTTAAAAAACCAAATGAAGGGGTGCCTGGGCGGCTCAGTCATTAAGTGTCTGCCTATGGCTCAGGTCATGATCCCAGGGTCCTGGGATCGAGCCATGCATTGGGCTCCCTGCTCAGTGGGGATCCTGCTTCTCCCTCTCCTTTTCCCCCTACTTGTGTTCCCTCTCTCTCAAATAAATGAATAAATAAAATCTTAAAAAAACAAACAAACAAATGAAAGTAGATGAAACCAATAGTAATCTAATGAAAACGGGGAGTTATCAGTTGTAATGTTCATGCCACAACAACACTCTGACAGGGGCTTGAGGAAACTGAGGCACAGGGAAGGTAAGAGATGTGATTCCCTCACAGCAACGGGAAGGCCTATCATGTCACTGCAGCTGTAATTAGCCAACTCTGAAGGTGTACCCATTAAATGTCCTCATTTAAAAGTTCCTTTTTTCATGCACAGAGAAAAAAAGATTCCATGATGGAAGGGTCTCTCTTACTCACACCTTACATCACATCACATTATCCAGGATTTTAAAAATGTTTTCTGAAGCGCTGGCATACAGCCGAAACCCCAAGTATACATAAAATACAATTTCCACCACTAATGAAAAGATAAAGAATGCAGGCAAATCATAAACACTAGAGAAGCTTTTAATGCTAATCCATAAAATAGAATGCTCTATAGTACATCAACTTAGATTTATTGAACTTTATCTTAAACAATTGGATTTTTCTGTTATTGCTTTCTGAGAAATGAGCAATTTCTAAACCAGCCTCACCTAAATGCTTCCTACATTTTTCTCTGATAAGCCAAGGGAAATAATAAATATTTATTATTTATTTCAAGGACAGGACATACATTTATTCATAGTATATCCGTTAAAGTAACAATCAGTAATCCCTCCACACATTCAGGGTCATCAAGAGCCCAGTTTTAATTGGGCCTAAACAAACATATTTTGAGTGGAGAAAGGTGTCCTGTGTGCCCCTAGAATTACAAAGTGCTTTGCCCAAAGTCATCAGACTTAATAAGGCTGAACCTTTGCTCCTCTCTTTGACCAAAACTAAGGAGGCAGGGTGTGGCTTCCTGGCGGGTGCGTGACACTGTGTGAGAAGCTTGGCATTTTACCAGTGACCAATGTCAATGGATTTCTTCATGACTTTTCCTAAACATAACAAATACATCATTATGCAAATTTCTTCCCTGCCTTTGGTTAAGCAAATAAACCCTTTAGACCTAGAGTTTCCAAAGAGGCAGGAGGAAAAAATAAAGGAGAAAAATACTGGCCTAAACATTTCTAGAGATCTTAGGTACAGAGTAAAAAGAGAATAAGATCAAATGAAAAAATATATATTTTAAATGACTTTTGATAGGGAAACATGAGATTATACAGACTAAATCTGTGCAGTTTATACATTGATTAGTCATCAATAAAAACACATTTTTTTTCCCTCTTGGTTTTGACTCTGAAAATAGTATTTCTCTAAACTGCCATTTATGCACAGATGCACAAATTTGTTTTATTCCAGTGTAAGGAATCAGAGTAAGCAGTAAGGAAGCCCCACAGTAGTGCATCACTGGGTAACTGCGTCAGTGCTTCTCAGGTGCTTCTGGACCCACCATAGTTAGAGTTTGCAGCAGACGTGGAACTGGCATCCGGAACACTCACTTTAACAGCCAGTGGTCCTAAGGCAAGAGAGCCAGCACTTTCAAATATACTGCCTGAAGCTACACTTTCTCCAGTAACTATTTCAGAGTGCCAGGATTTATTTAAACGTAGAGACAGTAAATGGAAGGTTCTGATGACCTAAGTACAGAATGACAAAACTCCCCATTGCCCTGTCTAATGTAGAGAGGTGGTGGGAATTGAGGAAGTTTTGCTTGATTCACCTGGTCTCAGAATCTCTTAGGAAGCTTTTGTTTTATTTTTTATTTTTTTAAAAGATTTTATTTATTTATTTGACAGAGGTAACAAGTAGTCAGAGAGGCAGGCAGAAAGAGAGATGGAGGAGGAAGCAGGCTCCCCAAAGAGCGGAGAACCCGATGTAGGGCTCGATCCCAGGACCCTGGGATCATGACCTGAGCCAAAAGCAGAGGCTTAACCCACTGAGCCTTCCAGGCACCCCTCTTAGGGAGCTTTTAAAAACTACTAATGACTTAGAGCCCCATCAGAAAGAATTTAATACGTTTGAGATGAGTCCCAAGTATCAGGATTTTCTAAAGTATCCTGAGAGAGTCACATATGCAGGAAATGTTGAAAACCATGGCTTTAAAAGTTTTTAAAAAAGTATCCACTTTTGTAAGGATAACTGTTATACCCTAGGAGAAAGTATTTTCCATATTAAACCTCTGGTATATACTGGTATGTAATATAAGATGCTTTTTTTAATTAATTATAAAACAAAGCTATCATTATTATTATTAAAATATGATTAGTAATATGATCATATTAAATTATATGATAAGATTCTATTATTAAGTCATGATGATTATAAATTGAAATAGTACTATTAAAATGTTATTTTAAAATAGTTTTAGATTATTTTATAATAATAATTATTATTCTTATAATTGGGTAATTCTGGTTAACACGCAGCTGGCTCTCTAAAACAAATTTTGTTGGGGCGCCTGGGTGGCTCAGTGGGTTAATCCTCTGCCTTCCGCTCAGGTCATGATCTCAGGGTCCTGGGATGGAGTCCCGCATTGGACTCTCTGTTCAACAGGGTGCCTGTTTCCCTCTCTCTCTGCCTGCCTCTCTGCTTACTTGTGATCTCTCTCTCTCCATCAAATAAATAAATAAAATCTTTAAAAAAATTAAAAAAATAAAACAAACATTGTTGTCCAATGTTCTCTAAGTGACAACAGACACTTTACAAAGGGTTAGCTCTTTCCATTTACTTCCTAATCTTTCAATGAATTTGGTATCTTACTCTGTCCACTCTGATGATCACGGAGAATGGAGTATAAAGACAGTGCTTCACTTGCTTCTACTTTCAAAGCATGACCGAAGTGTACCTGGAATTTTGAACTTGCATCAGGAATCACAGGGCTAGCTGTCCCAGGTACAAGTGGCAGCTGAGTCGGACTTGGCCTCGTTAGACTCAAAGGAGGAGGAGCCTGATTACGGAACACGGTGGACAGGCAGAGATGCACAGTCTCCTTCATTGCCTTCAGCTGTGAGTCCTACGGAAAAAGAGAGAGGACAACTTTTACATGTGGTTCCGATTGTTCTTTCTTTGATTTGATTCTCCCCATCCTTCCAGCCTGCACTCAGTTCCCCCACAAATACCTACCAGTTTTCAAATGTTAACTTCCTCACTTCTAAATTCCACTCTGACACACTCACTGTTTATGGCTCACTCTATTGTCTATTTTTAGGAGCTACTGTGTCTCATGATATATTTCGAACACCGAAATTCAGAGACATATGTTACTTGATGTGATTTCAGTTGTGATAGTTTGTTGGCAAGGACATGTCCTCTAGGGTCACTTTGTAGACAATGTCTGTAGAAACCTGCCATCTTTCTCTTGGTGTCCATCTCTTTTATGACAAACCATTCCCCTGGCAATGGAGGGCCCTGTGTTTCTCAGAACAGCCTGCAGCACTACTCAGTTTGCCCACAGGTTGGAAAAAAATCAGCTTTGTTTCTAATAAAACACTTATTTCCTGTGGGCCTTGTTAAGTGGTAGGAGCTAATCCAATATGGTTGTAAATTATAATATTTATACTTTCTTATATTTGCATAGGATTTCACAATATTTCAAATTCTTTCACATGCAAGAAATAATTTTATGCTAACATCTGTGGAACTGGCATCATTATTACTATTTTACTCTGAAGAAAGGAAAGTTCAAGATTTTCAGACTGCTTTTTTCCCCTGGTTTATAATCACAAGGCAGACTGAACTAATGTAGACAACAACCATCTGTAACTCCCATCTTAACACCACTGCTAAAATATTTTTATTTTTTAATTTGTTTTAAAGGGAGGGTTTTTCTTTTAAAGATTTTATTTATTTATTTTTGTTAGACAGAGAGAGAGAGAGAATGAGCACAGGCAGGGGGAGTGGCAGGCAGAGGGAGAAGCAGGCTCTCCATTGAGAAAGAAGCCCCATGTGGGACTCAGAGCCAAAGATACATGGTTAACCGACTAAGCCACACAGACATCCCTAAAAATATTTTTAAATGCTGATAAAGTAAATAGTAATAATAATAATAATAATAATAATAATAATACAACTCTGAGTACAAATGACAGAGAGATCTCCAGTGCCAAAATGGAAAGACATATAAATTTTAGGAAAGCTTATGGTAACTCAGGGGTAATGAAGGGCATGGATGTAGACCCAAATAAGGAAATGTCACATAATCATCCATTTCAAGACATGAGATGTGGCCTCTGTGGCAACAGAGAGGAAGAGATTAGTTACTAGGGCCAAGACCCCTGGAGAAGCTGGCACATGTGGAGTGTACCCTTTCAGGGTACCCATGGGTCAGTGAAGCAGCAGAGTCTGTTGTCCTCCTTTTGAGGGGGTATTCTTCCAACCAATCCGCCATCTTTTATATTCTATGCCAGGAACACACCTTCATATAGCATCTTCTCCTATTTCCAGTCTCCTGAAGAGTAGCGACTATGACTTGGATCCTTCCCAAGATCTACCTCTGAGCTTTCCACTCATATGAGATGTGATAAGATTTATCTTTAAGACGAGAGAGAATGTCTTTCTAGAGGAGCAGCAGTTTAAGAAATCTATTTGGTCCAGGCCAGAGATGAAAGAAACAAAACAAAACAAAAGCAGAGGTAGAGCAGCAACTGGGATACGTAAGAAATAGAACCAACGTGTATTTCCTTCTCGTTAGTATTGTCCCGACAGGTTGTCTAAGATGACATAAACATCTGAGAAGAACTAGGCTGGAGGAATGTCGTTAAATGGGCAGGACAGGACCAAGCTGGGCCAAGCTGAATGATGACTTTTTACTCAACATGGTCCCTTGGATCGGCTTGTCTGAGCTCCTGACTTTTTGTCCTTCCTGCACCCCATTAGGTTCAATCCTCTATGTGTGTCCTTTATAGAATCTGTCTCTAATTTTTAATTTATATGGATATATACACATGTGCAAGTTGTCTATTCTGTTCAGTACTGTGTATTTAGCATGTAACATGATCCCTGACACGTTAGAAGGGACTCACCAGAAAGGTTTCTGAATCAATGACTTAAACACGTGGGTGAAAAAGCTGCTTCTACTTATTAGGGAAGGAAAGTGATAAGCTTTATCAATGACAAGAAATTAAATAATAGTTCAGATTTCTCTTCCTAGTGGTGCTTTGTTATAACCATGGTTAACGCTCCTCTCACCACGGAAGAGAACATTGTGGGCTGGGCCAGGAGTGAAAGATTGCAGGGGCACTGAACAATTTAAATTTGTTTTCTGTCTCACATGTTATAGTGAGACAATGGATATAGAGTTAATGCAACAGAGTCAGGCAAGTCTGGGCCCAGATTCAAAGTTAATGTGGCTTTGAAATGCAGCCTTTGAAATGAGACAATCACCTCAGATAATGCAGGAAGTTATGATGGCTATTTTCTTCACTATATTTATATCTTGGCTCCTCTAAATACATGACGTGTATAAAAGTTGTATCTATAACAGGCTCACAGTATATATATTGGCAAAAGGAACAAATTTCTGAGTAATGCCTGAACTTGGATGTGAAAATAAAGAAAGACCTGTAGCAAGTTAATAGCTTCGAACATCGGTTTTCAGGAAATGCTATTCCGGGAAGACACATTTTCCAGTGGAACAATACTTGAAGATATGCATGTATGTGACATTTTAAATGATCTGAACTTGATCATCGCATTTGTTCCCAGGGGTCTCCTGACATGGTCAGGATCATCTCAGGTAACAGATTCAACATCACACAGACATAACTTCCAACTCCCCGATGTTTCACAGCTACGGGGGTAAGTCATCTTTGCTCTTCTGTTCCAACTGATTCCTGAACTCTTAGCTCCTGATTTTATTTCTTTATTGGGCCACAAGCATATGACTTGGCCTCCTGCCTTAGATTCTGTCTCCATTCCTTGATTACACTGTAGACTTTTCCTGCAAGAGATCACAGATTGCTGAGCCACCTTGACCTACTTTGCTCAGCTTTCTACCACGAAAACAGCTCTCTAGTTAGTCTCTCTGACTTAATACCACCTTTTACTGACACTACTCAGACTTGGCTTGACCCATTTCCATAAGCAGGACTCAGACGATGATTTTACATCACGACATCATTATATTTTCATTTATACTGCTGGCTGTAGTTGTAGCCTGTTTTGAAACTGCAGGTTACTGTTCACTTTGAGGTTCACCGTAACTAGATGTCACCTGATGAAATACGGTATAAGCTGTAGAAGATATACTTTGTCCAAAGTCTTACAACCTGGTCCATCCTAGGGTCAGTCTTGTTTTTGCCCTGCTTTTCTTCTTTTTGCCCGAAACCACTTTTTTTTCACTTGCTTTGCCACATAATAGCAAAATGCAAACATTTTTAGGAAGAACCTGAGTAGCTCAGCCTCTTTTTATTTGCAGCCCATCAAGGAGTCCAAATGTATTTGCATCTTAGAGCCTTTACAATTGCTGTTTCCTGTCCTATGAACTCCTTCTCCAAATATCTGTTAGAAAACTTTCCCCTGAAATTTATCTCTCAGCTCATATCATTTTTTAAAAAATTTAAATTCAATTTAATTAATGTATACTGTATTATTAGTTTCAGGGGTAGAATTTAGTGATTCATCAGCTGCATATAACAACAAGTGTCAGATCACATCTTACCTTCTTGGAAAGACAGTCCTCAAGGCCCTTTCAAGGAACACTCCTTCCTTAAAGTCTCTGTCACTTTTCTCACTTTAAGTCCTAGGTAGTCTTGTTGTTGCAAATTACCTTATTGTTTCTATGTTCAGTGTTTTATCTATTTCCATTACGATGTCATTTCTTTGAGGACCAGTGCCTTTCTTGCAGCACCACCAGTTTCTAACTGTTTCAAACAAACAGTTTCAAACAAATGTTTGTTGAATGAATAAATAAAATAAACCCTCCAGAGAACATAGGGTGGTGGTGTTTTACATGAGAAAATATGAAATATTTCTCATTTTATTCTGTATAATGCATAAGTAAAGTATTATTTCAGACATTAAAACACTAGTGCTCGGGGCACCTGAGTGGCTCAGTCAGTTAAGCGACCAACTCTTGGTTTTGGCTCAGGTCGTGGTCTCCTGCGTTGTGAGATTGAGCCCTGCATGGGGCTCTGTGCTCAGTGGGGAGTCTGCTTGAAGATTCTCTCTCTGTCCCTCCCCTCACTTGCTATGACTCTCAAATAAATAAATAAATGTTTAAAAGATAAATAAATTACTAATGTTTTTGCTATATAATACATAAAACTTATTAAAATTACTGTGTACATATATGATCTTAACATGTGGGAGATTTAGAAGGTAATTTTTCATGTGTCTGTAGGTAAGTACTTATCTCAGAAAAATGTGCTTCTTTCCTGGGAACAAGATATAGCTTGCAAAGACAACTGTGCCCCTACTTTCTTATCTCCTGACAGATATAAGTTCATATGATATTATTTGTCTCTTTCTCTGAATTCATTTCTATGAAGATGTGAGGTCATCAGAGAGATCTGGGTGAACATCGGCTGCTGGCTTTGGAAAGACCATGAAGGGCTATGAGTCCAAAGGCTTTCCCCTTAACTTTTATATATGCCATGAAATCAGCTCTATGAATCCTGTATGGTCATTTTTACATCTTTTTAAATTTTTTTTAAAGATTTTATTTATTTATTTGACAGAGAGAGAAAGAAAACAAGAAGGGGGAGCAGCAGAGGGAGAGGGAGAAGCAGGCTCCCTGATGAGCAGAGAGCCTGATGTGGGGCTCCATCCCAAGACCTTGAGATCATGACCTGAGCTGAAGGTAGACGCTGTGCTGACTGAGCCAACCTGGCACCCTTATTTTGATAGTTTTTATTCTTGGTTTAGGTTGTCTCCAGGTCCCTTGTATGTAGGATAAATGGCAAATTCATTAATTCATGAAGTTAGATCTTAATTTATGTATTCAGTCAGGAGCTACCTACAATGCTCCTGTTATGTGTCAGACACGTATGGCAAAACAGGTTTTTGTTCTTTTGCTACTTAGTCCTGGGAATCTGTGCAGGCTGACTAACATTTGTCACTTTTTTTTTTTTTTTTAAGATTTTACTTCTTTACTTATTTTTTGAGAAAGAGAGCAAGTACACAGGAGCAGGGGGAGGAGCAGAGAGAGAGTAAGGGGGAGAATATCTCAAGCAGACTCAGAGCAGAGCCGAATCACACAACTTTCAGATCACGACCGAGCTGAGACCAAGAGTCAGATGCTTAACTGACTGACCCACCCAGGCACCCCTCACACGTACCATCTTTAATATGGATGTAAATAATGCATGCCTTCCTGGGCAAAATTTTGTGACAGTCAGATGTAACAGATTTTTTTTATTTTTAACATGAAATTTTGAGAGATAGATTTCCATACTATAAAGCTGTTTTTATATTCCAGTAGCTGAAGCTGCCTATAATTCATAAGATATTGCCAAATAAATAATTGATTGTTTGGAAAAACCAAGGTTGATTCTTAGATCGTGAGATTATTTTTGTTTATATTGTGATAGTAAACTGAAACTTCTTTCATTAAACATGTCACAAGAAACAAGTTAGAGTGTGAAGATGATTTCATAATATTTATGAGGTATTTGAGGTTATTTGAAGCCCTGATATAACATTCTTAGGAGCTAGGCACCTGAAGAGAGTAAAAAAGTCTCATATAAAGATGATGGAGAGAGGTAGAAAGCAATGTCATTAAACTGTAGTTTTTATCCATTTTGAAGTGAGCTAGCATTTCTACCTGCCTTTATGACTACAGTTTATGAGCCTCATACATATGGTACAAGAGATTTGTTGAAACCGACCTCTAGTAATATGAAATGCTTTATAGTTTACTGTAGCAAAAGGAACGACAAGATCCTGAAGGTTAAAGAGAAAAATTGTTAACACTGACAGGCAGTCTCTACAATCTCATTCATTGATGTTAATAATCACTGTGCTTCCCGGGGGCTTTCCCTGTGCCAAGAGATCTTAGTACTTTACTTTTTTGGATGCACACTGTTTTCTCACCACTGTTATAAAGTAAGTTTTGTTAGTATTCCATTTTGCAGTATTGCACAAAGAGTTTGAGGACTTCGAACATGGTCATTCAGTGGAAGAGTGATTGAAGAAAGGCAGACTGATTCTGAAAACACTGCCACATAGAGCCTCTCATGCTAAATCCAGACTGTAGCACGGTGCGGGCTAGGCACACCTAGGTGGGGAGTGAATAGAGATGGAGTGGAGAAAAGCACAGAATGGGTAAGACAAAGGAGAAAAAAACTATGCTAACCTGGAGTTCTGTGATTCAGACCAAATTATAATTTGCGCATTTAGTATTATGGGACTACACCAGTTTGTACAATCCGCAAGTACATAACATACATTCATTCTCTGTGTTTCTGGAGCCTTCTGACTCCACAAGCAATTATTTCATAATTTTGGGTGCCCAACAAAATGTGAGAGGTGTGGATCTCCAGACCATGTATCATACATGTATTCTGTTTCCCAGAGATCCTACCACATGGTGATCACATGAAGGGCATTTTAAACCTACTTAGCCATTTTGAACCTGACTAAGTGGATTATCTGAAGTCAGATGCGGGAAAAGATTAAATGCAAGGAAGAAAATTCCACAGTCAGAGTTGCTAAAAACATCACAGGAGACTGGGCTGCCTCGGGATCACATGAATCCCATTCTTTCTAGGATTTAAAGCATCTTGTAGAGATTGTGGTAAGGGTATTAGAGAAAGGACTAAGAAAAACAAAAACAAAATCAAAACAAAGAACGATGATCTAGTGGAATTTTAGGATTTATATGTATCTCTGATTTTCTGATTCTCTCAACTCTATAAAGAGTCTTGTCCCTTTTTAAAAAGTAATATTATGTAGTATGAGTTGGATATAGTCAGAGAGTAACATAAATTAGTATAAACTTCTTTTTTATAAGTTAAAAAATCCTATAAAGCTGGAATCTTGGTAAGATGAATTATGCTTGGCCTACTAGCAGGCTTCCTTAAATAGTTGGAAAAATATAAAATAAGACAATCACAATGGAACAGAGTTCTTAAAACATCTAATTGCTCATTCAAAACATTTGTCCCAAAGATCTAAACCTTAAGAAAGAATATCACCAGAATTCATAAAATGATCTTACTAATTAGTTATTGCAACACTTTCTAGATATCCTGTTTGAGAAGTTATTTATGTTAGCTGTGAAGTGGTTTTGATCATATGTTGTAATGAAAATGCCTATGTGAGACCCAAGTCTCTGGGAAGTAGAATTTTAGCCTGGTCCTTCACAACTACAGTACACCAAGGAGATACCATAGGAACTCCAAAATGAATTAACCTGAAATATTCCATCTCCTCTTTCCTGTATCAAAACACCCAGGGTTGCCTGGGTGGCTCAGTGGGGTAAGCCTCTGCCTTCAGCTCGGGTCATGATCCCAGGGTCCTGGGATTGAGCCCCGAGTTGGGCTCTCTGCTCACTGGGGAGCATGCTTCCCTCTCTCTCTCTGCCTGCTTCTCTGCCTACTTGAGATTTCTCTCTGTCAAATAAATAAATAAAATCTTAAAAAAAAAAAAACCCATAGTTTAATCTGGTGGTTAGGAAGCAACTGCTTTTCTTTACACATCTGCTATATGTATACAGTAAAGTATTGCAAAGCAAGTCTATAATCATATTACTTGCTTATTTTTTTAAAATAAAGTGGTTGCTATGTTGTGATCACAAAAATGGAAAGCTCTTAACAGCAGATAGCACACTTTCTTCATTTTCTAAAATAACATTTTGAAAAATAGAGGGCATATAGAGAAGAAAATAACAATTATAAAAAATATCAGGTAAATATCAATCTGAATTAAATATTAAAAAGCATCATGTTTATTACATATTATATATTTGTTATATATGATATTTATTATACTTTTATAAAATACATGATAGCATGCATATATATATTGGTAATATACACCCATATTACATATACCTGATGTATATATACAATGTATATACTATATGAGGCATGTATCTAATGTACACAAAATATCTATATGTGTGTGTATAAATTAAAGACTATCTGTGTCTATACAACTACTAGAAAATGAAACACTTGGGAAATAGTAGAAGTAATTTTAAGCATTCTTAGTGTGATTTTACTCCATCTTTCCCCAAAGTCAATTGGGTCCTCAAATTTGATATATTTTTATATTTCATCTATTTATATTATATATAATCCAAAACAAATGTGATTTGTGTATTTGAACAATTGTTAAGTACCATATATATAATTCTGAATTTTTTATTTAACAATATATATTATAGATGTATTAATAGTGATATAAATGTCTTCATATGTATTCATTAATATTAAATTTTGATTACTATTTGAAAATATGAGTATGGAACATACATGAAATATATATGCTAATTCTAATGGTAAGCATTTAAGTTATTTCAATTTGGTATTAACACAAACGTGTTGTATTTCACGTCCTTATACATGTGTCCAAGCACATAGGGATGAGTGCAAATGCTATGATACACACGTTTAAAAACTGATTTAATAATTACACTACCACCCCTAGTGTATTGGAATATGGGATCATTAGACTTTTTAATTTGTATCAATCTGATGATGTTGAGATGACATCTCTTTGTTTTTATTTACATTTTCATTTTTCTTAATTAGGTATCTGTTGTTAATAAATTGCAATGAGGGACGCCTGGGTGGCTCAGTTGGTTAAGCAGCTGCCTTCGGCTCAGGTCATGATCCCAGCGTCCTGGGATCGAGTCCCACATCGGGCTCCTTGCTCAGCGGGGAGCCTGCTTCTCCCTCTGCCTCTGCCTGCCATTCTGTCTGCCTATGCTCGCTCTCTCCCCTCTCTCTCTCTGATAAATAAATAAAATCTTTAAAAATAACAATAATAACAAACTGAGGGTTGCTGGGGGGAGGGGGTTTGGGAGAAGAGGGTGGGATTATGGACATTGGGGAGGGTATGTGCTTTAGTGAGTGCTGTGAAGTGTGTAAACCTGGTGATTCACAGACCTGTACCCCTGGGGATAAAAATATATGTTTATAAAAAATAAAAAATTAAAAAAATAACAATAATAATAATAATAATAAATTGCAATGAAATATAGCAGAATGAAGAAAGTGCATGTGTCTCAACTGTACTTTCAAAAATTTATATACAATTTTAAGGAACATTGCTGTATACATACTGATTTAGGATTATGCTGTCTGTCTCTTGCAATGATCTATAATTATCCATTTGGAAAATTTTAAGTCATTATCTCTACAAATATTGCTTCTGTTTGTTATTCCTTTTGGAACAGGTATAAATTTTAAAAATTGATATACATTTCTCATTATCTGTTTATTTTCTATTTAGTTGTACTTTTGTTATGTTAGTCTAGGTAATTGATATTAATTTTCTGTACATTTTACTTGTCTTCAGTTCTATTATGTCCACTCACCCAATCTGCGACTGAGCAAAGTTAAAGTCTCAATTACATGCGTCATTTTGTTCTAATTCTACAATATCTACTTGATGTTTTTAATAGTTTCCAAGTCCAATGAAAAATATTATCCTTTTATCTCTTTGTCTATTTCTCTACTGACACACACACACACTCATCTTCATGAAATCTTTGTTTCCTCATTCCAGTGTCTGAATCAGTTTCAGTTACGCTTTCCTCGGTTTCTTTTTGTACTTTGATCAGATTCTATTCCCTCTCCACACGTCTAGAAATACTTTTATTATATGTCAAACACTGTGTAGAAATGAACCAAAAAATCTCCAGAGGTTATCTTCCACATGAGAGGGTCTGTCTTTCCAGTGTTAGGCAGGATGATGGCTGCTAACACCAACCTAATGAAGAACTGATCTTAGCCAGGTGATGCATTGAAGGCTTATAAAATGCAGATTACTCCTGGATGGCCCTGTTCCTTTGGCACAGACTTTCCATGCTTCTGATTGAGAATAATGTGGTGTTTGTCTTCTCAAGTCTGAAATACTATGATTGATTTCTCAGATTCAGTTTCCTGTATTAATAAGTGCTAGATACATGTTCTCAGTATTACAGAAAATGACACTGGATATTTGATAAATGGGTGTGAGTAAACAAAGAGATTATTTTAAAGTCACTCTACCTTTTGTTCTGAGTGAATTAAAGAATAGAGAAATGTTTATTTCCTATTATTTCATAGAGGTGATTTAAAAATTGAAAAAAAAAAAAAGAATGAGAGGCATTAAGAAATTTTGCCACATTCTGTAACAATTAAGCAGAACAGTAATTCTAATTATATAATCAATTAATCCCTTTCTATCTCCCTTTCCATATGCCAATTGCCTATTCTCCACGTATGTCTCATATGAAGAACAGCCTAAGGCTGGCATCAGCAGGAGTTGTGGTTTATCCTGACCATGCACATTTGAAACACAATGAGACATTAATAAAACCAAAATGAAATAGAGGAGGTAAAAAGCATTGAAGAAAATCTTTTGGAATTAGTGGTGATGGTAGCACAACTTTGTGAATTTTAAAAATGTGACTTTTATACTATGTAAATTATGCTTAAGGAAAGCTGTTATAGAGAGGGATTTATGTCATTCTCTCCTGCGTTATCTTTATATGAACAGAGCTGGTTAGGAGGGCTACCTCCTTCCTCTCTCAGTCTCCCTCCAGAATTCTGATTTACGATTTCCAAAATTAAAAGTGTCAATGACTACTTCGATTTGTTTCCTAACTCATTCACCCAGAGTTAATACATGGCATCTTTGCTGGTGCTTTAAAACATGTTTATTCATGGTGTTAGAGAACAAATGTACCGGTAAGGTGGAAAATGAAAAGTCACGAACTCACAAGGCTGAACCTTGAGTCAATTTACTGTAGCAGCAAAAGAGAGGAAAGATTTGGGTTCCAAAGGGAGTGTCAAACACTCATGAATTCTACACCCACCTTCCAGGTACAGCATCTGGAAATGCATCAATAAATCAAGTGAAGCAATGGGTCTACCCTAGCTTTGTGTGCTAAAACTTCAATTAGGATTCAGAGATGTTAACTTACCCGGTCAAGAGCCGCTTTCTCCAGCTCATTTTTGGCCACAGCTAATTTTTGTTCCAGATCAGTAAGTTGTTGGGCCTATAAAATGAAAGAAAGACCAATCTTTTTAGTAAATTCTGTAACATCCCTTTTCACTTTAAGCATGTTTCATTCATTGTAGAGAACAACAACAACAACAACAAAAACTTTGTGAAATATATTTAGAATTCAAGTTAAAAATACTCCATGACCTTTGGTTAAGCTTCAGAAAATAGTGTGTTCTGGATTAATTAGTATGTAGTAAATTCTTCGGTGGACCAAAATATCTAGTTGCAAAGTTCCAGCTCCAGTCCCGGAATATACTTTGACATAATAAATCAGTTATGTTTCTAGTTGTTCCATATTGAACTGTATTTCCCCAAAATTTCTATGTTGAAGCTCTAATCAACTCCCTCCCACTTTGTGGCTGTATTTGGAAACAGGGCCTTTAGGAAGGTAATTAAGGTAAAATGAGGTTGTAAATGTAGGGCTCTCACCCCATACAATAGGCGTCCTGATAAGAAGAAGAAATACCAGATGCATGCTCACACAGAGTAAAGGTCATATGAGGATCCATGGAGATGAATGCCATCTGCAAACCAGGAAGACCCCCTCACAAGAAATCAAGTCTCCCAGCACCTTAATCTCAGACTTCTTGCCCTCAGAATGGTACGAAAATACATTCCTGCTGTTTAAGCCACCCAGTCTGTGGCTTACCCTATGGCAGTCTCTTGCTATGGCAGCCTCAACAGACTAACATAATAGCATTCATTCTTTCTATTTTTCAGTTTTAATCCAACACACATCTCTATCCCACCATATGCTAGTACCTTTGCAAATGCCGTAACTCTTCTGTTAAAAGAGCAAAGGTCTCAGATTTGGAAGATGTATTTTACTTTATTTTATTTTTTTTTTTAAAGATTTTATTTATTTATCAGAGGGGGGGCGGAGAGCAAGCACAGGCAGACAGAATGGCAGGCAGAGGCAGAGGGAGAAGCAGGCTCCCCGCTGAGCAAGGAGCCTGATGTGGGACTCTATCCCAGGACGCTGGGATCATGACCTGAGCCGAAGGCAGTTGCTTAACCAACTGAGCCACCCAGGCATCCCTGGAAGATGTATTTTAAAATCCTGTATCCACCAATTCCTATCTACATACTATAGCTATCCTTACAAGAAGATGCTTAGCAGCCTCACAAAGGACCCGGAGAAGAACCTGCCTCCCCTCATGGCTCAGAACCTCTCTATACCTCTGGACTTACCCTGTCTCCTACATTTAGCCAATGAAAAGAATCTCAAGCTGGAAGGAACAGAGGATCTTTCTGATGTTCTTATTGGGGAAGGGGATTGAATTTGCCAGGAAAAGTTGACAGCAGAAGGTTTATCAATTAACTACCTAATTAGCTACCTAACCCATATACATAAAATACATCATAAATGTACTTAAAAAATGTGTGTGTGTGTGTATCCTTAAAAATAAAATTTTGAATTAAAAAAAGGTGAAGAAAGTAGCTTCCAATATGAAGGTACCTATAAGTAGTAGAAAACCAACAAGCTCTGAGCCCCAGGCCCCTTCCTGCACTCGCCTTGGTCCTGTTTGTCTCTATCCTTCCTTCTATTCCCATTACCTGACCCCACAATGTGAGGATCTTGGGACCACAGACCTCAGTCTCATATTCTTGACCCGGGGCTCAGGCTACCCTGCCTATTCTACATCACTGCTGTCCTAGGGCCATCTACCTTTCTCAAACACTGAGCACTCAAGACTTACATGGCGACTGTCCTTGGCTACCACAGGCCCTGCCTAACCCAATGCCTCAATGGAAGGAAGGAAAAGAAGGTCTCTTTTATTTCTCCCTGTGTCCTCAGTGAAGGATAGGAGTTAGGGACAATAGAGAGGGGCAGCGGGTGGGTCTCAGTGGGTCAGTGGTCAGCTTACACTCCCACTAGTTATGGGCTAGGTCCTTAGAAACTGGGGGGAGGGAGTAAGCATGTCCGTGCCACTCAACATTTTAGTCACCATCTGGAAGGAATGCCCATGCTGCCTGGCAATCCCCCATGTCTTGCTCACTTCCTTGCCCCCGCCCCTCCCCCCATCCCAGGTTCATATGCTGTTTTCTATCTTAGGCTCTCTTTGGTAGGCAGACACTCTCCTCAAGATGCTGTAATCAGTTACCTGCAGTCCAGAAGGGTCTGCATAGGCACAGGACATCCTGCCTTAGCCTGTTTTCCTCCTTGTAAGGGTTTTTCAACCCAAATCCTGTGATTCATACTAGAAGATCTCCACTAAAAAATGACACAGAATGTTCAGTAATATAGCAATCCAGGAAGCTTGTATTAGGGCAGATAGAATGGATTCCATCAGAAATAGCAAATATGCCTTTGAAAGCTATAATGCCAGCAATTCCAAGGATTTCAAGTATTTACCTCTTCTAGGAACTCACTGAACCTGGTAAAATCTAGCCAAGAGATTTTGGAGGACAGAAGGTTACAAGAAGAGTAAGGGAAAATAATCAAAGGAATTGCAGATACTAACACATATTATCAAATGTTGGTGCTAGTTTTGGAAGGATGAGCTACTGGGCTGACTTGTATATAATAGTTATAAAATTACATAAAACAGTAAGAATTCTATGAGTATCTAATGATCAGAAGACATATAAAAGACTGAGGACTTTACCATATGGTAAATTTTATTTGTTTTAAGTCAAATGTATTTGTTTTCTCAATTTAACTCCTGCAAAATAAAGGATAGGGCTACTTATGAAGAGCTAGTCATGATTCTGAGGCGCTTTCATTCACATCCAATCACAGAACAAATATCTATGAAGTGACTGATTTTCTCAGGCCAGGAAACATCATCTGTGTACATAGATTCAAAATATACATGGAGAGGCAAGCACGTAAAGTGAAAATCACAGTAAGAAATTCTAACTGCTAAACACAAAATGTATAGTCTAAAAAGTCAGAGTGCCTTCTTTAATAAAGGAAACAGCAAATAACTGTAACATTTAATTTTCATACATGTACATCTTCTCATTTGAGCTTTCTAGTCCAGAAGCTAGAGTCCATACCATAAATCTTATTTTACTTAAAAGAAAGAAAGAAAGAAAGAAAGAAAGAAAGAAAGAAAGAAAGAAAGAAAGAAAGAAAGAAAATGTTTCTTCTGAACTTTAAGTTTTTACAGACCACAAAACATGGGAACCTGGGGTTTGGCTGCACCATCCAGGCTTACTTCTGGAGCTGTTCCTTACTGTTTTTCTCTGAAGTTCAACTTAAATTGAGCTGAATTATGAAGGATGACATTAATGCCACATATAACATAGAAGTATCTTTTTTTTTTCCTTCTGAGAAATGAATCTATTGCCCTGGTGAATACTAACAAAAGTCTCGGCTATTTCATCTTCTGATAGAGCATAAGAAAAGGAAGTGCTACAGGGATATCAGCATAGTATCCAGCCACAGTGTTTTCTGGCATGGCTTTCTGGTTGGAAATGGATCCATCTAGAGCCAGATCAGGAAAGGATCAATACAGACTTTGAATAGGGAATTCACAACAGAGCCTCCTCTTAATGTTCTGGCCATTGTGAAGTTATAAAAAAAAATTTGGAGGGGACTACTGTGACTCATTTACAGGGGACATAGGTTGGTGAAAGACTACAATAGCTGGGTTTTTCAGGGGCATGGATATAACGGCCCACATTACAGTAATCAGTAACGGCCCACATTACAGACATCAGCGAAGCAAGGTCAGAAATCTTTAGAAGTTTCTTAACAATGGTTGTGCTATTTTGTTATTAAGAAGATGGCAGTTGTTCTACAACCAATAAGACCATGCAGGTGTGTTCCAGAAAATAATGCAGAAATAATGGATAGTGAATACAAGAGAAGTTCTATTAAAGTGTGGCATGAGCATATTAGAAATTCTACATTTTAATTCCAGACTTTAACATTGTAAAATAGGTGCTATTACAAAATAATCTGTATTCTATGTTTTTTACACTAAAATATTTTGTGGTTATAATATAAAAAAAATATTAGAACTTATATTTAGGCATTTTCTAGATCTCCTCTATGTTATTTATGCTTATAATGTACATGACATGGTAGTAAAAGAATAATATGGTAACAATGATAACAATGATGATAAAGGACCTAAACTCTCTCTCTATATATTCATTCTGCATAACAACTCTGTCTGGCACATGGTATTGTTTCTATCCTTTTTAAATGAGAAACTAAGAGATTTATGAAATACCTTGCTCAGAATCACACAGCTGGGCAATAACATATCTAGAATTCAAATCTAGGCAGCTTGTATCCACAGCTGGTCCTCCTCACCACTAAAGATATGAATGTATGTGTTCTATTTATAACTAAAAATTTACATATATTAAATGACATGTGCTCAAAATTTACTGATGACCTTTAGACTAAAAATGTTTGGAATCAACTCAGAACCTTGGAGAAATTTTGCATGCTTAAGATTTTTCTCCCAATGAGGATGATAAAGTCATAAAAGAAATGTTCTCAAGTCCTCAGTAGGATGTACTTGGTGGTTGGTGAAAAAGTAATAACAGGATTGAATTTTTTATCTATGATCCAATGTATCTATTACCACATAAGAAACACATACTCCCTGCTCAGCAGCCCTAACCTAAAAGATGGGGATCATAGTCAAGAGAGACCACACAGACAACCCTACCATCATCACCGCCATCTCTACATTCCACTTTACTGTAGAGTTAGAAGACAGAAAATCAATAATTCTTACTTACATCTACTCAACCCTCAAAAAGTAGGAAGTTGCAGTGCCAAGATTATCTCTGGCCATCAGATTCTTGGATGCTGTGTCTGCTCGTTTCAACATTAATAATTTGGGAGTGACACTGAGAGACATGGGACTGAAGGACTAAAACACGTACAAGGACCAAATTTAGACCTCAAATTACACAGGAATATAACTTAGCATAACATCTGCTTAAAAGTGTTATTAAAGGTTTTAGTTAACTAAAATTATGAAGTTCAGTAAGCCTTTCCATTGGGAAATAAAAGCAAGCATATATAATTTTCTTCAAAATTTGAGTTTTTATTAGTCTCATATTACCATCATGTGTATATGTATATGCATGTAACACTCACGGCCATTTAAAGAAAATCTATCCTGAAATACTTTTTTCATTATGTCTTGGAAGTTGATTCCCTTTCTCCCCTCAAGAACATTGCCACTTTGGAGGAAAGCGGCTTACAGCCTTTCTCTGTCATACATATTTTTAGGAGAGGTTATCTCAACACTCAGTTCCAGGGATGGGGATGTAATTTCTTACAGCAATTTCTCTATCTCTACTCCATAGTCAAATGACTGTGATTGGGTTTAGGCATCTAATTAACATCAGGCCAGAGACAAGAAGATATATACTGGTGGCTTCTGGAAGGAAAATTGTCTCTCTTCATCTGATTAATAGATGGTATGTTTTGTTCTTTCTCTTGGTAGTAGAGTATAAGGATGTTTACATCTCAGTGCTAATAGCCTTATCTCCAGAATAAAAAAGAACATCATGAGGCAAAAACTCTACTAGAGAAGAAAGCAGAGCATAGAAAAGAGCAAATAAATATATTACAGGATCTGGTGACTTTGAAAACATTGCAATCAAACCACATCTGAAATAAAAGGAACCTTGCATTTTCACTACTGTGTTCATGAATTCATTATTCATGAACTAAATTCTTGTTAAATATTTATATTTTCCATTATTTGAAAAGAAAAGATTCCAGTCTTCTTCTTATTATAACTGGTATTGGTCTAGTCCTTCTCCATAAACAACCATGAGCTAATTAGGTCATGAAATATGGAGAGCTCACTAGGTGGGACCTGTCACTGTACCAGCTTTCTGGCTGAGGGCCATTTCCCACCCAGCTACAAGGGCTGGGGCCCCAGCAGCTCACCGCAGTTGCACTGAGCTGTGAAGGCAGAGATGGGAGTTGGGAGCAGATTCAATACCTGCAGTATAAAAGAGAAGGGGAGTGGAGAAAAAGAGAGATGAGCAAGAGCGAGTTTCCAAAAGTCAGTTTGTGGGGATGTTCCTACAAATCCTTGGCTGAGAACTGGGCTGCACATAAATAAGGCAATATATCACACAAGGCTAATCATGAAATAACTGTTAAATGGCTGAGAGCAGAAGAGAGACAACTGAGTTTGAACACGGCAGAAGGATGTTAGCATTCCAGACACATTCATAAGCCTTATTAACACCACAGGCAACAAAGTAACAGCTTTTAGATTAATAGCCATGCACGAGAGTAGTGGTTGGCGAATTATCATCCCAAAGGCTAAATCTGGCTCGTTGCCTGTTTTTGTAAATAAAATTTTATTGGAACACAGCCACCTTTATTTATATATTGTCTAGTTACTTTTGTGTCACCATAGTGGAACTGGGTAGCGGCAAGAGGGACCACATCGCTTGCGAAGACTAAAGAACTTATGTGATCACTTGTAGAAAATGTTTGGTGAGTCCCCCTCTAATATGAAGTCTACTTTGGGCCGACCTTAAGAATGTCTACATCAAAATCTAGATAAGATTCTGGGAGGTTGATTTGGGGGCAGAGTTTTGGAGGTTTATCTCAGTCAAGTGAGAAGAACTTGGATATCTTCTTGGACTTTCACGTATCTACACTTAAAAAGTATAGAGCCAACTCTACAGTAAGGTGAATATGGGCATTTTAACTGCATCACTGGACAAAAATTAACAATCTTCAAAAGAATATAAAATCCAGAATCACTCTAGCATGTGAACGGCAATGTCCAGCACAAAATAAAATCTTACTAGGTATTCAGAGAAATGAAATGTATCACTCAAAGTTAAACAAAAGAGTACACAATGGTAGCTGTAGACAAATCATCTTTAATGCCCAAACATTTCCTTATAGAGTTTTGTTCTTTACATTAGCCTTGAGAATCATGACAGCACTTTCTAGTTGCCTTCCTGGTATTCTACTTAGCTTTTTGGATCTTAACTAATGAATCTTAGACTCTAACCCACACATCAAGAAATTGCAAAAATTCCTGTAAAATGGCTGTAAGTTTTATTCACTATGACTATCATAAAAATAAAGTCATTTTTGTCTTCATGAAAGATGGATATCAGATGACTCATTTTATACTACGCATTGGGTAGTTTCTGTGATCGATAGAAACCTGGATTGAATATGCTGCTTAGAAAAATGGTCTTGAAGTACCTAGTTTTTCTTTACTGTTATACTTATTTACTACATGAAGGTAAAAACCTTTCCTTAGTTACTATGATTCTGTTTTGTTTTTGTCTATCATAAATTTTCTAAGAGGCAGTGACTTGTAGGATTAATGATTCCAGATCATAATATAATATGTAATTATTAACTTGAGAGAGATTGAGAAGAAATGTAGGTTATCTGACCTGTACCTTTCTCAGGCAGGTATCATCAGCTCAATATACACTATCTTCTAAAATCCTGGATGAAAAGTGGTCCTTCAAACTACATAATTAGCTAGCTGCTAAATCTTAGAAATTAATACTACTTCAAATAATTGTGAGTACAAATAAATAAATACTTCGTGACTATAAATGAAGTAGTTACTGCTTCTGTGTTATTGTATTCATAGATTTTTTCATATTTATATACATTCTCTTATCTGATATCGATCTGTATTTTCATTTTATTCTCTCTCCTTGCTATTACATAATAATAAATACCATTTAATAATCACAAATACAATTTTTAATTTCCACAGGTGGCAGATACATGACCATTCCCGTATATTACCTCCCACATTTTATCATTTACTCTAAGAGGTATATAGTATACCATGTTTGACTAATGAGGAAAAAAGGATCAGAGAGAATAACATAGAAGTAGAATGAAGTTTTGGTACCAAACCTGCCTGTCTCCAGACATGTCACATTGGGCTACTTTTACTCTAATGATTTCAAAGCTAAATTGGACAACATAGGCCCTAGGTGTATCTACAAAGCCTCTTCAGTCATGGCTCAGTTTCAGTATCTTTCCATCTCTCTGTCCTTCTTATTCCAAGAAACAATTTCCCCCCCAAATTCTTGCAGAAAGTTATTATTACTTTATAAAAATGTTTGCATTTGTATTCTAATTTTTTCATTATTATTATTCCACCAATGGGTAAGTACTTTAATCCTGCTCACCGCAGGCCTCTGTGATGGGAACATTTTGTATTACGCAAATAGTCAATTATCTCCTTTCTTGGAAAACTGCCCACTACAACCTCTCAAAAAGCTCCCATCCTTCTTTGATTTATTACAACTCTGTTTATATTTATTTACTTATCTATTTATTTTGCTATTTCTCTGCCTTATATTCTGGTTTTTCTTCCTCTTTTTTCTACCTAAAGTTGAGAATTTGTGGAAAACTGTGGTTTCTAGTACACCTATGACTCATCAAACAGTCCTATTCTGATACCCTTCCACAAATTTTTAAATTTCTTGAAAGGTCAAATTATCACATTCTTCAGATTCCTCAAAATCAGTCTGCAGAGAATGGAAGTCATAACATTCTCTCTGTTTATATTATTGTCAATGGCATATCACATTGGTTTCCTATTGCTGCTATAAACAAATCATCACAAGCTTAGTGGCTTAACACAAATGTATTCTCTTAAAGTTCTAGAGGTCAGAAATACAAAGTAAATCTCACTGGGTAACATCAAGGCAATGACAGGCCTGGTTTCTTCTGGAAGCTCTAGGGTAATATCTGCTCCTTGTCTCTCCTAGCTTCCAGATACTGCCTGGACTCCTTGGCTTGTGGTTGCTTTCACTGACATATTATCCTCTCTGACTAACCCTCCTGCCTCTTTTTTATAAAGACTTTTGTGATCCCATTGTTAGCAAAAAATACAGGAGGACTTATCCAAGTCAAGATTCTTACCTTATGTACCTCTGCAAATGATCTACTGCCATGTAAAATAACATATTCACAGGCTCTGGGGATTAGGATGGAGATACCATCACAGGGTTACTAATTACCCCGTGTCTCAAACACATCATCTCAGCCCCACTCTCAAAACAAGCCATTTGTTCCATCTCTACCGCTTTTATTAGAACTACCAAAGTGGGTCCTCACTTCTACTCTTTACTGATTGCTGCAACTGGTTTTTCGTGTTCTCTGCCTTTTGTGTCTACTTTTCTTGCCTTTCTCCAGGAAGTCACCCTGCATATTCCACCATGTTTATTTTTCATGAACCTTTCTTTTAACTTGTTTCTCCTTGATTCAAAAAAGAGAGAGAGAGAGAAACAACAACAACGAAACTGTAGTTTTTCCTTATTGTTTCAGGATAAATACAAACTCTTCCATATTCAGGTTGAAGCCTGTCATAATTTATCCTACACTATCTTTAGGGGCAATTACTTTATTTTTTATTATTATTATTTTTTATAAACATATAATGTATTTTTATCCCTAGGGGTACAGGTCTGTGAATCGCCAGATTTACACACTTCACAGTACTCACCATAGCACATACCCTCCTCAATGTCCATTACCCCACCTCCTACTCCCGACCCCCCTCCCCGCAGCAACCCTAAGTTTGTTTTGTGAGATTAAGAGTCAGTTATAGTTTGTCTCCCTCCTGATCCCATCTTGTTTCATTTATTCTTCTCCTACCCCCCAAACCCGCCATGTTGCATCTCCACTTCCTCATATCAGGGAGATCATGTGATAGTTGTCTTTCTCCGATTGACTTATTTCACTAAGCATGGCAAGGGGGGGGCAATTACTTTAGTTGGACAAGACAATCTACCCCACCCAAGCCAGGCCAAAAATAGTATTGCTCACTACCTTTGGTAATGGGAGTAGTCTAGAATGTGTCCATCTTCTTCACTTAATTTGCCTTGAATAGGCTGACAAGCAGGAGTTCTTCAGAAATGTCTATGTGAAGTTGCACTACAAGTCTATGCTGCTAATTTGGAAGTTATGTATTTTCAGATTATCTCAGATTCTAATGTCTTCATTTTATTTTTTCTTATTTATGTATGTCATTATATGAAATTTCTTCATTATCTCTTTCTCCTTTTCCATTCTATTTGCTGCAGGCATAATAAATCCCCAGCACCTTATACATTTATATCCTTTCAAGTAGAGGCCTTCCCATTTTTCCTCCCTCCCTCCCTCCCGCCTCCCTTTTCTCTTTCCTTCCCTCCCTCTTTCCCTTCATTCTTTGCTTCCTCCCTTCCTTTTCTCACATTTTCATTTATCAGATATTATTTTCAACATCCCAGTAGGAGGTCAGTCACAAATAAATACAACATGACATAAAGGCAATACCTTTATATTATGAAGCTTGGAGCCTAAGGGCTTCCTAAACACTTCTGTATTCACCCCGAGAACTGTCAATGTGTCTTTTACATAGTAAGACAACAAAATTATATCGGTGCTCTCTTTGAAGTCGCAGGCACTTTAACTTTACTGGTAGAATTACAAGTGTTTTACTAGGCCCTCAGAAGAGACAAAGAAGTATTTTGACCTGAGAGCATTGTATAATATCTCAGTGGCCTTCTTTATACTTTACTTAACACCTTAAACACCTCAGGGTCTACCCATGTACCTGCTCTTTCTGCTTAGAATCATGGAAAGTTCCCTGCTATCCTGTTTTCCCTGGTCAATTCCTATTCATCTTTACACTGCAGTTGAAATGCTAATTCTCATAGAGATCTATTTCTGAGCTGCAAATATAATTTTAGCATTCTTGTCATAGTCTCTTGTGAAATGTTATATTTTTTTCTTCCTATTACTTTTACCAGTTGTGATTTTTAAAATAGAAAGTGATTGGAAGGATATGGACACCAACCAATAAAATCTGAGTCTGCCTGCAATGCCAGAACAAGGTCTTGAGAGTTCTCTGCTTGACAGGTGTCAAGCAGTCAATCTGTCTGTGAACAGAAGCACCGTGGCAGCTCCTAAGCAGGCCTGCCATACCTCCTCAGCCCAGAAAGAGACATGAGGCCAAATCAATTTGGACAGTTTATTACTCACTCTGAAAACATAAGGAAGATCAGCATAGTGTTGTCACTCCATGTCTCTTAATATCACTGGATGACATCAAACCAGGGAGCCATATCAAAGGCAACATATGTGGTGGCTCTCTTTCTGCCATTGTGGATCCAGCTCCCAACTACAGCAGAGCTTACAGCTATACCCAAAGGAGGGGCTGAAGTGTAATATGGAAAGTCTCATGCTTTACTGACATTAGGAAGGCTGATAAGAAATTGCTACGTGGCCACCTCCTGAAAGATAAGAAGCAGATGAGAAACAGTCTTGTAACAGCTGCAAATGTGACTACCTGATGACCTATCCTTGTATGTTCTGTGGAAGACCACAGGACATTAACCCAATACTTGGGTTAAACTACATGTTAGCCTTGCCTAAGCCATCTAAGCGAAGATATGCATGGTTATCAGGGTGTTAGGGCTGAGCCATTGTGCTATAACAGGTGTTAGCCATTTATTGCTGAATGACAACTAAGTGCTGGGAGACACGGATGAAGGAGGCAATGGCTATTTCACAGTTGGTACAGAAGTATTTCAATAGTTGGAACAATCTGCATGTCTATATTAACGTATACTAGTTATTACAGTTGTATACAGTAATTGTTGTATACAGTTGTATACAGTTATTACAGTTGTCATCTAACCATTTATCTATCTGAATGTTAATGCCTCATTCCCTCACTAGGCAACAGGCTCACGACACAAATTGCTTCTGTTTTGCTAACCCTTGAATCAAAAATTCATAGATTCGTGATGGGTACTGGATGAACAAATGAACAAATGAGTAAATTTGATGCTGATGCCTTGGAATGTACTAAGAAAACAGGTATCTTAATCTTCCTCCTTAATTTGTTTTGTCCTCATTTGTGTCTGTCGAGCCCCAGTGTTTACAAAAACTCTATACTTAGTTGAACATTTTGAAGAGTTTTGAGTCCTTACTTTTCCAGCCCAAAGAATGCTTTTCTGAGAGCCTTTTCAGTCCATCATGTAAATCTCCTTTCTGGCAGTTAATTGGCATGAAAGACAATGGCTGCACTTCCTTCTAACAGGCACAGGAAGTGATGGTTTAACAACACTGACAAGAGTGCTGAAGGGATAGCAGATAAGATTTGGCATAAAATTTTGTAGGTGTCAGGATCAAGTCAGGGGTAAATATTTTGAATAGGTGTATTTTTTTTTCTATGTCAATCTGCTTAAAAGTCATGGTCCCCTCTATTTGTGCAAATCCTCCTGCACTCAAAGGCTGGATGTAGCCAATTGCTTCAATTTTCTTATTGCCGAAGTATAGCAGCTACTTTGGATGCTTATCCAAATATCCTTTCAAAATTTTCATTCCACTAAGTGAATTTTGTTGAAAGCAGCAGGTACTAAAGCATCTGCACACCAGCTTGTCAAATTCCCTACTACTGCCAATCTGTATTTTTTTCCCTTTTATATTCATTTTAATGCATTTTAGCAGAGACTTTTAATACATTTCCATGTCCTATTTCCTACCAGACTTATTTTGTTCTTTTCACCTTTTTGTTGTTGTTGTTGTTCTTTTTCAATTTAAAAGTGGAGCATTTGGCAATTAGAAAGTGAGCTAAACTCTAGGGAATACCTGAAGCCCTAGAAATGTGGCATTCCCGCAGAGATGGAACAAAGACCTTGCAACCTATGTCAGTATCTCACCTCCCATGGAACTGCATAGAACATGAACTACCTTTTTCAACACACTGTATTTTTTAACATATTAAATCATGCTTAGCATCTGCAAGTCAAGCTCTATACAATTTCCGCATATATTTAATTGTCAAGCATCCAGGCCAAACATCAGTATCTTTCTGGTTTTATTAGATGTACAAACAGAAGTTTATAGAGTTCTAGCAAGCTACAGATGATATGTAGAGGAAACAGATTCAAAGTTAATTCCTGATGACTCCAAAGCCTACCTTTATCTTTCTCAAATTCCTTCTCTTAATTCTTGCTGAAGTATCACTCGCTTAATGAGCCCATTCTAGGCTCTTAACATTGTTGAGCTGCCTTACTTCCCACCTGGAATTTCCAATCCTCTATATTCTCTACTTTCTTTTTTTTTCTTTCTTTTAAAATAGCACTTAACTTTCTAATATACTGCATAAATTATGTTTTCTGATTATTGAGTATTGCCTATCACACCTACTTAAAGGAAACTTGTTCATGGATGAATCATTTAAGTGCCCAGAAAGGTGTGTGACAGCATTAGTCTCTGCCTACCCCACACCCCCTCAAACTTGTTGATTGAATGGGTTATCTTTACATTAGAAACATTTTTAAATGTGATCAGGACACCCAGGTGGTGTTCAACAAAAGATAATGATAATGACTATGATAATAATCATTTGCACGAGTGTAATAACATATTAGTAATAATAATTTATACTATGATTAAAGGGAGATTTCTCATTTTTTAAAAATTTTTTAAAGATTTTATTTATTTATTTAACAGAGATCACAAGTAGGCAGAGAAGCAGGCAGAGAGAGAGAGGAGGAAGCAGGTCCCTGCTAAGCAGTGAGCCCGATGCGGGCTCGATCCCAGGACCCTGGAATCATGACCTGAGCCGAAGGCAGAGGCTTTAACCCACTGAGCGACCAAGGTACCCCGTTTTTTTTAATCAGGCTATTACTACATCCTTTAATATTTAGTCATCTCATTACCAGTTCTAATTCTGCCCTGGCTCACTTGCCAGTCAATTCAGGTTGATTCCACAAATAATTTTCAGTCATCTACCACGTACTAATCAATAGGCGAACAAATTGTAAGGATTACAAAGATACGTAAAATATAGACTGTGTCCTCCAAGAATGTACACTAGAGTAAAGGATATGATGCATGAACGAAAAACTATTTCCTATTTTAAATAGTGAATATGCTCCAAAAGATGGTATAAAGTTCTGGTTTAAATTTTGACTTACTTTTATTATTTTTAGAGTGGCAAGAAGAATGTAGGTTTTCTTTCCGTTCTATGGAAAACTAATTTCCAAATTGTACTACCAGATAGGAAAAGCTGATTGAAGATCCTCTGTTATCGAATAGCATACATTATATATATATTTTTTTACTATATATTTTTTAATATTTAAATATATTTTACTTGAATTAAGTAGCATAATGACTCAAGTCAGCAATAAGGATTAAATATAACTGGCTCCTGACCATAAATCTACATGAAGAGTCACGTGAACTTTGACTTTTTTTTTTCTCAAATAAATCTTTATCATTAAATGATTCTAATATAGGGGTATTGAAACGAGTTCTGAAATATATCCTAAAACACATATGTTTGGACCATATCTTCTTTTTCCATTCATCTGCTGAAGGGCGTCTCAGCTCTTTCTACAGTTTGGCGACTGTGGCCATTGCTGCTATGAACATTGGATACATATGGCCCTTCTTTTCACTACATTTGTTATCTTTGGGGTAAATACCCACTAGTGCAATTGCTGGGTCATAGGATAACCCTATTTTAATTTTATTTTATTTTATTATTTTTTTGAGGAATCTCCACACTGGAATATTACTCAGTCATCAGAAAGGATGAACACCAGCTTTTGCATCAACATGGATGAGACTGGAGAAAATTATGCTGGTGAAATAAGTCAAGCAGAGAAAGTCAATTACCATATGGCTTCACTTACTTGTGGAACATAAGGAATAACATGGAGGACATTAGGAGAAGGACAGGAAAAGTGAAGGGGAGGAAATTAGAGGGGGAGACAAACCATGAGAGACTGTGGACTCTGAGAAACAAACTGAGGGTTTTAGAGGGAGTGGGGAGATGGGTGAGCCTGGTGGTGGGTATTAAGGAGGGCACGTATTGCAGGGAGCACTGGGTGTTGTACATAAGCAACGAACCTTGGAGCACTGCATCAAAAGTTAATGATGCTTTGTATGGTGACTAACATAAACAGTAAAAAATAAAATAAAATAAAATATAAAAAAAGAGTACACTTATCATGATGAGCACTGAGTAATGTAGAGACTCGTTGAGTCACTATACTGTACACCTGAAACTAATATAACAATGTACATGAAATATACTGAAATTGAAAATAAAATAAAAGTAAGTAAATTTAAAAAAATACATGTGTTTTCTCTTTCCTTTACCATTTGCCAGCTTTAAATTATTGACAAGGCATTTACTTTCTCAAATCTTCAGCTTTCTCATTTCTCAAATGGTAATAACAATACCAATGACAATTTACGGATTACTTATCATTTGCCAAGAACTGTGATGATCTTTAAGTATGTTATTTTTTAAAGTTTTGTAAAACTAAGCATTATCATTACACTTAGCAAAGAGGGCAAGAAAACCTTTGAGAGGCCACACTTGTAATGGCTCAAGGGTAGCTTCCCAGAATTTGATGATTAATACTCATATTTCTGATTCTAAAACTTTTATCTAGTTAAGATTATTTGTCTGACAGTGTACAATACAACACACATTTTTGTTTCCAATTATTACATTGCTTTGAATTCCATTATTTCCCAAAAGATGGTAATGCCATCGAACATGAAATATGCTCTCTCCATTTGATCAAGAACAAAAATGTTGAAATATGAACTAAAGTTTTCATGGGAAAAATATTTCATGAAACCCCTACAGACAATACAGAAAGAACACCAGAAATTTTGAAATAACTTTCTTAATTAATTAATTTTTCATGTGAAAAATGTGTCATAAAAACTTAAAGCTACAAATAACTTTGGGAAGATCATTAACCTAAACTTTCAGTGGGATTTCCTCCGTAAAACAGCACTAAAACGTTTAGCTACATCAAAGCGCTATTCTAAGGCTTACCTGAAGAAATAAATGCAAAAATGTCGATGGACAACTGGTTTTTTGTTTTGATTTTTTTTTCAGGGGGTGTTTAGAAAAATTATCTAGAAGTTAAGAGCTGTCAGTTTGGTTTGAGCAAAAAAAATGTCTTTATAACCTAATTCACTAGTTCTATTGCTCTTCCAAAGACAACAACAAAAAACAGCTTAATTTCCGCTGGCCTTTGTCACATGTCACTAGTGGGTCTATCTTCACAGTTGGAGAGGGTACATGTCTTGTCATTGTAGCTGTCAAAAAGGGGGTCAGATATTTATTTCGTCTATTTGCAGCTGTCACTTTGCTTTATCTACTTAGCCTCCACGGGCCCTAGTGTGTTCCTGTGTCAATGATCATCATCTGAGTTACTCACACCTGTATAATTAATGAATGAATAAATCTCTTCCTCTCAATAACACATTTTTGTATTGAACATGGTAAAATTACATTCCCCCTCCACCCCTGGGAAATTTGATAAATTAAACATTGCAAGGAAGAATTATAAAGTTTACTGCTCCTCATCCCTATGTGTTCCCTATTCCCTCATTCATTCGTCCATTGATGGATGAATTCATTTTCCCATTCATCAGTTGGCTACAAGTAAACTCATTTATCCATTATTCATCCTTCCACGCACTCTCTATCCTATTATCCGTGCACTTCTCCATTTGCCTCCTTACACACCCATCTGCTTCTCCATCTCTCCATCCATCCAACTCTCTGTTCATCTCTTTACTCGTTAGGCATCCACCCATTCACATACTCAATCCAGTAACGTATTCACACAGCCCAAAGCATTTAAAATGGAAATAAAAGGGGTGGTGGTGGTGGTTACGTTAAGCTTATGTCAGATAAAAAAGGAGGAGAAACTTGATTTCATTCAGTTAGAGAATTCAAAAGTTCCAAACTATTTCCAAAGATTCAGATCATTTCTCACCTGTACATCTCTACACATTTAAATCATGCATCCTTAGATCAATTCCCTGCATATGAAAAAAACCACTCTCCAACCCAAATGAGCTGAGGCAGGATCATACCTGGCTTAGCATAGGCTTTGGTGTTTCGAAGTATGTGCACAAAAATTTGATGCAAATCTAGCAAAAGAACCACCTCCTCAGTGGAAGCACTCAGTTCAGTTTTTAACTGAATGTCATGACCCCTGGTATGCTTCACTAGAACATGCACATCCTACGTGTGCTTAATGATAGTATAAAAAGACACAGACAGGGTTACCTCAACATTAATACACTCAAAATGCTTCCTATGGGAATGGAGCAAATGCGGGGGGGTGGCAAGACTGATGTTGTCTAATGGTACAAATATGCAACAAGTGCTAAATAAACCATAGAGATCCAACAAACAATGCAATGAACGCAGACAATGGTATTGTACTGCGAACTTGCTAAGAGATTAAAACTTAATTATCCCTACCACTGAAAAGAAAGGAATAATTATGTAATGTGATAGAGGTACTAAACAGCACTACAGCCACAATCATGCTACAATATATAAATATACCACATTAACATATTGTACACCTTAAAATTACACAACGTTCTGTGTTAAATATATCCAATTTTAAAAATCACCACAAAAAATGTTTTATAAATGCAGCTGTTTAAATTAAACAGGTACAACCACCAGTGTTCGTGAAGAGAAAACAATATATTCTGGAACTGCTTTAGCTAATGTTTGTTGGTAGGAAAGAAACCAGTTCTCTTTCTTTTTTTTTTTTTTTTTTCTTTTTTTTTTTTTTTATTTTTATTTCCAGCATAACAGTATTCATTATTTTTGCACCACACCCCGTGCTCCATGCAATCCGTGCCCTCTATAATACCCACCACCTGGTACCCCAACCTCCCACCCCCCGTCCCTTCAAAACCCTCAGATTGTTTTTCAGAGTCCATAGTCTCTTTCTTATTCTGTCTCTCTCTCTCTCTCTCTCTCTTTTTCTCTCCCTCTCTCTCCCTCTCCTTCTCCCTCTTCCTTTCCCCCAGTTCTAATCTGGTATGCACTTAAATACATGAATAAGAATGAAACACACACATATGTATATATGTAATATATGCACACACTATATATACACACATTTTTGCCAAATAACCTTATTATGAGAAAACTGTGTGTATAGTTTCAAGAGGAAACTTTGTCTTCACTCCAGAGCCAGCAACATGGAAGAAATACCTCTGGATCTTAGCTCTATTGTTTCTCACTCAGGGAGGGGTTTCTTCCAAGTTTCTAAAAACCTATAAATTCTTTTTTTCCCCTCGTAGTTAGCAGGGTTAAGATCTGTTTCCTAGTGTCTTTATTCACAGTCTTTCTAAAAAACAAAAAAACAAAAACAAACTCTTTTTGGAAGATGTATTTATTTTTGAGAGAGATTACAAGCAGGGAAAGAGGCAGAGGGCGAGGGAGAGAGAGAGACAGAGACTCCCAAGCAGACTCCATACTGAGCACAGAGACCAACGCGGGGCTTGAGCTCACGACCCTGAGACAATAACCAGAGTTAACTGACTAAGTCACCCAGGTGCCCCCAATACAAACAAACTTCTAACCTGTGAATGGTATGCTTTAGGTCGTTTAGGGCCCAGGGTATGCTCTTTAGAAGCAGCTATGGAGCCAACCCTGTCCTGCTGTCAGGACTCTGCATATGAAGACATGGTTTGTGTTGTAACTAGTCTAATACATGCTCACACACTGTTCCTCTCCCTAACTCTGGATTCAAGGAGTGGCCTTGCGTGAGTGAGGGCAGAGGTTCAGGGCCCAGATCTGGCTGCTGCTCATCACCATCCCACCCTCTCATCTAGGAATAAACCCGACATGAGATGTCTACCCTTCCGATAGCAAGGCTATTTTTCAACTGGTTCAGACATAACAGTGAAAAGTGTCATTTTAATTGTATCTTTAGAGAAACCCCCAAGTGATATCTGCATGGGTATATATATCTATCCACATCTCTATATGCAGACAGATACACATATTCCAAAAGAAATACACATGAAATAGCAGTGCTTCCATAAGGTGATATTGCCGAATTAAGCAGCTGAAACACTTCCTGCATCATCTCAGCTCATTTTCCATCTGGAATCACTATGTAAATTTAGAGTACTTCAGTTTACCAACATTTACTGAGAAGCCAGACTCCTGCATTCTCCTTTTCCTTACCCTTCACCTACCATATCCAGTTCATAGCTAAATTGTGTATACATCGCCTTTCAAATATCTTTCTACTCTGCTCACTTTTCTGCATTTACACTTGGGCAACGCTGTCCAAGTTACTACCATTTTCATGCAGACTGCTGCAATGACCTCATGCACAACAAAGAGTTCAAACATCAGGACTGAAACCACTGTCCTTGCAAAGCCCTGACACCAACTGGGGCCTTTGCTTGTACCTGGGAACTTGGATCTTGACGAGGTTCCCACCATTCACTTAGAAGACGGGCTTCACTGTTGCCAAACCCTTTCTGCAAACAACATGGATTCTGCTGTGAACCTCCTTTCCTGCAGGGAGTTTGGAATTATGGCACAGGCTAGACAGACACAGCTTACATGTCCAGTTCCTAGTAAAACCCTGGACTCCCAGGCTCAGGCAAACTAACCTCTCCAGTAAAGAATATGTCACAGGGTACCATCAGAAGTGGTGATAAAGGAATAAAGCACATCTGTGAGATTTCACTGAGCAAGGAGTCTTGGTTTCTAGTGCTTTGTACCCTCTGGATTTTGCCCATGACCTTTTTCTCTTTGCCGATTTTGCTTCATATCTTTTTGCTGTAACAAGATCATAGCCAAGAGGAACTAAATGCCCAGTCACATGGGTCCTCCTGGCAAAGCATGCAAGCTGACACACCTTCTACCCACTTTGTCTTCCTCTCAGTTGCCCTCCCTCCAAAACCAAAGCATGGCTATGTGCCCTTTAAGTGTGTTGATGAAAACTTGTCAGTATCATCCATTACTACAGAACTAGTGTTGACGGGCTTGTTTCTGTCCAATGCCAGAGAGTGTTGACAGTCATACGGTCTCTATTACGACTTAACTTTGTCCCGACAGCACAAAAATGGCAAGGACAGTGCACAATCGAATGTGTATAGCTGTGTTCCAATATTCCAATACCAGGGATTTTTGTGTTTTTTTTGACATCGTAATTGAATTTCATACAATTTTCACACATCTTGATATAGTCACACATCCTGAAATTTCTGTTCATTTAAAAAACATCATTTAAAGATGCAAAACCCATTTCTAGCACACAGGTAATGGATTCTAGCACAAAAACGGGTAATGGATTAGAATTGGATATAGTTTGCTGACCAGTCTTTTGAAATAAAAGCCAAACTTCTGAACACACCCTACAAGCCCTACATCATCTGACTACTGCCTGCCCTTCTAACTATAGTCTTCAATGCACCCTCCTCCATGCTGGGTGTTGCAGGCCCAGCACGTTCCCAGATTCTGACATGTGGCTCAGTCTACCAATGGCTGCTTGATAAGCATAGCCCTGTGCTTTGAAGTCTGACCCACTGATCCTCTCTACCTAATTAAACAGCGTTTGCTTTTTTGTTTCATCTCAGCCATCCCTTACTCCTCACAACTCCAAGTACATCCGTGGTCATAATTAACTCCTTGAAGATTAGGTGCAAGTTCATCTCAGTACTTCTCTCTCTTTTAATCTACTCACGTAAGTCTGCTGTTTCATCTACTAAGTCATATATGATCCGTGAGAGCAGGCATGGCATCTGTTATTGCATACCTTCCTATTTCCGATTGCTTGTACTGTATTTGGCACACAGTTTTCCCTCAATATTCACATGGTGGATTAACCTGTAAGTATTTGCTCTGTGTCTGGTGCTGGCCTAGAGACTAGAGATACTAAGGAAATAAAATGTAGTCGAGAAGTTTACTGACACTAGTGATGTGAAACAAACAAATAATTTAAATATCATATAGTAACCACAAAATAGAGTTATGGGGTGCTCAGGGAACGTAGAGGAGTGTCCCCAGGAGAGTGGAAATGCTGGAGACAGTGCTAATGAGGATGGATCTTAGTAGTTTTTTGAAGACTAAGTTAAGGGCTGATGAAATAAATGGCTAGGGAAGAACTTGAGGAATTAGAATGAGGAAAAGAAGATGGCCCCATACTTTAACCTGGGGAACTGGGAAAGGTTTCTGGGAGGAGACTAACATCTGAGCTCAAATTTTAACATTGAGAAAGAATTGGGCAAGATTTCCAGAATAGAAACTCCAGGACAGTAAAGCAAGAAAATAGGGTTCCTGCCCTCTAAGGTCTCACTATGGCTATGGTTTCACCCTGTCAGGGACAAGCAAACAGTGTTTCTCATTCCCCCGAAGACTGTGGTGGAAACTCTATTTTAAACATGATAAGCTGGGGCCTGTTTACCTCCCAACCCCCAATCCCATCATAAGGCAGATTCTACCTAGGGAGGAGCAAGCTAAGAAGACCAGATGCCACCAACCCCAGCCCGCTGACTTGTAGCTGGGGCACCACTCAGGAAGAAATAGGCAGTTGTCTTCTGTACCAGTCCTCCAGCCCAGGTGTAGTGACACACAGGTTCTGCCCAAGGAGAGAGCAGGTCTTGAGGGTGATGAGCTCTGTCAATGTGCCCAAAAAGCACAGACTTTGGGAACAGAAGTAAATGAATTTCATGCCTAAAGGCATTGTAGAAAACAATGAAGCTACTGGTACGGAGGTTTATAAGAGGAATTGGTAGCCTCATGATACACCTAAGATAAAGAGAAATAACAGAGCAGCCACTTTTACACAGAAAACCAGGAAAAACAGTCTGGAAGAGCCCTCCTGCACTCAGATGAAAACCTGAGTGTCAAAAAATTACATGCATGTGCTAGGCTATATGCAATTAGGAGCAACCAAGCTGGGATAAGACAGTGTTAGTGTTCCCCAGGCCACACACAGATACATCAGCAAAGGTCTGGAGCCTCACTGGCACAATGGCTTCAGGCATGAACTCTTGAGCAAATATTAGTCAAATAATCTACGACTCTGACCCCGAGACAACTCCTAGGAAGTGACATTTATGAATAAATAATTCATCCCTGATGATCTGGAAGACTGGAAGACTGTGTCCAGGCAAAAATTGTGCCCTCTCTGAAGCAAGTGGAGAGGAAACTTCTAAGGTAGTAGGTCCAGGATTAACATGAGACAAACTGTAAATTCTCTGGAGTATGGGACCTTTGTGTGCACAGGTCTGACAATAAAAGGTGCATATTTTCAACCAGAAAGTCCCTTATGCTATTACAGTAGTGGCCCCTGGGTCATCAATCTGAAACGTGAAAACAAGGGAAAAACTCTAAGCAGAAATGTCCAAAGCTGCACAATGAGTGAAAGGCAGGCTTTATAGATTTAGTTTAGCAAAATCACTATACAAAGAAGTAAATGACCAAGGAAACGACAATAATTGCAAGCCTCAGGAGAGGGAGGAAATCAGTAGGGAGGTTCAGTACAATATATTATTCAAAATGTCCAGTTTTCAACAATAAAACTATGAGACATGCAACACAATAAGAATTTAAGACTCATCTTATATTGCAGGTACAAACAGTCAATAGAAATGACCTGTGGGTCTGCCCAGATGGTGGACACAGTGGACAAAGAACTGAAAGGAGCTACTATAAATATGCTCAAAGAACTAAAGAAAACAATGCTTAAATAATCAAATGAAGGAATGAAGACAATGTCTCATCAAAGAGAGAATAGGAGTAAAAAGATTTGAATTATTGAAAAGAACAAAAGGGAAATTTGGAGTTGAACATAAAATAATAACAACAACAAAATTATCAATTTGCTGAACACTATACTTGTGTGGAGGAATAAGGAATCAGCAAAAGTGATGGCAGACTGACAGAAGTTATACAGTTGAAAAACAGAAAGAAGAATAAATAAAAAAGAACAGAACCTCAAGGACATTTGGGACACTGTTAAGCACATGGGCATATGTATAAATGAACTACCAGAAAGAGAGGACAGAAGTAAAGGAGGAAAAAAAAATATTTGAAAAAAATAATAGCTGAAAATTTCCCAAATTTGAAGAAAAAAAAATGAACACATCCAACAAGCTCAACAAACGCCACGCACTATAAACTCAAAAAGATCCAGGGGGTCCTGGGTGTCTCAGGGAAGCATCTGACTTCTGCTCAGATCAGGATCTGCTCAGTGAGGAGTCTGCTTGTGCCTCTGCCCCTCTCCTGGCCCTTCCACCTGCTCATACTCTCTCTCTCTCTCAAATAAATAAATAAAATCTTCAACAACAACAACAACAACAAACCTCAGAGAGAGTCAGGCTCAGATTTGTCACTGTGAAGTGACATGAACATGTTGAAAGCATCAAGAGAACAGCTCATCCTGTGTAAGAGACCACCCTATTAAGACTAATGAGACTTCTCCTAAGAAAGGCCAGAAGGCAATTCGAGGACACATTCAAAAGAGTAAAGGAAAAAAATTCACTCAATCTATCTTTCAAAAATGGATGCAAAATCAACAGTCCTAGGTGAACAAAACAGAGACTTTATTACAGCACTTCTGCCTCACAAGAAACATGGAAGGAAGGTTTCTAGACTGAAATAAGTGATGATGTAAAGTAATTTGACTACACATGGGGAAAAAAAAACATACTTAAGTAATTTTAAAAGTATATTTTCATCTCTTTTCTTCTTTTAACTAATTATAAACAACTGTAGAAGACTATACATGCATGTATATTTTCACATAAATGTATATTTGTATAAATATATATAATATATATTTACATATTTACATTTTACATAAATATATTTATAAACTTCTGTCTTATTTTTCCCATACCACATAGAGATATAATCTATTTGATAATAATAATAGTAAACAGGGATGGAAATAGGTGAACTGGAGTAAGAAATTGACACCTTTTGATAACTTGAATTTATGGGAAGAAATAAAGAAAGTATAGCAAAAATCATAAATAAGACTAATAAAACACATCCTAAAATTAGATAATTTCTTCACAACTTCTTTAAAAGATGAAATATAACACATATGGCCATGATATGAATAAAAATAATAGAAAATAAAACGGTGTGTGTGGAGGGAATAGAACTAAAAAGGTATAAAATTTATATCCCTCGCCAGAAATAAGTTACTATGAATCTAAAGTAGATACTGATAATTTGGCATATGTCATAAGCCCTAGAAGAAGTAGTAAAAGCAGAACTCCAAAAAAGATAGTTAAATAATTAAAATGAATTAAAATGTTACATTAGAAAACAATGAATTATACAAAAGAAGGCAATAAAATAGCAATAGCACCAGATTTACAAAGTCATCATGAGATACATAGAAAACAAAAGATGAAACACTTAAATCCAACTATATAAGTAATAACATTAAAGGTGAATGGATTAAACAATACAATCAGAATGCACAGATTGTCAGACTGGGTCAAAAGCAAGAACCAAATCTATTTTGCCTCAGCATTATTCATAATATCCAAAAAGCGAAAGGAACCTAATGTCTGTAATTTGATGAACAGATAGGCTGTAACATGAATGAGCCTTGAAAACATTATGCTAAGTGAAAGAAGCCAGTCACAAAATACCAAGCATTATGCTTCTATTTATATAAAATGTTTAAAATGTGAAACACAGAGAGACAAAAATGAGACCAGCAGTTGCTAAGGGTTTAAGGGACAAGGAGAAGAGGCAATGACTGCTAATAGACATGGGCTTCTTTTCGCAGTGATGAAAATGTTCTAAAATTGGATTCTGGTGATGGTTGCAGAAGTCTGTGAATATAATAAAACCACTGAATTTTACACTGTAAATGGGTGAATTTATTTTATATGGAGTATACCTCAACTAATACTATTTTTAAAATTATGAAGAATTAGCCAAGTGAAGAAAGTCTGGAAAGACACATCAGGCAAAGAAAACAAAGAAGAAAAACAGAAGTAAGAAGTGGAAAGCTACAAGAAATGCATGACTTCTCCGGTTCAGTGTTTGATGTTGATAGAGACTGCCAGACTGCCGAGGTGGGTGGGGAGGGAGGATGAGCCTTGCAAGCCATACCACGGAGGCTGCACTTAATCCTATAAGAACTGGACAGATAATGATGGATTTCTAAGTGGAATTATGGCCAACTTTAAAATTTGAGCAGACAAGCCTTCTTTTGACAGCAGGAAGATAGCTGGGAGGAGGAAGAGATGGTCAGGGAGCTCTGCCAGTGATTCAGGAGAGGTGGAGAGAGTCTGAACTTACACAAAGAATGGGAGGATGTAGAGAAATATTTAGAAGGAAATTGCTCAATTACTTTTCTGTGTGGCTATAAATAAATGTGCACTTATGTTGGAAACATCTCTCTGCCTCTTATTGGAAACATCTCTCTGCCTCTTATTGTAGGCTTCTGAGTTCCAGAATTAGGCAAGATCACCTGCTTCATTCCTTTCAGGTTTTCTGATTATGAAAACAGCAGGGAGGAGTGGAGGAAGGTGCGGGAAGGATGCATTGTGACATCCAATTATATTGCTAATCTCTGGAAGTGGCAAATAGGAGTCTATTCAGGGAAATGCGCTTCTTGCCAGTGGCATCTGGCAATTAATGTTGAAATGTGGTTTCCAGCCTGCAAAGAACTTAGGATTTCACTGCAGAGTTTCAAGAGAAGAACTGGCACTCGCCGCTTTCCACAGTGGTGTACTCAAAATCAAAACCTTGCATCAACGTAAATATGAGCATATCATGTGCATTAAAAGTGAATTTGCCCATATTGGATCTTCAATTAAACTCAGCAAAGCTAAGAAATAATAACGTTTAAAGCCCTTATCCCGGAACACAAGACACTATAAAATCTGACGTGGGCACATCTTTGAGCTTTGACTCTGGGTCTCAGTTTCCGCCCAGGTCACCATTAGCTCCGACCACTATCTGCCAAATGCGAACTCCGCAAACCTTCTCAGTTCTCAGGCCTCTGTTCATGCTGCTCCATCTGCCCTCAAAGAAACTTCCCCAGTTTTTTTGTTGTTGTTGTTTTCTCCTATTTATTTATTTATTTATTTACCTGAATAACTACTTTTTCCAAACTCAGGTGACACCTCAACTTCTCTTCAAAATGTTTCTTCAGTGTTCTGGCTACAATGCTACACCTTCAATCATTCCCGTAAGAGACATTAGGTTTTCCAAATTTCCAACTCTCTATACCAATTCTTACCCACTTCTTTACTTTTTTCATTCTTTCACTTCATTGAATTTTATAAATTGAATTTTATAAAAACAGGATGTTTGGGTGCCTGGGTCCTGCAATAAAAGTGCCTTAATCTCTCAGTCACAATTACCTCATCTAAAATCTGTGGTTAATAATAGCAGGACTGACCTTCAAACTGGTTCACAGCATGTCTGCATTGAAATTAACTAGGAAGATTCAAAAAAATACTTGTGCCTTTGTCCCATCTCCATTTTATTTAATTGGTCTAGGATGTCAGCTGGGTCTCTGAAACGTGGAAAAAAACAAAAACAAAAAACTCCACCTAATATTACTGTGCAGACAAATTTGGAAATCACTGCTTTAAGGAGTTGTGAGGATTATATGGGATCTTGTGTCTGTGAGTTAGCAACACATTACCTGGTCAATACTATACATTTAAAATAATAGTTGCTGTGATTATTTGTGGATTTTTAAAAATTTTATTCATTTATCTTAGAGAGAAAGAGAGAGCAAGTGAGCAGGGGGAGGAGCAGAGGGAGAGGAAGAAAGAATCTCATCAAATGTAGATGCCACACTGAGTGTAGAGCCTGATGTGGGACTGGATCTCATGACCCTGAAACCATGACCTGAGCCAAAACCAAAAGTCCAGTGCTTAACGAATGGAGCCACCCAGGTACTCCTGGACTTTTTAAATGGAAAGACCATATCTCACTTACTTATTTTTTTGACTATGGCACATATGTGAAATACGTAATACAGGGATGGTGGCACTCAGCATATTTTTTATTAAATAAAATAAGTAAGTCAGTATTAGAGGACTGTCCCTCTGAACAAGATCTTTCAGTCTTATAGGAAAAAGGGACAGAAATAAAGAGAACTCCAGAAAAATGTAGCAGGGAGCAGCTGAGTTCCGAGCACTATGGCAGGAGAGAGGAGAATGGAGCAAGCATACTCGCCCTAATTGAAACGAGGAGCTAATGAAAAAGATGAAGGAGGAAGAAGAGGAGGAAAATAATAGGACCTACCATTTATAAAACACTGGAGTATCTGCTAGGCATTGCACAAAGCTATGAAGTTCCTCAATTTTACACATGAAGTTAAATTGAAAAATTTATTCCAAATCACTCTTGTTGGTGGGAAAGCCAGCATTTTTTGAGTTCTTTACATTCTAGATTCAGATACTTAACTGCTGTGCTGAACTGTAAGAACAAAGAATCACCACACACTTCTGATCAAAAGAGTTTTATATGGATTTCTTAGGTAAGGGTCCATGAATTGAATGGCATAAGAATCAGTGCCCTACTCAGGGTGTTTCTATACCCATCAGTTGGTCAATTATCAGATCAGTCATTACTCTGCTAAAAAATTATGTTGAACCCAAAACAACTGAATGTCAATAAAGAGAAAAACTTTCTTAATCCATGAACTCATACCTTATACATGACTCAGTCTGAGATGGATCTTAGATCTAGTTATAAGGGCCACAAAATAGAAAACATCTAAAGGAAAACACAGAGGCAAACCTTTATGACCTTGGGTTCAGCTAATATTTTTTAGCTCTAATAGCAGAGAAATGTAACTGACTTCATCAAAAATAAAATATTTTTTCTCTTTGAAAGTCACAGTTAAGAAAATGAAACGCTAAGCCACATACTGGGAGATGACATTTGCAAAATATGTATTTCATAAAGACCTTATACCTAAAATACATGAGGAACTATTATAACTCAATTATTAGAAAACAATCCAATACAAAACAATTTTTTTCAAAAAAAAAAAAAAAGCAAAACATTTGAACATTCAACAAAGAAGACATATAAATGTAAAAGAACCAGATAAAAAGTATTTACCATCATTAATCTTAGGGAAAAGCAAATTATAACCATATGTCCTACACTATGCATGTACTAGAAAGGGTAAAATTGAAAAGACTGACCAAACCAAATTTTGGCAGGAAGAACACATAGCTCTCTTATACCTGTTGTTCTATATTGCTTGGAATGCAATGGTACATCCAATTTAGAAATGATTTGGCAATTTCTTATAAAAGTAAATATACCATATGACCAAACTATTTTGCTCCAAGGTTTACCCCTGAAAAATGAAAATAAATGTCCATACAAAGACCTCTACGTGAAGGTTCATAGCAGCATTATTCATAACAGTCCCAAACTAGAAACATCCAAAATATTAGTTTGCTAGTAAATGGAGAAAAAAAAAACGTGGTTTATCCATCTTTGGAAATAGATGAAGTAAAATTAAAAAGAAGCAAATGACTGACAGATATAACATGAATAAATTCAAAAGTATTATGCTGAGTGTTTCTATTTTATAAAATGCTAAAAAAGAAAAAAAGGCACAGCAATAGCTTTGGAATGAGTAGTGGGTGAGGGGACTGGTTGCAAAGGGGCCAAGACAACTTTTTTTGAGATTTCAGCAATGTTGTATGTCTTGATTGTGTAGACAGTTATATTGTGTGTGTGCATATGGGTGTGTGCATAAGTCAAAATTCAATAAAATATACAATTAAAATGTTGAATCTAATTTAATGCAAGGTATACCTCAACAGAACTGATTTGAAAAGAATTCATAGAAAGAAAAGTAGGGAGGAAGGATTCCCCCTCATTCTGGTGGGTGTAAAGAGTACGTGAGAGGTTAGACCACGAAAACTGTAAATGATGATACTTTTGAAGTCAGGCATTACCCAAAGTCTACACTAATGTGAAATAGACATACAATCCCTGTAGGAAGTGTTTTATTTAAATTATTTTCTGCTATAGCAACTGCATTTAACACTGTCTGGCACAGAGAAGTTGTTTGAGAAACATCTATTTAATGCATTAATTTCTGCTTTACCCTAGAAGATTTGCTCTGATTTACAGACTAGCTTTTCTCTTTCATACCTGTGCAATTAGAGTTTGTGATTAATATTCCTCTTTCTCAAGAAAGAGACTAAAGAGATGAAACTTCAAAATAAGAAATGATACTATAATTTATTGTATAAAATGATGACTACATTTTTGAAAAATTATAATTAGTATTAAAGAAAGAAAAACCCAACTGCGATATGAAAGAAACCCTGGTAGGATTATGAAAGGTAATGCACTGATAGCCAACACCTCAGGCACCATAGCACCTTCGTATACGGACGCCGGAAAGAAACTGACTTTCCACATATCCCTTGAGGTAAGGAGAGGATTCAGGATGCTGTGCCCAATGTGATAGCCTGTGGATTCCATTTATGTCCCTCCTATCTAAATACAACAATACATCTCAATCCTCTCTCAGCCTTGCCTGTGAGCAACATGAAAAAAGGGGGAAGAGTTTATCATTCTGTTTCTGTCAGCATATGTTCAAAGAACAAACCAGAAGGCAAGATGAAGGCAACCGGGTTTTGCGGAGTGCCTACTAGGCTGCCAATTCACACACTCTATCAGTACATGCACCATTTCTATAGTGTAGTGACAATTTCCATGCTGCAGCTGGGAAAACAGCTAGGGGAGATTATGTAACTCACTGACCAGCAGGAAGAGCACGTATTTTAACAAGCTTCTGCTAGAACCCATTATTACTATTGAAATAGTAAAATTTCACTTCCTGTTTTTGAACAACAATCACTAGTATTTGTGTAACTCATATATACCAGACATTATTACAAACGGATAATTTACTTGTATATACTCGTTAGAGTCTCAAAATAACTGCATGATACAGAAGCTAAAATTAAAACCATTTTATGGATGAGAAATAAAGAGATATATGCTTCTTTATCTTATTCAAATCCATACTGAAATTGATAGAATTGATAGTACTGAGGCCTGGGTCTGCTCTCTGCTTTTTTTTTTTTTTTTAAGATTTTATTTATTTATTTGACAGACAGAGATCACAAGTAGGCAGAGAGGCAGGCAGAGAGATAGGGGGAAGCAGCCCCCCCCCCCATCCCAGGACCCTGGGATCCTGACCTGAGCCGAAGGCAGAGGCTTTAACCCACTGAGCCACCCAGGCACCCCTCACTCTCTGCTTTTAATTGCTGCACCATCCTGCCTTTTCCAAGGGTTGGACATAAAGACAGTGAACTCAGTTGTGAATAAAACACAGGCTCAATGAATGTCTAAAATAGGGGAGACCAATCCAAGTCCTCTCATTTTTTAACTTATTACTCAGAATATTTAAATCTACTCCTTTCACAGACTGGTAGATAACTTTAAATGAGAAAAATTGCATACCCCATTAAGTAGCAATACAGTTTCCATTCTCATTAAATTGCTTATTAAAAAGAAATATGAAAGTATTAAACTGTGGGGTTTTTTGTGTTTGTTTTTGACCTATTTTCTGAGCATAATGCTTCTATATCATCAGCCTCCTTTCCTCTCTTCTTTTTTCCTATATTCACTTTAAAGTCAAAAGACATTTAAGCTGGTTAAGTAGTAAAAGGAAAACACACACACACACAGAACTAGAACTAGAACCTGTGTGCCCGCTGACCAATCAGAAGCACGTACACTGTTATCAAGTTGTGGCGGGCATATGCTTGCTAGCGGCAGTCACAAGACGCACCCAGGCCCCATCCAGGGGAGAAGAAGAGCGAGTCCAAGAGGGAAGCTAGTTGTCATATACAAGCCGGGAGAACTTGAAACTTTCCCCACCAACAAAGAAAATCAACGTTTACAAAACTATTAAACTTTTCTGTAATAATGACTAACGTCACCATTTATGCTCCTCATGATTTGGCGCCATTCTGTCTTCCCAGTCTCTCTTCTCTTGCCTCTCTCCATGTGTACCATGCATTTCAAAGGACCTATGATGATTTATTTAATACTAACACATGTTCAAGAAGACTGTATTTCTCACTTACACATTTAACTCCTTCTTTTTTTCTTCATTTATACACATGTTTACGGAGTACTCACCAAGCATAGGCTTGGTATGGTGTTTTCAAGGTCTAATCCTTTGTCACTCTTCCGGGAAATTTATCCCAACCTAGTAGTAATAGATTTCCTGACCTTTGACTCTCCCTCGTTGACTCCCTCCTCCCAAGAACAATAAATAAACAACAAATCAACAATAAATCAACAATAAATAAATGACTTTGACGGAAGAGATTATACAGTTGAGAAAAAAATGAGAAGTGTATGTTGGTGACTGTAAATTTTGCTTATAAAACACCATATTGTATTATAATTAATTGTAAACTAGCCCATCACCCTTGTTAGACCGAGGGCAGGACAGCCTTCATCCAAGTCTGATTTCCCCATGTCTGCTACAAAATGTCAGCTGTGATGACTGAGAAAAAAAGGGTGGGGGTTGTTAAATAATCAGTACAAACATCCTCTTTCAGAGCGTGGTGTACTAAAGAAATACTAGTACATTAAGTGAAAAGGCTGAAGGGAAATTCTAATTACCTGATTTCAAATGCTGCTTCTTTCTACTACCTCAATGTCTATAGAATTTTAAAATTAAGAAGAAAAACGGAGGTGCCTGTGATGATAATAAATTTATAATAAAATGTGTATAAAGTATTTTGTAAAATTCATTTCCATACATAATCTCATGTGATCCTGTTGAAGTGCATGTATTAACCTTGTCCATAATTTACTGAAAGAGGAACTGATACCCGGTAAGGCCAAGTGACTACTTAAGCTGAGTTTCCAGGTAAGTGAAAGAGCCAGTAAAGAACCCAGATGCCCTGACTGAAATCATATATATATTTTTTAACTATCTCAAAGTATATTTACAGAGAAAGAAGAAATAGACAAAATTTTCAGTAGATGATGCTTAGCTGATACAGACAGTAGTCAAAGTCTTCTGTGAAAGTGTTTGTCTTTCTCTTGGACCGTGTAATGTGCTCCCACATCCCACAGCAGGGGCTTCTTAATGGTGCTGTGTGTTTTGCCTGACTTGTCACAAGCAGCACTGATTACGAAAAAAGATTTTACCCAAAACACGTTCATAGAGTTTATATACATCATTGAATATAACCCACATGGATATTTTTTAGCCTCGGGGAATATTCTTATCTCCATTTTAAAGATGGAGTAGCAATGGTTGGGGGCCAGGATGGTAGGATATGCCAGTTGCGACGGAAGAGATTATACATTGAGAAAAAACTGAGAAGTGTATGTTGGTGACTGTAAATTTTGGCTTCTGGCTAAGTAGGGTGGGTTCAGAGCACTGAGTGATTTTCATTGCTACTCCAATAATACACCCCACTCACCTTCCCTGTTTATTTTACTATTAGCGATACATTGAATTCAACGCTAGCCACAAATGTTCCTAGGACTGAAAAACAATTACATCATAAACTTAAATTCTCCTTTTGAAGGAGTCTTACAAGAGTGGGCACAGGGACTGGAAAGTGCAAATAGAGACAAAGAATCAGGAAGGAACCAAACCAAGAGGACTATGGGGGATAGCACATTACTTTATAGATACAAGCTTGGCATCTCTGTGGGAATCAGACAGCGTATTAAAAAAAAAAAAAAAACTACGCATTTTTTATTTGAGTGCAGTAAACATATAGTGTCAATTTAAAAATTAAAAAAAATAAAAATAAAATGAATTCATTAAAAAACCCAAATCTCTGATCAATCTTAAAAAAAAATAACTATAACTGGAAGTGAAAAAGGAATTCTCCAACAGTCAGAATTTCATAAGAAGGAAAAAATTCTGCCTTTGAATGTTGAGAACCTTAACCACTAAACAGTTAGAATGAGAGGCAATGCTTTCAGGAAGATGTGCCACTATTCATGCAAAGAACTGGAATGGAAGGTTTTACAGGACTCGCAATGTGAAGGCTCTTCTATGGGTAAAGACTTAGGTCCTAAGTTGATCTGACTTGTTTTTTTTTCTTTTTCTTTTTTTTTTTTTAAAGATTTTATTTATTTATTTGACAGACAGAGATCACAAGTAGGCAGGGGAGGCAGGCAGAGAGAGAGGAGGAAGCAGGCTCCCCACTGAGCAGAGAGCCTGATACTGGGCTCAATCCCAGGATCCTGGGACCATGACCTGAGCCAAAGGCAGAGGCTTCAACCCACCGAGCCACCCAGGCACGCCTATCTGACTTGTTTCTAAAATGGGGTTTGTTACGGCTAAATGACAGTGGTAGAGGCTAAGATGTCTGGAATCTCTCTTTAAGTGAAATGAGAGAAAGACAATTATCATATGATCTCAGTCATATGTGGAATTTAAGAAACAGGACAGGACAACAGGGGAAGGGAGGGAAAAATAAAACAAGACAAAATCAGAGAGGGAGACAAACCATAAGAGACTCTTAATCAAAAGAAAGAAAGTGAGGGCTGCTGGAGGGCTGTGGTGGATGGGATAACTGGGTGATAGGCATTAAGGAGGGCACATGTTGCAATGAGCACTGGGTGTTACATACAACTGATGAATCGCAGAACTCTGAAACTAATAATATACTATATGTTAATTAATTCAACTTAAATTAAAAAAATAAAAAAAATTGTTACCTATATGTTTAAAAAAAAAAAAATGAGCTAGACCAGGGCCAACAAGTGAAGTGGTAGCATTTTTGGAGTGAAAGACTTCAGTGAGTACTACTTAGGCATTTTTCTCATGCCTTCGGAAGCTGTACATTCCTGATTTTTTTTTTTTAAGATTTTATTTATTTATTTGACAGACAGAGATCACAAGTAGGCAGAGAGGCAGGCAGAGAGAGGAGGGGATGCAGGTTCCCTCCTGAGCAGGAGCCCAAAGCGGGGCTCGATCCCAGGACCTTGGGATCATGATCTGTGCCAAAGGCAAAAGCTTTAACCCACTGAGCCACCCAGGTGCCCTGTATATTCCTTATTATAAACTATGGAATTGATGGAGAACTCTCCTTTTTAAAATTCCTCTAAATTGTGTCTGTTGCAGCAGCTTTCTATGCAATTACCTTCAGAGGTAATTGGCTGCTTCTTTGTTATTATGAGTAGGTTAACAAACATCCTAGTAACTGAGTAACAGCAATTAAATGACATTAGATAAATAAAGTCACAAATATACTTCCGAAATGTTTCCTGCCATGACAAAGGGGGGCATCTAAATGTGTTGCCAAAAGTATTCTTTCAAAGAATAACAACTTGCTCTTGTTCTCTGAAATTATATTTGGCACTGCCATGAAGATAAAGGATATGGAAAACAAGGCATTTTTTTTTAAATGCACAATGAGTGAAATTACTTTATGTATTCTTCACTGTTCTTTTTATTTTATATTAAAAATAATAGAGAGGGTGGGTGGCTCAGTGGGTTAAAGCCTCTGCCTTCGGCTTAGGTCATGATCTCAGGGTTCTGGGATCGAGCTCTGCATTGGGCTCTCTGCTCAGTGGGGAGCCTACTTCCCTCCCCCTTTCTGCTTGCCACTCTGCATACTTTGTGATCCCCCTCTCTCTTGTCAAATAAATAAGTAAAATATTTAAAAAATGAAATAAAATTAAATTAAAAAGTATGTATTGAAAACAGAGATAACACTGTGATTGTTGTATATTTTAAAGATGAAAAGATATTTGAGGATGTTTTAGATCCCGGAGCCATACTTCTGTGGGGTACTCAAATTTGACTACAAAAGGCCATAATTTCTAATCTATAAATTAGAACCTAAGATGACCTCTGATCAGCAACATGTATTAAATTTTCAATGTGCTCAGAAGAAATAGAAGATACCTCACAATGAAATATAATAAATGTTTATATTTAAACAAACTGAAAATGAAACCACTTAGGACCTAAAGAAATCAGTGCTTGAGCTGGCACATGCGCTTGGGTCTGAAATGGTGGTACACTGAGCAAGTCCCAGGAGAGTGATTTTCCCCAAAGGTCTCATGATGGTGCCCCTGCTCTACATATGCTCCAAGCAAGGGAATGTGCAGCCAGCTGCAACTAATAAAGAAAAGATTGGGGACCCTCTGTCAGTGGGGGGTGGGGGCACCTTGTTAGGCCAAGATGCACATGCAACATGATAAATAGGAAAAAAATAGGGAAGGGAAGTCAGTCCAAGGATCACTCCACTCTCTCAGAACAAGGGAAAAATGTTCTAGGGTTGATCTAAAGTTCACTTCTTCATTTTGATTTTCTACACAAGGATTCCCACTTGTGCCTTGTTCTCTAACATTCCTTAGCGTAAAGACCGCTTCTCTTTGAAATATATGTAACTATTCTTATTTCCTGGGACAGTAAGACAATGGTGTGGAAATCTTGCAGAGTAGCTCTGTAGCAACTGAAGACTGGCTGTAAGCCAAATATTTAGAGCTTATTTGGGAACAGCAAACAGCTTTACCTTGAGTATGGCCTTGAGGATCTGTGACTGGCCTTTAGGATCTGCTTCACGTCTCGGAAGGAGAATGATTTTTGAAGCCAGATCCAAGCTCAGTGGGAAAAAGCACCAAGATACATTAGCAAGTCGTGGAATAGACACAAGGTGTGGGCCAGGGCTACACAAAGATATACACATTTTAAAATGTATTCACAAGTGCCCTTAAAATATTTTGTCTTCCTAAGTGATAGTGCGTAACATTTTTTTCAAATCCTGAGCTCATGGTAAAACTGGGTTAAAATGGTAACATTTAAAACCATTATTTAAAGTTATAAACACTCTCTTAAAATTGTTTCTAACATAAGCATCAGCCTGGCAGAGACTAACTCTCAGTTTTCCAATAAGTAAATAGATTGAGAGAGAGAGAGAAACTTGGAACCAACATGGTTTATGACCAGTAACAGCTCAGAACGGTAGAAGGTAAGAGCCAGTATGTAAAGCAACGGTTCTTAAACTGTTAAACTTTGGGTGTTTATAGAACATTTGAGAATCTGATAATTTACACAACCTTCATTCTGGGAGTAATGCCTTATGAAAACCCATAAAAATCATGAGCAAATTCTGAGGAGCCAATACCTTTCTGAAAGGCATCCGTTGACTTCAAATCCCTCACTAAAGCACGAAGGCATCTTACTCAAATGGAAAGAACTTTGCTAAGTGCCTGACAGATAACACATGCTCCATCGATAATCTTGAACAAATGAGCGGACATGAAGTCGGGGAACTCAGACTCAAGCTGTGTCATCATAGATATATCACTTTAAAACTCTGAGCTTCTTTTCTTAAAAAGTCCTGCATTTTTGGTGATTTTCATCAAAATTGGATTTTGGAGAATCTCAATATTTTTGGAGAAAATTTAATGTTTACTGAATTTCAATTTGTTACAATGTCCATCCGTGTCCTTTTATAACCTGCATGTCTACTCCACTATCAGATAAATAATGACAAAAATAAATGAGGCTTGTTGGCTTTCGTGTGTTAAGCATAGGCCCAACAAGGCTGAAAAGTTGTTTTGACTGGGAGAAGGTCAATTTTCTCTTGTGTCCTACCCACAGAACATACCCTATTGTATAGTTTTAAAAACACGTGTGGTGGATCACAAGAAGATGCGGAGTCAGAAAGGCAACCGTTGTTCCAAGCAACTGCCAATTCTAAACTAAAAGCAGCATAGTTTTGTGCTGAAAAATGCTTATGTTTTTAAGGAAATGCATTGAGTTTTAGATGCCAACATATGTTATGCGTTGTTTTGTTTTGTTTTGTTTTGTTTTTGTCATCAAGTTATATTTCCAGCTATACAGGTTTGCATTTAGATCTGTGCATGCATTAGAAAAGATTTCTTGAGAGTATAATCTATAAATAACCCTAAGAAACAAAATACAATATAACTGGGATGAATGTAATATGGTGGAACAAAGACTGAGTTAGAATAAAAACTCTGCCACTTAGTAGTTTTGTGATTTCAGACAAGCCTTTGTTTTTCTGATGCATGACAATGTGACATTATTACTTGCCCCAACTGACTCACAGAATTATCTTGAGTCATAAGTGAATGTGTTTTGAAAACCTTAAAGTTTGTCAAATCAAGTAAGAAAGTAAAATCAGCAACCCTTCTCACCTTTTCTCTAGGATGCCTACATGTTAGGGCCAAAGCTCACTTAACTGGAGATAATTTGACACTTGTCACAAATGATTGGCACCAAAAATGTTTTGCTCATTAAAAAATGGTTTAACACATAAATGAGATAAATGTAAGATAATGAGAAGCAGATGCAAAAAATTACCTTACATTACACAGGGGTTTAAAAATTACAGGGCAACTGCTTACAGAAGATTCAAATCATCAAAAAAAAATAATATGACATTTGTTGGTATTCATACAAGGAAACTCATGTGGCAATGTTCCTGCTTTCAGGAGCAAATAAAAGCCTGGATATCAAGTTGAGCATGTCTGGTTTCTAGAGAAAATACCAAAGAGAACATATGCCCTGTTGATGTCTGAGTTTCAGAGAGAATGTGTATATCTGGTCTGTCACCAAATATGTTGGAAAAAGTATCAGACTGATCCCCGCGTCGGGCTCTCTGCTCAGTGGGGAGCCTGCTTCCCTCTCTCTCTCTCTGCCTGCCTCTCTGTCTACTTGTGATCTCTGCCTGTCAAATAAACAAATAAAATCTTAAAAAAAGAAAAAAGAAAAAAAAAAAAACATATACTTGACATGATACTCCAAGTCAGCTCAATTTTAAATGAATGAATGAGTGAATCTACTATGATAGTTTCAATCTGTCAACAAGCTTTTTAAATAAATAGCTTAGTAGTGTTCATTGTCAAACTTCTGAAGGTCTCAATTCCCTCACTGTTAGCTGGAGTCCCACAGCTTCTCCTCTCGGTCTCATAGGGGTTGAGATGAGGTTTCATAATGTTTGTAACAACACTGGGTACGGTACAAAATATTTCAGTAGACAGAAGGCATAGTGATTCTCAACACGTTTCCTATTATTGTGAAGTAAAATGAAAGGCCATCTTGTCTCCTTCCGTGGTGAAAAATCATAATGTGAACTTAAGTTTGTAAATCTAAGTGAACAGCTAAAATCTTAGCAACTTTTACTAGTCAACACTTGTGATCTTTAAAAGTTACAATAGACAAGATGCACACACACGCATACACATACACCCACACAGACACAGACACACACATATATAGAGGCAATGGAATATCACACAGCCATAAAAAGAATGAGATCAGCAAAATGGGGGTCCCAACACTTTCTCTCCCACAAAAACAATAAATAAACAACTACAAACAGATGAGAATAGCTCAGGGAAAGCTGTGAATTACAATGAAGCAGCAGCCAAAACACTGTGGAAATAAAAAAAAAAAAGCTGAGGATGGTCACAGAGCAAGCCACAGAAAGCATGTTAATTATGTCACCCCATCCCCCAGTCCAGGGTAGCTCAGTGCCAGGAGGAATCCCCACAGAGAAGTTCCGCTCCACAAGAAAATGGAGAACAGAAGAACCCCAGCTAGCCTCACCACTGTGGAGGTTTGCAGAGCCTTTGTTACCAAGGATTTGCACAATTTGCACAATTTTCTCCAATGCTGACCCCAGCTGACGGAGCCTTTCAGAGTTCCTGCTGCTGCATCTCCTCCCCAGGGCTGGAGCTATTGTTGCAATGAGACCTACCCCTAGGGCCTCCACACTCCACTTTCTGGGACTGGGATGCCTCCGTGCTTTACCATAAAGGTAACTGAAGCTGCCACTGCTCTCAGCCCTGCCCTCCAAGCTATAGGTCCTGGCTCCGACCTGTCATTGTCGAGGACCACATCGTGGTCCTCAGAAAGCCTTGCCCCTAGGTCACAGGCCCTGGTTCTAGCCTGTCAGTGCCAGGACAGTGCTGCTGCTCTGAAAACCACTTTAAATATATATGATTGCATTTGTCAATAAAGTAAAAAAAAAAAAAATCTAAACTCAAAAATGTGTCCTAGATATTAACAACATCACAATTTCTCAATAATTTCAGTGAATTACTTTATAGCTTTATATATATATGTTCAATAAAAATTATATATCAAGTTGGAAATAACACATTTTTCATCACAGTATAAGTTAAAATCACAACACACACATATCCAAATAGACAGCTGCACAAATATTTATAAGGTTAAATTTGAGACACTTTGGCATATACATATGAAAAATTATTCATTTAGATTTTTACAAAGAAATTATTATAGGATGCTTTACGTTTAAAATTATAAGAAAAAGCAGAATATATAATCTACATTAACATATATATAGTAATCAAAAGGCAGATTATGCCTAGTATAAAAAGAACTAAACGGAAATACAAAATTATATTTCAAAACAGTGTGTGTCGAGTGATGGGATTTTAAGTGGATTTTTAAGTTATTTTCTTTTTTTTTTTTTTTAAATTTTTTTTTATTTCCAGCATAACAGTATTCATTATTTTTGCACCACACCCGTGCTCCATGGGGAGGGTATGTGCTTTGGTGAATGCTGTGAAGTTATTTTCTTTTTAAGATTTTATTTATTTATCTGCGAGAGAGAAAGAGTGAGTGAGGGTAGGAGGGGGAGGAGTAGAGGGAGAGGGACAAACAGACTCTGACTGAGCATGGAGCCCCCTGAGGGCTCAGCCCCAAGACCTAAGGTCATGACCTGAGCCAAAATCAAGAGTCAGACACTTAACCAACTGAGACCCCAGGTACCCTGGATTTTTTTTAAGTTTTTAAAAAATATTTTTCTATAGTAATAATACTTCTAGAATTAAACAAGCACATCTATAAAAGTAAAATAGAGCCTCAAAATAGAGAGTGGATATCCTCTCCAAAAGGAATCAGGGAGGATAAAAAGTAACACGAGTCTTGGGTAACTAACAGCAGGGCCTCACTTCTTCTTTAGTCGAGAATGTTTACTACTGCTGGCAGCCTTCCCAATCAAAAGCCAGCTCTCAAACATTAATAAGGATACTGAATTTATCAACATGTCTGGCAATTGTCAGCATATACCATTATTTTTAAAAAATAACTGAAGTGCTTCAGCAGCACACCTTCCGCCTTCAAAGTCTATCTTTACTACAAACTATCAAATCTATTCAAAATTGAACACACTTTCAGGGAAACTACTTGAAACAGAATCCTCTAGTACTCATCTCAGAGTTCAGCAAAATATTACCAAAGACATTCTGAGGGTTCATTTTTAAAGGTGCATGAGTGAATTTCCGTAGTCACATGCCCCTTGGGGCAAAGTACGTGACTTTCTACCACATACCACTACGACGCATCTATTTGTGTATGCACGTATGCATATGCACGTACCCGTGTATATGTATTCATTATTCATTCAATATATGTTTTCATAAAATCTAAAAATGTACGCTGTTGACAGAGTCATAGGCAAATCAGATGAGTGAATACCATCAAGATGAGTGAATAATTACATCATAGCAGAAAGCATTTTCACAATGGAAGCCGTAAAAAACTAAGGCCTCACCTCTTTTGCACGGATACATGACCAAGTTGGGGAAACACCTTAAAAAATTCTCCTCCTTAACAACATGTTTCCACAATTAAAAAGATGATAAAAATAAGTGAGATGGTATGTTAAGTGAAGATTTTTAACATAATCTGAATTGACTATACCAACAGAGGTCAGATCTTGCTGGAAAGAAAATGTATTCATTTCTTTTTGATTGTGTCTGATGCTGTAAGCCTTGAGTTTGTTCCTCATTCAGACATCAGCCCTTTCTTCACAAAACATTCTGACCATGACTTTGGGAAGATGGTGATAGGGAAAAAGAAGAAATGCTTTTTTTTTTTTTTTTTTTTTTAACATGGACAATGGAAGTTATTTAATTCATTAGAAGACGCCATGACTGTGTGTGCATGAACATTTATGGTGTATTCAAATAAACTTTCAAAAAAAAATAAGCTTTCATGAGATAAGTGGCAGCATCATATCTATAATGCTGTTACCCAGTGTCATTTAAAGAATGGGCACATATTGTAAAGAGGACTAAATGCTATTATTTAAGGTACATTTGTTGATAATTCATATACAGTTAACATTTCAAACGAAAGAGAGAATGGTGCTAGGGATTAAAATTAATGGAAACTGACCAGAATAATTTGTTCCCTTTGTTCCTCTCACTGAAACACATTGGTACCTACTATATCCTAGAGATCAGGATGATTCTTAATGGCTGTCTTCATAAGCAATCTGATTAGCATTTGATTCATGTATCCAAACTCTATGGCCAACATGTTAAGCAGCATTGTAACAGAGACATTTGGTGAACGAGTTGTCTTGATTTGCTTTGGTTTTAATAATGTATTAGAAAATCTTAAGTTCCCTTAAGCATTGGCACAATTTAAGAAGCCATAGTTTTCTGTAAATCATAATTCTTTTGGATTTATGTTTTCTTGAAGCAATAAGACTGCCTGCCTATGTAAACACTAATGGTATAAATAAAGGAAGATACCCAACAGGAAAAAAAAAAATTCTCCTCCTTTACAAAAATTATGACACTGAAACACAAGTGTCTTTTCCTTTTCTTCTCTGATTTTGTATGAAGTTAGACAAAGACAGCCTACAAATCTTTAACCCCTATCATGTACAGTGGGGAACCAAAACTTAACAAGTTGAGGATCATGATATGGAAAGGTAGGAAAACCAAAAAACTTGGTCTTTTGATGTTGTTTAGCTACTGAATAAGCTAAAAAATTGTCATGTTTATAGACACCTTCTTACCTTATTTAATAAAAATCTTGCTGTTAAATAGCTTTTTGGGAAGTGCATATGCTAAAGGCATCCTAATTTATGCACCTTCATGATCTACTCATACACAATTCACCTGATTTCATATATAAATGCTCCTTTCAAAGTGGCACGGAATAACAAGGCTTACAAATAATGTCTCATTTTCAAGTCATAAACAGTTTCAGCAAATCTTGATTTGGGTAATTTCTGAAAGTTGATAAATTACTAATGTATATTCAACAACTGGCATATTACGAAGAAGTAAATCACTGAAAATTATTAGAGCTCCTCGTTCTCTTCTCCCAAATTTTCCTTCACTAACTCTTCAATTTGGGAAATGAAATTCAAAAGATTTAAAAAGGCTCATATGATCTATCTTCATATAAATTTCTCAGCCTACGACCTAAAACTTACCAGCTCTAGGGAGCTCAGATTTGTTTTATTACATTCTTGGTATTATTAAGTTAAACTAATTCATAGAGAACTAGAAATTTCTCTACAAATGAAAATGCACACACACACACACACACACACACACACAGACACAGGCATGGCCCTCCTTCTCCAATTTCAGTGATTTATGGTTGATGACTGCAAAGAGCTAAGGCCAACCTGAATATAAAAGTTAAGATACCCTGTGCTCGAGTCTCAGTATGAAAGATTAAAGGTAGACAGACAAATGCTTTGGGTTTTGCACTTTTATCTACTTATCACATACAATGAACAGAGTGCTGAGAGGCAGGGATCCATCAGCATTAACAAGAAATAATTCACAATTTTCTTGGTGTGCTGGAGAATATCTTCTTGTAAATAAGGTAAACGAAATATCAAGAAGCATATTTATGGAGAAGTAAATAGCAAGTTAACTTCTAGATTCATATATCACATGGAATGAATATTTAATACATACTGATCGATGTAATAGGAACACCTTCCCCTGACTCTGAGCCAAAAGTAAAGGGGCTGAGAAGAGAAATGTGTCATTTCTTATTGTTTTCATTGGAAAAATTTCAGGGTTTTCCAACCATTACATAAAATAAGGAATTATGCATCTTTAATTTAAACCTTGCGCTTGTAAACTGAACTGACCATTGTAATGAAAACATTTAAAAAAATACACACAATGTAACTCATATTTATTATTTATTAGGCAAATAATCACTCCTACTCCTAAGAACCTACTATTCCATCACTTTACTGCATTTGGAAATGCACATGGACCAAATGCACAACAATTAAAGACACCTACCTCTTACCTCCCGCGGCTCAAGGGAGATAAAAGAAAGTATCAAAGTTTCGTCTTGCTGCTAATAACAAACTGCCATGAACTAAGTGGTTTAAAAAAACAAACAAAAACCCACTTCGATTCTCTTACAGTTCTGAAAGTCTAAAGTCTGAAATAAATATTATGGGACTAAGATCAAGGGGTTGGTCGGGCTGGTTCTTTCTGCAGGTTACATTGTCATTCCTCGCCGGCTTCTGTGATCACAGAATCTTATTTCGGCCTTTCTGTCTCACTCTTATATGGACTTGTGTATGACATTTAGGTTTCACCTGGACATTTTGGAATACCCTTCCTATCTGAAGATCCTTCACTTAATCACATCTGTAAAGTCTCCTTTGCCATAAGGTGTAAGATTCACAGGTTCCAGGAATTAGCAAGTGGATATCTTTGGGAGGCCATAGTTATTCCACAGTTTGTGGTAAATGTCTCCCTCTACATAGATCTTGACTTGATAGTCTTGTAAAGAAAAATCTCAATAACTAAAATCAATCAACAATTATACTCTTAGTAATAAAGAGATTTATGCAGGGATCTCTGGAGGTCAAGAATGTGGATCGCCAGTGGATCTCATCTCTGGAAATTCACTCAATCTGTGCCGTAATGTAAATAGTCTGAAAGATCACACTCCTCAGTATTGAATTCAAGTACCTGAAGGTTACAAGGGGACTTTAAACACTTTGGAATGATACCTGCCTTTGGTTAAGAATGTACCCAGGAATATCTGCATTTGTCTCCATTAATTAAAAGGGCAAGAAAATGAAAGCATCTTCAATGTGGTCAAATACAGCTGTAATCCTTACAAAAGTTCAGAAATGAAATTTAAGGTAAACGATACTATAGTTTATGCACTGGGAGGGTGGTAGGGGAAGGGAAAAAGATGCTCACCTTAAATAATAAATCCTTCTTCCCATAACGAAGCTCCTTTAGCTGGGCTTGGATTTTTTTTGACTGCAAGAACATAAACGTAGATTAGTGCCTCAGTTTCATTTATATTTTCGAACTTGAATATTAAAATTATTTTAAACTATATAGGAATGAATCTTGCGGTCAAGCAAAAGCTTAATCTCTGCTTTAGAAGCTGGACATCCAGTTGGTCTAGGCAGCAGGACAAAGCCAAAGCCTGTGCAAAGGAACCATATTATTAATTTTTTTGTAGAAATTTTACTTTTTAACCTTTAACTTTTTAATTTGAGTATAGCTAACATAATAGGAATCAGACTGTTTAAAAGACAATATTTAAAGAAAATAATTTATTGCTTCTCTCCCAGCATCCCCACCCCCCCACACACAAAGAATACACACACACACACACACACACACACAGAAAATTTTAGTCACCAGAGCATGTCCAACAATCCAATTTTAGGTGCTAAATATACCTATGTATATGTATGCCTCAGTTTTCAAATTCCTTATTTGCAATTACTTCTTTTTTAAGATTAAGATTATTCTTTCTTATCAATTTCCTGATTCAATAGATCACAGAATGCAGTTGGTTCATGATAGGGATGTCTGTAAAAACTGTTCCTAATATTAGAGCTCTTGAGAATAAAAACTTTCACTTGGAAACCACCCCCCCCCCCCAACACATACACACATACCCCGCCTCCTGAATTTATATTTCTATTTAAGATCCAAGAGCATGGAATGGTCTTCCATCTTTTTGTGTCTTCTTCAGTTTCTTTCATGAGTGTTCTGTAGTTCCTCAAGTACAGATCCTTTACCTCTTCGGTTAGGTTTATTCCCAGGTATCTTATGGTTCTTGGTGCTATAGTAAATGGAATCGATTCTCTAATTTCCCTTTCTGTATTTTCATTGTTAGTATATAAGAAAGCCACTGATTTCTGCACATTGACTTTGTATCCTGCCACGTTGCTGAATTGCTGTATGAGTTCTAGTAGTTTGGGGGTGGAGTCTTTTGGGTTTTCCATATAAAGAATCATGTCATCTGCGAAGAGAGAGAGTTTGACTTCTTCATTGCCAATTTGGATACCTTTTATTTCTCTTTGTTGTCTGATTGCTGTTGCTAGGACTTCTAATACTATGTTGAACAAGATTGGTGAGAGTGGGCATCCTTGTCTTGTTCCTGATCTCAAAGGGAAGGCTGCAAGCTTTTTCCCATTGAGGATGATATTTGCTGTGGATCTTTCATAGATAGATTTGATGAAGTTCAGGAATGTTCCCTCTATCCCTATACTTTGAAGCGTTTTAATCAGGAACGGATGCTGGATTTTGTCAAATACTTTTTCTGCATCAATTGAGAGGACCATGTGGTTCTTCTCTCTTCTCATATTAATTTGTTGTATCACATTGATTGATTTGCGAATGTTGAACCATCCTTGTAGCCCAGGAATGAATCCCACCTGATCATGGTGGATAATCTTTTTAATGTGCTGTTGGATCCTGTTGGCTAGGATCTTGTTGAGAATCTTAGCATCCACATTCATTAGTGATATTGGTCTAAAATTCTCTTTTTTGGTAAGGTCTTTGCCTGGTTTGGGGATCAGGGTAATGCTGGCTTCATAGAAAGAGTCAGGAAGTTTTCCTTCTGCTTCAATTTTTTGAAACAGCTTCAGGAGAATAGGTGTTATTTCTTCTTTGAAAGTTTGGTAGAATTCCCCAGGGAATCTGTCAGGTCCTGGGCTCTTGTTTTTTTGGGAGGTTTTTGATCACTGCTTCAATTTCGTTATTAGATATCGGTCTATACAGGTTGTCGATTTCTTCCTGGTTCAATTTTGGTAGTTTATAGTTTTCCAGGAATGCATCCATTTCATCTAGGTTGCTAAGCTTATTGGCATATAACTGTTGATAATAACTTCTGATGATTGTTTCTACTTCCTTGGTGTTAGTTGTGATCTCTCCCTTTTCATTCATAATTTTATGAATTTGGGCTTTCTCTCTTTTCTTTTGGATTAGTGTGGCCAATTCAGGATTCTACATTTATTACAACTCTGTTTTCCTGGCACAAAATTCTCCAAGTAACCCCAAATCATGATATTTCAGACATAGATCTCTCTCTCTCTCTCATTACATTAATTTCATCTCCAAGACATTTGCTGGTTTTCATGACTATCCTTTATTTTGTGCTATTTATTTCAGGAAAGAATCATTTCTGTTATCTTCTCCAACTTCAAATGCACAGTTGACTGGCATTGTCTCCCTGCTGTTTCAATCTGTTGCCCAGGGCTCATTTATAGGCAGGACAGTTCCTTAGGTAAACAGACTTTATTTACTTAGTTTTCCAAATGAATGTTGACCAATATCAATGGGGAATGAGAGATTACCACTACATATGGTGTGCCTGATTTGCCCAAGTTCATTTCTACTCTTTCAAATAATTAATGCTCTATTTTTTTTAAGTGTCAGAAAGGTCTAATTTTAACCATTTTGGGTGTTAACCTTAATGCAGATTTATGCTGAAGCACAGAATATAATTGAAACTTCTATTCATAACTTGAATTAATTATTAAAACATCAATTTTTGTGTTATGCAGTGATTCATTTGGGAACTAGAATAAAAGGCTACACATCTTTGTTCTGCACTAAGTGAGCAAGAACAGTTAGATTTCCTGAGCTTAGTTAGGGTTATTTAGAAATATTTCTTTTTTTTTAGAAATTTTCATCACAGTCACTCTTCACTTCTCTGCATTGTATATTCCAGCCATCTTCTAATGTTCAGTGAGCGAAAAAGCAACATCCTATCTAAAGATCATATGAGGGTATACAAATTAAGAATAAATGCATTTTGAGTTGAGTGCATTTTGTAATGCACATTGATCTAAAACCCTACTGACATTTTGTTTTCTTTTAGCTTCCTAGAGCATCATTTTGGAAAATTTAAAATCGTCAGAGGGGTAATCTTCAAACCATTAAATGATTACTATATTGAGGTCTTAGTAGTCTTTAAAATTAATGATATTAAATGTAATTTTACATGTTGGTGCCTGTGAGTCATGAAGTTTTTGTGTCTATGGTAAAATTAAGTTTGTGATAATGATGATGACGATTTTAAGTATAATAAAAAGATGGAGAAGGTAAAGACAAAAAAGGTGGCCACGATAGAACATATTATTTTATTTTTCATTTAATTTTATTTTTATAAGATTTTATTTATTTATTTATTTATTTATTTATTTATTTATTTATTTGACAGAGAGAGAGAGAGAGAGAGAGATCGAACATGCAGGGGCAGCCACAGGCAGAGGGAGAGGAAGAAGCAGGCTCCACATTGAGCAGGGAGCCTGATGTGGGGCTCAATCCCAGGACTTTGGGATCATGACCTGAGCTGAAGGCAGATGCTTAACCACTGAGCCACCCAGCTGCCCAAGATAGAACATTTTAGCTAGTCCCTGAGGTTTTTCATTTCTGCAGTTCACATGCAAGTAGCATTTCCTTCATGAAATAATAGTGAAGATGATCATAGTGGTATTTGTACTAGACTCTATTGTTTCAATATTCTGCGTTGGCAAACGAAAACACTGGCAATCCATTAGGTGTCAATGAGATCTGGATATTTTTTTTTCTATGAATAGTTTAGGGTCACTGATTTATAAGACAGCTCCCTTTTAGCTCCTAAACTGACAGAGGATATTACTATTTTGTTTTGGTGGTAATAGTGGTGTTAAAACAAATAATTACATTTATTACCATATCTTGGGAAGTGTTTTTGTGACAGGAAAAAAAAAATACATATATATATATATATATATATATATATATATATATATATGCTTCCATTATTGCCCAGGATGTTAAACTCTAAATTTTTTCCATAAATAAATAAAGAGATAGGTCAAGTGAATAAACTGATTTCAACATTATGCAGTATTAATATACGAAGCATCTAGGAATTCATAAATTAAAATGTAGATATAATATATCTTTTAAGGAATTGAGACGAATTTAAAGAAATGAATCATTCATGAACTAGGGGACTAAAAAATATAGATCAACCCAGATTGTTGTTATTGCTTATTTATTCACTTGTTTGTTTGTTTCTAAACAGCACAGGCAATTCTGCCTGGGGGCCATCTCTCTCTCCTGAGTGCTGTGGGGACTCTGGGAACATGACAACCCACCTCAGAATACAGCTTCAGTCCACATAGTATTTATTCAAAAATTGGTTCCACTTGCTTACCCTCTCGTAAGTAACATCCAGAAACTGCACACTACCCATGTCATATTTCTAGAAACCTAGCAAATCAAACAACATAAGTGTCTATGCCTATTCAGATAGAAAAGCATAATGATAGAAAGACCACGCAGATTCATATCCATAGGCTATTCGGTTTGATTATTCATTTATGACGCATTGGCCTTTAGTTTCCATGTATTGAAAATTTCTATTCATTCCATGCACAATATTACAGCGAAGGCATTATAAACAGGATATTATATTTCCCGTTAGATTCTAACTTCAGTGTTGAATGGCAAAGACTTCTACATGTCCATCAGGGATTATTCTCAGCTTGTTTACTTAAACAAATCCCAAGATCTGGATAGGTGCATGACCACCAACCTAATGATCTTTTCCAGACTCCATTCAGCATGGCTAGGCATGTGACTGACGTCTGGCAAAAAGGATGCAATGAGACATGGGTCACTACTTCCTAGCTGGACTTATTAAAAGCAATGCTTGTGAGTCACCAAGTAATCTTCCTTGGTCTTTCTGCTGGAAGGTGATAATAACAGGGGACGGTCCTTGGAACAGAAGGTGGCTCCACAATTAGATGATAGCAGTATTTCACCAGCTCTGTGCCTTTCTTGTAACTACTGTGAGAAAGGGTTTAAACTTTTAAGTTGTGAGAGCCACTGTTCTTGTTCTGTCTATACCATTCCCTTCCCCTTTCCTTCACAGATATCAGATCTATGAGGACTATGGGGACTCTCGTGCCTGCTCTTTATCATTCACAGGTTTTTCCATTAATAAACCCCTTGCACAAAGAGCCTCATCATCGGTGTGCTTGTTGGAGGATCCAGCTAACATAGTGACTGTGGTTGCCTCTCCTCTGGGTATAAAGAACCACTTACTATGACACTCTCTCTACTATCACATTACTTACTATCACAAAGAATTACATGAGCTACATTAATCTATAGCATTAAATAGGGGAACATAAAACAAAGAAGGATTGGGAGATCAGAAGTATAGGAAATTGATTTTAGTAAAATCTGGATTCACCAGAATGACTCCCCCACTCCCCACTAAGAAAAGCATGAAACAATTTTCCTGCCTAGCAAGTAGAACCAATGACTGTATTTGTTTTTTAAAGTTTATGGTTGACCCCAGAATCCTCATTCTGAAATTTCACTGTCATTGCAAAACTTTGTAGACACCAGATAGATGGTTCAAAAAATTAAAATTTCATGGACCTCCAGGTCTATTAAGAAAATCCTGATAATCCAGTTAAGGAAGGAATCCATAAAACCACTTTAGGGAAGCAACACTTAACTGGCTTAATTTCTTTTTTTTTTTTGGTTATGCAATTTTAAGACACCCCCAAATACCTGAAAGTTTAAAATCTGTTTTCATTTTCCTATTCCAGTGCTTTCATTTATGTTAGTGATGGCCAAAGTCTCCAGGCTTCTGGGGTAAGGAAGAAAAATCTGGCACTAATATTTTGGTACTCTCTACTCCACTGAAGCCAGAAAATGTACTCACCTCCTCTGCATGGATGCCACACAGCTTGCTTCCTGACAAGAGTTTGTTCTTCAAGCTTTTGTTCTGGTGGAAGAAACACAGTATATTGCTAAGACATTAACAACCTTTAACAATTTCTAAATATGTCAGGCGCATTTCTCTGTTTTGTTCACCGATAAGTCCCCTTCAGGAGAGGACACACAATGGATTTGTACAAAGTGAGCAGAATCTGTCAACGTAAAATAATGTTTCATTCAATTAACATTTTGATACCTTCACATTAACACACTCATTCTAAAAGATGGAACTTTATTTGGCTTCACATTTAATGCTGTTTTATTAGATCTGCGTATTTTATGTTCTAAAATAATTTTCATTTCTAATCTGCAATTGATGCTGGTTTTTGAAAGCACTCCTCTAAAGAGAAGGCAGTGTTTTAGTATTATTATGTTCAATTAGCCAACATATAGTACATCATTGATTTTTGACGTAGTGTTCAATGGCTTATTAGGATGCTGGTTGCCTTGGATCCTAGTACAATGCAGTCACAGACCCAGGAGGCTCTATATTCCCTCCAAAGACTATAGTTTTTGAGTCCTCTGACATTCTGGAGGCCTGTGACTTAGACTCAAAAGTCTTCTTGATGATCAGAAGCCATTTCTTTTCTGCTGGGTTGGAGTCTGGACAGATAACGATAATCCTTTGAATTCACCATAATTGACCTTGATTCATAGATGAGTGTTTGTTACTCCTGACACAGAAGCCCTGTGTTCTTGGCCATCTGAATCCAAACCCTTTACAGCTATTCAATTGTATCTGCCTCATTATGCTCAGGCTTTCCTGTCTTTGTCCTGGTAACGCAGGTCCTTCTAGACAGGCGGGTTAAAGGAGAACAGAAAACTTGGTGAAACCCACAGGATTCAGACTTTGTACTGTCTCTGCAGGAGCAAACCATGTAGTGGTAAAGTACATCTCACGCATAATGACTCTAAAGACAGTCAATCTGATGAGCACTGCAAGCAAACTGAACACACTTTATGCAGAATGAATGAGTAACCGAATGAATGAATACATCAAATCTGAGAGTTCTTCACTTACAATTCCCACCTTTTGAACATCATTTCCTATTTTATTTTCCTGTCATGCAGAGAGGGGATACAGCTGTCTCAGTTTGAAAGAAACCTTTGACTAATTTTTCTTCTTTAGCAAAGACTTGAAATTCTAAAAAGCTCATTTCTTAGAATTTTAGTACTATGAAATGATTTACACAAATGAGGAGTTATCTTGATTCTACTCGAGTAATTATTTTTGCAAATATTCATATTCATCATACAACAAAACAAGAGATTAGAGTTTTTAAAAAGAATTTAATATATGTTATTCTTATATTGAAAAAATTGTAACCTATAACAAGGGGAAGAATACTGATATTCTAACTCTGCAGTGTTGTTCAGATTGTATGTTAAAAAATACCCTAGTTTCCTTCTAGTTGTGTCTATTTATGATATTTTGACATATGTAATCTTAATTTTTTTCTCATAAATGGTCTGTTTCTCTCTTTCCGATTCCTCCTACCATCTTTGTATACAGAAACACTTCATTATCTCTAGAGATTTAATGTTCATTTAGAGTTTTCATCTTTTTTTTTTTTTTTCAGAGACAGAGGGAGACAGCATGTGTGCATGTGAGTGGGGTTGGGGGTGGGGCAGAAGGAGAGAGAAACTCTCAAGCAGGCTCCACTGCCCAGCGTGAAACCTGATGCAGGGCTTGATCTCACAACCCTGAGATCATGACCTGAACGGAAATCAAAAGTTGGACACTGAAACCACTTGAGTCACTCAGGTGCCCCAGATTTTCCATCTTTTTGAGGGTTATCATCTTTAGGTGGAAAGCCATGGAATTTAAATAAGGTCTATAGTTTGTTTAATAGTATTCAATTAATGTTATTTTTCTGCTTCAATAATTGTATTATCACTCTGTATGATATTATATGAGAGTTTGGGGGCAAAGATACATGAGAACATTCTATACTAATTTGGCGTGCCCTTTTCTATGTCAAAATTTCAAAAAAGTTAAATTATCTGTGGATGCTAGGTAGCTCAATTAGTTGGGTGTCCAACTCTTGATTTTTGCCATCTCAGTCACCATCTCAGGGTCCTGGAATCGAGCCCCATGTCAGTTTCCATGCTCAGTGTGGAGTCTCCTTGGGATTGCCTCTCTCCCTTTCTCTCCCAAGAATCCCTCAAGCTGAGTGAAGATGTGATCCTGAGGAATGACAGCAACATGTCTCCAAATCAGTGGTGTTCCTCTTCTCAGGGGACAAAACCACAACCAGAAGTATCCTTTGCTTTTTCTGCTACCAACTGCAGCTTGAATTGGTCTATGCTTATGAATCAGTACCCAGAGTCCTAGGGGAGGACCCCTTCCATTCAGTCTGGCAGACTGTGGCATTTCCCCTCCTCAGCCAGTTCCAGCTTTCCAGAGCCTGATTCACCATCCTCACACCTACTCCACTGGGTACATGGTTCTAGAGCCTCAGCTTAATGAGAAATATAAACCCTTCCTAAATCTCCCCCAGCATGACAGATACCTAGCCCATCCTCAGCAACCAGCTGTGTAGGACTGCAATTATGCCCAGTCAGGCAGAAGCATGGGATTGTTCTTCAACCTGCCTCCCAGATCAGCCCACACACTAAGAAAATGTATTCCACCCTCCCCATTCCCCCCAGATTGCAGACATGCCAGTATCAGCCTTGCAAGTTAAAGAAAAAAAAGAAAAAAAAGCCAGTCTCCAGAGGGAAGAAATCCGTTTTTTTATTAAACTTCACTTTGAAGAAGAGAATTAATTTTTTCAAATCTGCTCATGATTTGCCTTCCACAGCAACCGCCCCCCCACCCCCGACTTCTATAAACAATGTAACCATCCCTTTAGTTCTTTCACTGTTAGTGACATCTGGGAAATACTAGCTTTCTTTTCAGCACAAAACCACTGGGGCCATCCACGTAGATACTCACAGCATCTTAAGACAAATTGGAGGTAAGAGACAAGGCTTGGTCTATGATATGGCGGTAAGACTTCCCTGCAAATCATTCCAGATAAAATGATACATTTCTCCAATATCATTCATCTCTCTAATCCAGTAGACAGCTTTGTGTTCAGTCTGAGTATGGCCCTTAGAGCATGAGAACTCAGGAAGTCCCTGCTGCCAGTGTTCCCCGTCCACACACACCCTACTTGCCTCTGGGTGGAAGAGGGTGGAAATTAAATGACTGAAGATTAAAAAATAATAGTAAAATAAATAAAAATTAAAAAAAATTAAGATAAATAACATTGGACCAAGACAGGAGAAGTGTATTGGACAGAAGATTTACACACCAACACTAACTATCCACATCTGAGTAACTTGATTAGAAATGATATTATAGTTAATAATATATTTAAAATTTAGTGTATGTGGCCTATACTATTTAAATTTTGCACCTTCACTTAAAGCTTTTTTCCTTTTTTTTTCTTTCCTCCTTCTTTCCCTTCCTTTTTTTCTTTTCTTTCTTTCTTTTTTTTTTTTTTCCCATTCTGTTCAATTCTAAGATGATAGGTAAAGCAATGGATAGAACATTATTTCACTGGAAATGTTTATGATGGACTTGGACAACGCTCTTAGAAATGCATAGGGAAGACTGCCTCTCCCAACATGGGTAGCCTGGTGACCACCCCCAAGTGAGCAGTGTTTCCATTATGTGTCCACCGTCTGTGTGGACAGTTGGTAATTCTGGGCAACTGTGTATACTATGTAAAGCAATATGTTTCCATTAAGCTAAATGCCATTTCTAAAGCTTAAGAATTAGAGGATTAAATATTGAAACATACTCAGAACTGGGGATAATAATTATAATCACCCACACGGGGGCCAGTTGTAGAACACAAGGGAGACTTGTCAGGCCCATACTGAGATTGTTCTCAGATGGCATGTTCTTCAGAAACATATGATGACACGGAGCACTGAGGAGAGAATACTGACTCCCAGACAACTCCCTCATTTAACATTTCTACTTATGGTTAGTGAACACTTCTCTAATTCCAGAAGAAATTGTGGCTGGATAACACTTAGGCACTAACAACACAGTTTTGTTTTTGTTTTTGTATTTTGTTTTTTACAGTTTTGTAAGCAGACTTACAAAATGAAATGACATCTACCCTCTAAACAATGGATCTCATCCCTATCAAACCTAATGATGCTTTTACAATACCTAAAACAATTTATACATATAATTATACACAAAATGCCAGGATCCAATTATGATTATGCCTCACTTGAGGGAATATGAAAAAAAGTAGATTAAGAGAGTCATCAAATGTTTAAATGTCTGTTCTTCCTGTCTGTCACACTTCTGCTATCCCTTACTTTAATAACAGTACTCTGATTTTTCTTATGAGAAAATATTTTTCTATGCTAATTCCATGCGGCTGGTGTTGACTCCAACTCCACCAACCCTATCTAGGAAAAGGAAAATACTCAAGCCCAGCCAATCAGTCTTGGCCCAGATTTAGTAAAATAACATAAACGCTGCTGATGAAAAGTTAATATGAATCTTTTCAAGAATTGTAAGGAAAAAGTGCTGAGAGTCGTCATTCAGTTGGAACCCCTCTGAGACGAAATCACAAGGGAAAAAAAACACCTGGGTGTGGAGAGAGAAATGCTGAAACCTGGTGATCGTGCCGGCACTTCTTCCCTGCTTCATACTTTCCTGAAGCTTGTATACTCCTGGGTGTTTCAATTACACGCTTCCAGCACCAGCCCTTCGGCTCTCTTGACACCATACATAAATCTTTTTGTCCACCCTATCTTACAGACTTGTGTAATTCTATCACATCCTTAGGATTCAGAGTAGCAAAGAACATCTAAATAACCATGCTTATATCTAATGCGTAATGCCATAACATATCAGGATGCAGGCCATTTATTTTGCCTTTTCTAAATGGGAGGCAGACCTTGCTTCCTGACTATTTAGGGAATGCTTCCCAACTGATGCTGTACAAATCTTGGATAGCATGAAACAAATATCCCTATGGCCTTCTTGGGAACCCAGCTTAAACATGTCAGCCCTGCCTAAAAATGCCATTTAATATTTCTCATTGTCTATAGAATAAATCTCAAACTCATATCTGATAGAAACATAATATCTTTCTTAATAAATAGATCCGCTTAATCTAGTTCTAGTTTTTACCTGAGAACTTAAAATATCACATTTTTGGGAGCATTTACATGGTAGGCCAAACCCGCCAAATGTTCTAGGTTACAAAACAGAAAGATATAAGTCCAGTATATCTCTATAATCTTTCTATATGTCAATATAAAGATTCCAAAATTGCTGGGTCTAGATTTTACATAGTGTTTTCAAATGAAATTAGGCACTAAGAGGTATTATTGTTTGCAAATAACAAAAACCAACAATAGCCAAATCAAGCAAAACATGAATTGATTGTGAGTATCTCCAGCAGAATAAAGTCTGGGTATAAGGCTCAGAAAGGAGACAGGAACTGAGTAAGACAAGGTTATCTATGACTGTAAGACAGAATAAAGTTATTGTAACAACTATAAACCACTATACTTATTTACAAGGTGGAATGATGAGGTCTCAATGAATTTTCATGGTAAAAGTCATTATCTGGGGCCACTTAGGATTGTCAAATACAATAAATTATGTATATGCAATTATAATATTATTTTCTAGATTAAAAATATACATAAACCACTGCTCCCAGGAAAGTCAAAAACATGTGTTAATATCTCCAAAGTGCAATTAAATGTAAACCAAAAGTAAAAACACCTGCAGTGGTATTCAGACTAAAACCAGAGATGGCTGGGTCTAACTGTAGAAAGTAGCTCCTATTTTAGAATTTCCTAAAACTGTTCAGAAACCACTATATATGACTTCTTGAGACCCACATTTGTTTCAGTTTAAATGTGTTTTTAAAATGCCTAGAGAATGGACATGCTCTTTCAAATAAATCATTTTGTAATTGGAAATCTGATATTGCATATTAAGGACAACAATAAGTTTAGGTGTAATATGTAACATAAATACTTTGCTTCTAAAATATTAGCAGATTTTACCTTTTATAAATTTTCTAAGAGTCCTTATTGAGGACATCTCCGGAAAGGGATGGGATAATGGACTGAAATTTAAATCATGAGTGTTTTTTATTTGTTCTTAGATGTACTTTTTTTTTTTCTTAACTTCTTACTGTTTCTGAAATCAGGATGTGGTCTACAATATTATGCATCTTTCATTTAGTATTTACTGTTCACCCACCTTAGGAAAGTTAACTCACTTAACAATAGATACTCCTTAAAATTTATAAACTGTTATTCTGCAATTTTTGTCTCAAAATAAGAGGTAAAGAGGAATGAAGGAAGAACTTTTCCTCTCCCATTTAGAAAAGCTTACCTATAGAGAAAGTAGGGAAAGTAAGAAATGTGTATTTGGACTTTTTATTTGTTCTAAGCCACAGAGAAGACAAAAGTATACTTTCAAAATAGAGAGAGATAAAACCGTCTATGAAATAGCTTCAAACTGATAATGGAGAAATAGGCCTCATAATATAAATACAGATCTTTAGCAACTGAAATATCTTTTGTAGAAAAGACAAGCTGTTCTCTTGAATTATGCAAAAATATAATGTAGGTATCAAGAGAGACATTTACTTGAAACTAAATAATTTCATTAATACTTTTTTTCTGAATCACCCTGTTTAAATATAATGCTATATTTCACCTATATGTAGACTAATTGCTACTTTAATAAAGATTTGTATTTTTATGGAAAGATTTAAAATTGAGAAGTGATTGAAATGATCATTCTATAAACATTTAAAGAAAACCACCCGACAACCTTGCTATTATCCAAGTGATGGCAGATACCCCACTTGAGGGTTGTTGGCCTTGCCAAAGTCAATTCTAAATTGGTTGCAGGTGTATCAGAAGTTTTACAATTGCTGATATATTTCCTCATTGAGATTAACTCAGGAAGAGGATGGAATATTGAAGTTGGCTCTAATGCATTAGAAAATGTGAGAGTGCTTCGTGAGAGTTTTATTCTTAGCTTAGCACCAAACTAGTTCTAATATCTAGTATAAGTCATTTAACCCCTAGACATACGTGTCAACATACATTGAAGTACTGGAGAATATCTAGGTCATCTCTTAGATTTCTTGCATCTTAAGGACTGTTGTCCTACTATTGAGGAAGGACATGAGGGATATGAGCTGATGACTTTCTCTGGTATCAAGTAAGAGATAATTGCATGACCTTCCAATTACTGAGTAAATTAATTAGATATTCCGCATGCTGCTTAGCTGCATCTCAGACCCACAAGATCACTTTTCAAATAGTATGGATATAGTACAGCACAGTTCTAGGGTTCTTAGGCAGAACAACTGTACTTGAAGTCCACTTTTTATAAGCTCTATAATTTTGGATGCATCTTGCAACCTCTGCTATGTTTTCGCATCCATACAATTAGGCAACTATCCTAACCAGCTAAATGGGGTATTTGCATTAAATGAGATGATATAAGCAAAACACTTATGACAGTGACACATAGTGAGCACTCAAAAAATATTACATCATATTATTTCAATAAAACTCACTTCTTCTTTTATAGATAAAGAGGGAAAGCCTTTTTTAATGATTACAACAGCACTCCAGAAGTTTCAGGATTTCAGCATTACAAATAAAATATATAAAACATAAATATCTATAATAATAAAATATAAATATATATCAATATATGTGTTGTAGAAGATGGCAGATAAATTTCTAGCTAATGAACTCTAGTTTATCAATAAGTAAAAGTTTGTTGTGGAAGTCATTGCACTCAATGGTATTTCTTTCTACATCTGACTTGTTTTATTAAATAGACAATTCTCTTGCAGATGGAACCTGCTTCTATTATCATTAATAACTTCCTTCCCTTATCAGAGAGCTCTCATTCTGATGGGTTAAAATTTGTTGCTAAATATATGAAATGCCATTCACTCCAGAAGAAACTTTCTGAAAAAAGCATTAATAATCTTGTCAACATTTATAAAAACCTTTTATATACTAGGAATGGGGCTCAAACAATCCCTCTTTTCAAGGAGTTTGCAATTTATGAAGGAGGCTGAAAGTAGCACTCAGAGGCTCTGGAGAGGCAGCTACTCAGGGTGTGACATTGAGCTCGTAGGTGTGTTAAAGGAGTCTGCTAAGTAACAGGAAGAAGCAAGAGAGAGGGGAGAGTCTGTGCCTTAGAACTACAAGATGCTCAATGGCATTGTGCATAAGGTAGCTCTGGAGAGTAGAAAGATGAGACTGAAGAGGTGCATTGTGGTTAGGTCCAAAGGGCCCTGCGTGCCACTGAAGCTGTAGAAATGAATGTGCAGCATGGAAGTCATGTGATCAGATTTACTTTTTGAAAAATAAAATAGGAAAAATTAATTTTGGATTTCAAGTTCAGTAACATTATCTAAAGTTTGCCTCCGTTAGGTTTTATCAGCAGTTATAGTGTAGGCAGTATTCTATGGGGAGGATAAAAATGTCATAGAACTCATCTTGTTTCATTTATTCTTCTCCTACCCACTTAAGCCCTGGGGATAAAAACATATGTTTATAAAAAATAAAAAATTAAAAAAAAATGTCATAGAACTCAGTAACAACAACAACATCTGATTAAAACATGGCAGAGGAACTGAATAGACATTTTTCCAAAGAAGACAAACAAATGGTTAACAGGTACATGAAAAGGTGTTCGACATCACTAGCTATTAGAAGAACAAAAGCAAAACCACAGTGTCACACCACTCCTGTTAGAATGGTTATCATCAAAAAGATAAGAAGAGAAAACAAGCATTCGTTGGCAAGGATGTAGAGGAAAGGGAACCCCAGGGCACTCTCAGGGGGGATATAAATTTGTACAGCCATGGTGGAAAACAGTATGGAAGTTCCTCAAGACATTAAAAACAGAATTATGCTACAATCCAGCAATCCTACTTCTGGGTATTTAGCCAAAGGAAATGAAAACAGGATATTGAAAAGATGTCTGCGTTTCCATGTCTATTGTTCATTATTCACAATATGCAAGACATAGAAACAACATAAGTGTCTGTTAGTGAATGTATGGATAAAGAAGATGTGATACACACACACACACACACACACACACACGCACCTGGAATGCTAAAATCCTACCATTTGCGACAACATAGGTGGACACTGAAGGCATTATGCTATGTGAGATAAGTCAGAGAAAGACAAACACTCTTATGGTATCTCTTACATGTGGAATCTGAAAAAGCTAAAGTTATAGAATCAGAGAATAGAATACCGGTTACCAAGACCTGGTGGCTGGGAGAAATGGGGAGATGTTGGTTAAAGGGTACAAATTTCCAGTTAGAAGATGAGTAAGTTCTAGGATCTAATGCACAACATTGTGACTATAGTTAGTAATACTATATCGTATCCTTGAAAGTTGCTAAAGAAAAATCTTAAATGTTCTAGCCACCAAAGAAATGGTAATTATATAATAAGATGGAGGTATTAGCTAAAGCTATGTTAGTAATTACACTGCAATTCATAAATATATCACATCAGCATGGAATACAGCTTGAACTTAGACAATGTTATATGTCAACTGTACCTCAATAAATCTGCAAAAATAATTGGGTGTTGAGAATATGTATGTTTAAACTATCATTTGTTGAATGCTTACTTTGTGTGAGCTATTATACAAAGTACTTTATATGTTATTTCATTGAATCCTCACAGCAGCCCTATAAGTGAAAATTCTTAATTATCTCCATTTAATTAATTAATTAATTCTCTTTGAGAGAGAGAAAGACAGAGAGAAAGCATGGTCAGGAGCAGGATGGAGGATTGATGGGGAGAGGCAGAGGGAGGAGAAGAGAGAGAATCTTAAGCAGGCTCCATGCTCAGTGCACAGCCTGCCTCTGGAGCTCTATCTCACAACCCTGAGATCATGACATGAACCAAAATTGAGTCAGACATTAAACTGCCTGAGCCACACAGATGCCCCTAATTATCCCCATTTTAGAAAGGACAAAGCTGGGATTAGTCCAGGTCTAACACTCGCCAAAAACCATGTTCTTCTCCAGCATGCTGTATAGTTTTTACAAATTCTCTTTTGCTTATAGGAAAAGAAAGAAGGGTGGGGGGAGGGGAGGCAGGCAGGCAGGAAGGAAGATAGAGAAAGTAAGTCTTGGATTTCTAAGAACCAAAATAAACATAAACATGGATGGACATTTTCTTTGAATTTTTAATTCCAGATACATGCATTTTTACCAATCAATCCAACCCCAAAAGGTAATATGATAAAACATGGTTTATAAAATAACTTTACTCCTAGAGCAGTAGGGCAAAGTAAATTTGTTGTGAAATCATTAAGAAAGATCAGTTAATTCACTTGTAATTACTTCTGAGAATATCCTCAGCTCTGCCCAGTTAAGACTTGAGAACACCTGCCACCCTCTCCTTGCAATCCTGCTGGGAATTCCCAGCCCAATAAAGTCATTCCATCCTAAGAACACAGTTGAGTAACTCTAACAGCTGAAAGGAGATCTCCCTTTTTCTTGTCTTTAATTGGTGGGAGAACTGAATTCTTTTCCCCAGAGTTTTACCAGCATTTCCTCAGGCTCAGGATTTAAAAAAAAAAAAAAAAATGTTAGAACATATTTTCATTGAAATAAAAATGGTATGACTGCATAAGACATTATCAACACTGTGTTATTTAAAGCCAATGCCATTAACTTTAAAAATTGTTTTGGGCAGTCTTTTGCTAGTCAGTCACCATTGGACAAATGATGACTAAAGGTCATTAATGATTGCTTATAAGAATAAATTTGGACCTAGTTTATTATTTATGATTTAATTGAAGCTTGCCAAATATTGACTGCTGTCAGCAATTCCTTTTTAACGTAGTATTAGTGAGGCTCTAATGTTGTAGTTCAAGCCAGACAATAAAGTTTAACTTATAAATTTCAAAGGAAGATGATTTATTTAATACTTTGGGGTTTCTTTTTCCCTCCCAAGATTCCTGAAAAATAACCACCAGGTATATGGCAAGAAAAAAAGGCATATCATTCACTTTTGTGCTCCAAGCTTATGTAAATTAGCCCTGTTTTTATATGTTGAACTGACTTTTTTTTTAAACAATACCATAAATTTGACTCTACTAATAAGGGATGTGTCTTGTTGCAAAAGATCTCGTTTTCTTCAATGCCCACAGCCTAAATTTGATCTATAATTCCATATGTGTACGTATCCATAAACAATGAATGCACTTTTAGAAAATGTGTGCTAACTTTGTGTAATGATCTCGTTGCTGCTAAATCCATGGGACAATCCATGGGACAATTCTTGTTTTTTTGTGTGTCATCACCAGCATTTGACAGTCGATCATTCCCTCTCCTTGAAATAGTTGGATTTGTTTTCCACCTTTTTTAATGAAATGCCTCACTTTTGCTTTTTCTTTTTTTTTCCTCTTCCTTTCTAAAATTCTCCCTCAGTGGCCTTTTGCCAATCCCTACTGCTTCTCTGACATCTCAACTCTGGAGTAACTCATGGCTGAGTTCTTCGACATTTTCTGTCTTTGTCCTCATTACCTCGGTAATCTCATTCATGATCATAGCTTTAAACACAGTCTTCGGCAAGGCTTACCAAATTTTTTATTTCCTGACTTGACCCCTCTTCTCAATTCCCACTGCTACCTTGTCCATCACGAATCTCAGGTATCCAAAATTAGTGCCATCTTTTTACCCATCCTCCTTTACTTATAGTCTTCCCCTTCTTAGTTAAGGGCAATGTCATTTTTCTGACTGTTCACTCTAAGAATCTTGGAGCCTTCTTGGCTCTTCCCATTCTGTCACAATGTATGTAAGTTACTCAATACATATAGTTGTCTTCAGTATAAAATATATGTTCATACTTAGGGCACCTGGCTGGCTCAGTGGGTTAAAGCCTCTGCCTTTGGCTCAGGTCATGATCCCAGGGTCCTGGGATCGAGCCTCACATCAGGCTCTCTGTTCCGTGGAGAGCCTGCTTCCTCCTCTCTCTCTGCCTGCCTCTCTGTCTATTTATGATCTCTGTCAAATAAATAAATAAAATTCTTTACATATATATGTTCAGACTTAAATGTTGCATCTGCATCACTCTCTTTATTATGTTTTTTAAAGAACTCCTATTAGACATATATTTCAGACTGTCGATTTTTATCCATGTCTCTTACCCACATACACTCTTTTACACTCTCTCTCACACACACATTCACTCACACCTTTTTATGTGTATGAAATTTAAGTTAAATCCTCAAATTATGCTGAGGCATACTTTGTCCTGATAAGTTTCCCCCCCAGAGTAGCTTTATTTTATTTTAAATTATTTCAGTGCCTATAAATACATAATTTTTCTTTTCAATCTTTGGAGGTTTCAAAGTGACTGAGTTTTTTTTTTTATGTCATTTCTTTCTCCAATGTCAGATATAATTGTTTTTATAGAGTATGAACATAATAAAGTTTGTACTGGATATTAAACTCAAAACCTGTAGTTATGTCAGAGAGAAATATATAAGGGATGGATTTCATTTGTTTATATTCTGATAATCCTCAAATTACATGTTTCTTTCATATCCATAGCAGAGTCAGAATAATCATTAGTGCTGGACCCAATTTGGGATCTGGCTAACCAACGAACACACAAACAAAAACAGCTGCCATATTTCGTAAGTAAGAACATGTTTGGCTAGAAAGGTTTTAACTGAAAGGCTTTTGTCTAAAACCATTAAGTAATTTTATATGGAACAGTCTACAATCTATGAAAAGCATAATTCTCCCATGAGCTCCAGCATGTTATAGGTTAAGAGCTATATTAAGCTCTTCTCTCTACCAAAATGAAGTTTAAATTGTGGCTTCTGAAATAAGGAAAGAAAACAAAAAGGTATTTCCATATAGAAAGCACAAGTGCATTAATATTGGTACATCAGGGGAAATACTGAAGGTGGGAAGTTTTCCTTTCTTTCAAACATTAGGTAGCCCTGTCTATTTCATAGGTATATGCAAAAATAAAATAGAATTTCTACTCTGAGAGTCCATAGCCATAGCTGGCCCTAATCTGCACTGACTCAAATGCTGATTCTTAGGAAACAGTATGATTAATATCATTCCCTGCATTAGAGTTCTACACTTATTTGTTACATTGTAATCTGGATTCCATCTGGCTTAATGAATAGAGCAAACTGAGCTCCACTAAGATCTTAGCACTGGTTAGATTGTTTCTGCTGGATATCTGCACAAACCACGGTTGAACCTGGTTAACACTGCTGGAAATCATTGATGATAACTGTTTAGTAATTCCTATTAACCTGAAGAAGTTCAGATGTACCAACAGAAATTCTTGAATAAAGTTTGATGCTTAAATCACAATGTGCTTTTCTTAGGTTCAAATGCATCTGCTGCCACCATTTTCTTAAGTACTGATTTGCTCAGTCTTATCTGAAAGTGTGCTCATAAACCTTAAATAGCAAGTATTTCACCAGTATCCTTTCCTAGTTATTTAAAACTTAATAATCCTGCTACAGCAATTGCACTCCAAGTGATTGGGCATGCTGTGAGAAGAGTGACTGGTGGTGCTGTATACTTTCTCCTTTGAAAGGAAATTATGTCACCATGAATTTTTTGCATGTGAATGAGTATTTTGATCTTGGAGGAAACATCTGTGTTTAGAGTGCCTTCTGAATGCTATGGAGGAGGCAGCTGCTCATATAATGATGCTGAAGGACTTCATGGCAAAGTTGTCTCTCTCCATTTCAGGTTTGTCAGAAATTTCACAATTAAGGCAGGAACTCTGGTTTTGATTTCACTCATTTTGTCATTTATTCATTTGTTCTTCAAATATTAAATAAGTGTCCCTGTAAACCATGTATGGTGGGTACAGAAAGGTATTAACATATAATATTCAACACTTCACATTATGTGTCCTTAGGGAACTGAAAATTAAAACAGCAATAAGTTACCACTACACTTCTATTTGGAAGACAAAAATTCAAAACACTGACAACAGCAAATGCTTTTAAGGATATGGAACAACATGAACGCTCATTTACAGCTGGTGAGATGACAAAATGGTCAGCTACTTTGGAAGACAGTTTGGCAGTTTCTTACAAAACTACATATGCTCTTACCATATGATCCAACAATAATGGCCTTTGGTATTTGCTCAAAGGAGTTCAAAATGTATATCCACATTAAAACCTGTGCAAGGAGGCTTATAGTAGTTTTATTCGTAAATGCCAAACTTGGAAGTGACTAGATGTTCTTCAGTAGGTGAATGAATGAACAAACCATGCTATATCCAGAAAATGGAGTATTATTCAGCACTAAAAAAAAAAAATAAGCTATCAGGCTATGAAAAAACAAAAGTCAACTTAAATGCACATCACCAAGTATAAGGATTCAATCTGAAAAAGCTATATACTATAAGATTCCAACTATACAATATTCTGAAAAAGAAGAAAATTATGGAAACAACAGAAAGTTCACTATTTGCTAGGGGCCCAAACGAAGGAGATGAATAGGTTGAAGACAAAGGATTTTTAGGACAGTGAAACTAATCTCTATGAGACCATAATGGTAGATACACTTGTCAAAATCTATAAAAATACAACACCATAAGTGAACTCTAATGTAAGCTATGGCCTTTGGTGATAATGATGGTCAATGCAGGTTCATCAATTTCAACAAATGTACCACTTTTATGTAAGATGTTGATAGTGGAGGAGACTATGGATCTACGAGGGCCTAGGGTGTATGGGAACTGTGTACTTTTCACTCAATATCCCAAAATGTGTACTTTCCACTCAATAATCCCAAAACTACTCTAAAATATAAAATTATTAAAATAAACTAACAAACAAACCTGTTTGAAACTATTAAAAACAAAACAATATCTGACTTTACAATCTGCAAAATACTAGACTAGAGTAATTGGTATATTTAGCATTTAAAACAAGTATACTGGATTACCCGTGTAAAATATACATTTTTTAAAAAGAATAAATCACTCTGATTGCATAAAAAGATAAATATTAATAAAAATATTTTAAAAACAGCTTTATAACAAAACTACCTTAACTTTGATGAATGGCTTTATGTCACAGAGAGCTCTTTGAAAGGTCCTAAAGTCCACATGCAGAAAAATGAAATTGTACCATTTCCTTACACCACAGATGAAAATAGACTCAAAATGGATGAAGGACCTCAATGTGAGAAAGGAATCCATCAAAATCCTTGAGGAGAACACAAGCTGCAACCTCTTTGACCTCAGCCGCAGCAACGTCTTCCTAGGAACATCGCCAAAGGCAAGGGAAGCAAGGGCAAAAATGAACTATTGGGACTTCATCAAGATCAAAAGCTTTTGCACAGCAAAGGAAACAGTTAACAAAAACAAAAGACAACTGACAGAATGGGAGAAGATATTTGCAAACCACATATCAGATAAAGGACTAGTGTCCAGAATCTATAAAGAACTTAGCAAACTCAACACCCAAAGAACAAATAATCCAATCAAGAAATGGGCAGAAGACATGAACAGACATTTCTGCAAAGAAGACATCCAGATGGCCAACAGACACATGAAAAAGTGCTCCATATCACTCAGCATCAGGGAAATACAAATCAAAACAATGAGATATCACCTCACACCAGTCAGAATGTCTAAAATCAACAAGTCAGGAAATGACAGATGCTGGCGAGGATGTGGAGTAAGGGGAACCCTCCTACACTGTTGGTGGGAATGCAAGCTGGTGCAGCCACTCTGGAAAACAGCATGGAGGTTCCTCAAAATGTTGAAAATAGAACTGCCCTATGACCCAGCCATTGCACTACTGGATGTTTACACTAAAGATACAAACGTAGTGATCCGAAATGATATGTGCACCCGAATGTTTATAGCAGCAATGTCCACAATAGCCAAACTATGGAAAGAACCTAGATGTCCATCAACAGATGAATGGATAAAGAAGAAGTGGTATATATATATACAATGGAATACTATGCAGCCATCAAAAGAAATGAAATCTTGCCATTTGCGTCGACGTGGATGGAACTAGAGGGTATCATGCTTAGTGAAATAAGTCAATTGCAGAAAGACAACTATCATATGATCTCCCTGATATAAGGAAGTGGAGATGCAACATGGGGGGTTGGGGGGTAGGAGAAGAATAAATGAAACAAGATGGGATTGGGAGGGAGACAAACCATAAGTGACTCTTAATCTCACAAAACAAACTGAGGGTTGCTGGGGGAAGGGGGATTGGGAGAGAGGGATAGGGTTATGGACATTGGGGAGGGTATGTGCTATAATGAGTGCTGTGAAGTGTGTAAACCTGGTGATTCACAGACCTGTACCCCTGGGGATAAAAATACATTATATGTTTATAAAAAAATAAAAAATAAAAAAAATAAAAAAAATAAAGGTCCTAAAGTAGCAGTTAAATAGTTAAGAACTTGAGATCTATTGAAATGATGGACTGTAAAACAGAGATCACAAATTAAGCCATAAATATTTTTTTCTATTGTTTGCTAATGTAACTAAAAAGTAACAAGCACATTAAGAAGAGATTATTAATAATTCTTCAACTTGACACATTTTCACATATATATTCATTTTAAATAAGTAAAATGTACACAATTGATTTTATCTTCCTCAGTCTTTACAAAATTTTTCTAAAAACTAGTCACAGAAGTTCCAACATGTTTACAGGAGCACTTTGCTTCACTGTAGATATCAGTCATGTCAGAAAACAGTTTTTCCACTTTATATTTACATTGGGATTTTAACTGATTATTTCCATTTTATGACTCAAAGTTTTGACTCCTGCTTCTAACACAGTGGTCCCACCAAAACAGAATATGTATGTTGGATAGATATTATTTACCTTTATCTGAATATTTGAAGCACTTGTTTTTTTTTTTTTTTTAAAGATTTTATTTATTTATTTGACAGAGAGAAATCACAAGTAGATGGAGAGGCAGGCAGAGAGAGAGAGAGGGAAGCAGGCTCCCTGCTGAGCAGAGAGCCCGATGCGGGCCTCGATCCCAGGACCCTGAGATCATGACCTGAGCCGAAGGCAGCGGCTTAACCCACTGAGCCACCCAGGCGCCCGAAGCATTTGGTTTTAAAACCAAATTACTTTCAACTTTTTCTAGTTGCTCCTCATTTTTCTCCCACATAGTCAAATGCCTCAGTTTTAGCCTTGAAGAACTCACACAAAAGCACACTATCAGTTCCCTTTACTCAAGACTCCTCCATCCTGTCCACAGAGATATAAGATCTAGTATTATGTTTTTACATAAACTTACATTTTTTACATAAACTTACATTACATAAACTTCTCTTGCTAAGACACATGTTCTAAACCAATTTTTTTGTTAATACTCAACCCCTTCTTTTCATTATTGCTAAATATCTTTATCCAAGAATAACTTTTATTTCTCTTAAACTATCACCAAAATATCTGTTAATTGAACAGCAAATGTGACTGAATTTTAAATGCATTAACACGTTGAAATGGATTAACTCATTAAAGACTTGATATATCAGAATGGAAGTTATGAGTATGCCAAATATTAAAACCATGTTGCAGTAAAATTACAAAACTTAGATTAGGTGGATCTTCTAAGCTTAGATGGTAAGCAAGAAACAAAGCCAAGTTTCGAATCCAGGTTTTGACCTCCAGCACCTCTCCTGTGTCCACAGCTCAAGGCTATAAAAGCCGAATCTCTGCCTCCCACCCCAAAGTGCGTAACAACTCAGCTTAGGAAAAGGTCCCCCCCAGTGAAGCATTGATTGCCATGCGGTACTAAGCACTTTTCACAACACAGATATATCTGAAAGGACATATTGCTGCCTAGGATGGTACCCCAGTATGGAAGAAGGAAGGCAGGGAAACTTCTTTTCACAGACAAAGACAAAAACAAAACAAAACAAAACCCGGAAGCAGCTAAGAAATGTCCAGCACTGGACAAAATCTCAGAGTTACCGTAATACACAAGATGTAGGCTTCACCATCTAACCCTGATGTGTGCAGAGAATGAGGAGAACCTTACATCCTTGATATTGACACAGTAACGAGTCGTTTACATACCAGACTTTACCAGGAACTTCTGATAAGCCAGTGGGTCTCAAAATATGTTTTCTGGACCATCAACACAAGCATCACCTGGGTACTGACTAGGAATAGAAATTCGTAGTCCCCAAACTGTCCTTAACTTACCGAATCAAAGCTCTGAGGGAGGAACCTGGTTATTCTGCTGCTCGCTTCAGTCTGAGAAGCACTGCTGAACATAAATAATTTGTAATAATTTGCCCCAGATTTATATAGATAAGTCTAACGGATATTCCATGCCTGGCTTTCCGCTCACAGCTAAATAAAATCTGTCTAGCTCACGTCACTTTACAAAGGTTTTAAGTGAACTGCTCCCATTCCTTCACACCCACCACTGTACCCTGAGTGATTTTAAATACTACAGCTTACCTGACTAACATGTGGCTATGTTCATAGGCTACTCCGATATCATTGCTAGGCAGCCCTCTCCACTATGGTCAAAGCACACTCATAAATCTTTCTGGCTGCAGTTCTGTAATGGGGCTATTTTTCATGATGATGGCAATATGATTCAAGAAGCCTTTAACATAAACCTTGCACTGTACACGCCTCATGACTAATAAATCAGTCATCTGAATAACCTTACTAAAACCCACTTCCACAGGCATTCCCTTGGTAAGTGCCTTGGAACTCAACACTGCTCATTTGATTGGCACTTATGGTTCCTCCCCAGCTCATGAGGGTTCTGATGCCAAAAGCACATTCAGCTCATGTTTTCCACTCAAGGTTTTTTGGCCTGGAGCTCACCTGAGTCCCTCTTAAAGCTTAGAGTTGGAGGTAGTTTTTTTTTTTTTTTCTAAGTTACTCTACAATCTTAGCATAGCATCATCTTAATCACAGAGTCAATGGCTTTCCATCATAACTAATGATTTATAAATTACTCATTAATAATAAAAATAAATATAAAACTGTTCACTTACAAGGTTGCAGGCATTTCATCATATATCTTACATGTATATTTCTCTCTTGTGGTCCCTCTACTAGCTTTATGGTGCTGGAATGCCTATTTTGTCAGTGAGAGGCTGTGCATGTCACATTATACCATTGCACTGTCCTAATCCTGGGTGTGTATTTGATACTTTTTTAAAAATTTAAATTCAATTAGCCAATGTATAGTACATCATTAATTTTCGACATAATGGTCAGTGTATTTGATATTTTTATCAAGTAGAACAAAGTGGGGCTAGCTCTGTGTGAAAGAGATTCGGAATAGGAGAATCTTAAATAAGATAGAAGTTTCTCTCTTTCTCTGACATTTCTGAGATAAGTCAAAGTGTTGTGACTCTATTCTTTGAAGGTATTAAGAACCAGACTCCTTCTCACTGGGTGTGTTTCCTCCTCCCTGGTGTTGCCCTTGCCTGTTTGGGCCTCAGCTCTATATCTATATTCCGCCATCAAAAAAGGGGGAAAGAAAAAGAGGAGGGTAAATGGATTTTACTTTATGGAAACAATCTGAAAGGTAGACACAACTCTTTTGTTTTTAGAACAATGGACAGAAATTAGGGACATGGCCCCAGCAAGCTGCAAAGGAAGCTGGGAAATATTTATCTGGGTATCGATTTGTGTAAATGAAAGTGGACTATTGTTTCAGAACAGAGAGAACAGCTATTGCTGGAGAACTGTTGATCTTTGCCACTTTTTCCTGGTTAACTAGCAGACACATGAGAAGCACTCTTTTCAGCTGAAAGCATTTGTCCACCTACTGCCTGCCCCATACTCTACGAGTCTGCAGAAACTATCAATTATGAGTTTTGATCCTTATTCCCAAGGCACTTGTGACAGATTTGGTGAGAAAGTAAGCACCAGAGGTGAAAGGTTTATTTCAGATTTCTCACACTGAAGTCCTCAAATTACCTTCAGAATGACCTGGTTCCTCCCCAGACTTGGTGAATCTGAATCTGGTAAAATGGCCCAGGAACCTACATTTTAACATTACTCCCAAAAGAGTCTTTTGCACATTAAATTTTAAAACAACTGCAGAGTGAGAGGAAGAAATGGCTAGATTTTCATTTTTTGTGGGGGTGGGGCAGGTCTCTCTGTCTTATCTTATGCCCTTCCATTGCTAATGTTCTTCTGCAATATCTGCAGGTTGGTCTGTCTATACCTATTAATCCCTGGCAGGTGTTAGAGCTGAATTGTTCCAGAAGAAAACAGTTAAACTTTCACAATTATTCTCTTACACAAAATAGTTAAATTTCACAGTTATTCTCTTACATAAGCTTCTCACCAACCCTGTAAAATAGCTAGCAAGATGTGCCTACTTAACAAATAAGTAAACTTACTTGCCATTCATGAGAGGTCGAGAGACTTGTCCAATGCTACACAGCTCTTAAGAGGTACAGGGGTTAAGCTCTTACCAGAACACAGGCCCTGTGCTAGTCTTCACCTGCTTGCAAGTGTCTCCCAAATAATAAGAAGGTTGAGAGCATGACCCCAAACAGGACCCCAAGGTGGCTGCAGCTTTGCCACTTCTGACCCATGAGGATGTTTATTTTGATACATTTGCCCCAGTGCCTGCAATTTATTCTAGCTAGAAGGACTAAGCAATTTTTAATGTTGAAAATACTATCTAAGGTCAAGGGTTTTCCTGTGGGAGGAGGGTGGAAAGGAACACTAATTGGCCAAAGCATGAATTTAGGCTCTTCATACAGTATGGATACAGCAATTCACACCCTGAAGACCAAAGATTTGGTCACTCCATCATTTTGATTTATCTTACGCTGGGCTTAGAGTGTACACATGATCAAGGTCCCGCATGTACTTTATATTCTTCTAATCATGCTCAACAGTGTAAAACATATGCATTCCTTGAAGGAGTTACAAATAGATGCAGGATTTTAAAATCACTCGTGCCGTTTTACTTTCAAAATTTAGAAAGACCTGCAGCTCATATGCATCTTGTGCCCACATTCGATTCTTCTTGTGCTGTGCCTGCTGTGAGCTGTGCTTCTAGACCAGCACTGGGGTTCTAAAGCATCAGGGTCTATGAATGAACTGTCACCACATCTGTCCTAACCATCTGCTCATGCAGTGTGCACCTGCACTTGCTGATTAGACAAGAACAAGGGAGAGCGTCTTCTAATACTATTCTCCTTAGGGTCCACACTGAGATTTTTTTCACTTTTTTATTTGATAGAGCATTAGAGAGAGGGGGAAGAAAAAAGCATGAAACACAAGTCAGCAGACATATTCTAGTCCCGGGGCTCCCACTCACACCCCTCACCATGGACATACCTGCACTGTAGCACTTCTAAACCTTGGTTTCTCCATCTGTAATTACGTCTACCTTTTCACTATGTGAGAATAAAAGGAAACAATGAATGTAAAAGTGCCTTGTGAATATAAAATATGCAATTCTGCGTATGCCGTATGTTTTTATGTCATTGAGACTGAAGCATAAACTAAAGCTCATGGAGTGTAGGATTCTCCTAAAATATGGTGTTTGCCAGTTGATTGAAAGAAAAAAATCTGTATGTTTTCTACGGCTTCCATATGCTTAAATTATTTTCCATTTCGGTGAGTATAAAATCTGGATCAAAACATGCAGGAAAAGAGGATTTGGTAGGAATTGACAGGTCATGAACATTTTAAATATGTTTTTTAATCTTCCAAAATGTTTTAGTCTCTTCCAGTGGTGTGTAGGAGACACACAACCGTCTGCTACAGCCAGGGCAGGGAACAGAACGCTTAGATTAGGCACTACAGCGGAGACTGCAGCAAATACTGCATGAAATCATTCCAGATGGATATAAGTGCCCCTAATTAGTAGCAAACACTGTGCAAAGCATAGTAGAAGGAACAAGCCTCCTTCAGAATGCAGCTGAACTAGCACTGGTACGTAAGGTGAACTTTCAGTGATCGTAAATAAACACCAAAAAGCCTGTAAATGATAGCTACCATAAGACATTGGCACCCCAGTGCAGATGTAGAGAAAGATAGTGTCTAAACATGTGAAAAGGTATCAGAACAAGCTGGACATTTATAATAACAGGGGGGAAAAGTTATAACAGGGGGAAAAGGGGACCTGGGATAAGAAGAGGGGCGGAGAGGAGGAGGATGTGGAAGGGGAAGAGAGACAGGAAGAGAGATCCATAGAAGACCAGAATCCGGTGTAATTCATGGGAAGATTTCTATCTCTTCCTTAGTAAGGTAGGATTAGGAATGAAAAGATCATTGTAAATAGATCCATGTATCATTACAGTTTGGGAAAATTACTTCCTAAAGCTATGGCATATTGTACATAAGGCTCACCCTGAAATGTAGGTCATTTTTATTCTCAAAAAAAAAAAAAAAAGTTCACATTCACTGCACAAAGTTCTGAGTTAAATAATTTCTTCAAATGCTATTAAACAACTTTTAACATGGGTTTAATTCTAAGGAATACTAGCTCTATGAAACAGTAACAGTGACAACATCACAATTCTGTGCTTAAATAAATTAGAGGAGCATTGTTCTTTGATACAGGGTGTCTCTGAAATTGACATGAAGAGAGCCTAATGACTCTGCAGGGCAGACTAGAGGTCATGGTACTTCTAGTGGAGCTAAGGCTCCCTTGAAAAGTTTTTCTGGCAATTAAAATCAAGACAGAAGTGCCCTGAGGGGATAAATTTAGGCTGACAGCACAACTTATAGAATGGATGATTTCTGGAATCAGGTATACAAGATGACTGGTTGATGGTGGCAGATTGATAGGGGTGATGACAAAGTTTCAAGAGACTAATCATAGCCAAATAAAAAGGAACATTATATTAGTAGTTTAAGGTTATTAATCAATCATTTTCATAAAAGAAATTATAGTGGTTGATAACCTCATTAGTAATCAATATAATTCAAATTTATAAGAAATAACACTTTTATGTATTAAATTTATTCTTAAAAAATTTAAAGAGAATATGAAGCACTTAGAGAAAGAAGGTGAAACTAGAATGAAAGGTCATTTTTAAATACTACTATAAAGAAAACAAATGGGTATAACCCCCTTGGGAAATAATTTGACAATATATTTGACTATCTTAAGATTCTTATTACATTGTAATTCAGTGTTATCATTTCTTATGAATGAGCCTAAAAATAATATAAGAAAAAAAAAACAGGCAAGAAGTCATTCATTATTCAGTACTTTATAATAATAATAAAACGTGGAAAGCAACATAAATGTTTTCCAGAAGAGATGGCTAACTGAATAACCAGACATTCAACCCATGGCTAATTTGTCTCCTCATTGTTTCTCTTACATGTAGATTGCAATCTGAGACGCCAGGAGAGAACAAAAGCTGCTGGATTTCTTACCAAGAAAATGATCAAGATAATGATTCCAATGAAATGAATCTTTGCTTTCAATAAAAGACATTAGCCAAGAGAAGCCCCTTAAGACTTTGTATAATTGCTAGCCTGTGACAGATTAAAACAGACCAAATTTCTTGGGTAATTTTTTGAGCTAGCAGCATCAAAAGCACTCAGAATTTAGGATACTTTGGTGGCGGGGATTTATTGACGGTTTCTTCACTCAAGTCTCGACTCCAAAACCAGGAACTATACTTGGAGAGACAGGTTACTTGCAACTAACAGAAACAATGCTTGCTATGTTACAAGAAGTGTGTGTGTGTGTACATATGCACATTGCCTATGTCTGTCTGTCTGTCTGTCTATCTATCTATCTATCTATCTATCTACTATCTATCTATGTTGTGTTGTCAGCCTGAATTTACCCACTCTGGGCACTACTTCAGTCTTGACTTTAATTGTCAGAAAGGCTTTTCAAGGGAGCGGGAGCTCCACTAGGAGTACTAGGAAGTATAGCCTGCCCCTGAACACTCTTCAGGCTCTCTTTACATCTTATGTATATGAAGGAACTGCTGTACTCAAAGATTTTGGTAGGTATAGGATGGCTGGAAAACCAGTATTAGAAAATAGGTAGGACACTTAGCAGAAAGACAATACCAAGATTGCACTGCAGCTACTATTAATGGGCCCTCCAAAACATTCCCTAACCATTCAGAATTCTGGCAGAAAATGCATGGTTAAAGTTAGGTAGTATGATTGTGCAAGAAGACCACAATAGGGTCTGGTCTCCCTTAGCTCCTGTTAACAGATGGCCATGGAAGGAGGCACTAAGACTGCAACCAAAGGAAAATACCCCCAGATGGGAGAATAAAATGCTAAGAGCAAAGAGTATTGGTTGGAGGTTCTAAAGTCAGAAATTGACATTTGCTACCATCACCTCCAGAGCCATTTTGTACTCACCAGGGGCAATCACAAACACCACGAAATATACTATTCACAAAATCGTGTTCTTTATAACAGCAAGCTCGTCTCTTTTTTTTAGGGGTTCCCAGGTCACTCCCATCTGAGACTACCATCTACTAGATCACGCTTACAGGACTTGCCAGATAACTCCATTTAGGCTCTCTTTCTATCAGGTCTCACCTGCTTGTACTTAACTTATCTCTCCATGCCGTTTGGATTATTATCTCTGGCTTCTGCTGAGCTGCCTCACCAGCAAGACAGTAACTGAGTCTAGGACGCTACTGTCTCTTGAGAGGAGACACAGTTCTCTCATCCTTCTTCTCGAATTGGCTAGTGAATTCTCAATGTGATTTTTCTACTTTTATGTAGGATATCCAAAGCCGCCTCCTCTCACTGACGTCTGCTAACAATTCTGAAAATATCTGTGCAGAAAATTTCCCTAAAGAGATAAGATGTCTGGAATACCCAGATAGATAGATTGTGCCTCAATGTGCCTTAAAATTCTCCCCAATTCCAGGAACATTCACAGAGACGCTGCTGTATACCAGACTTTCTGATTACAGCTGGGATGTGAATGAGGCCTGCCACCTGCCTTCAAGGCACAATGCCTTGAGAAACACAGACACAGATTCAACAAGCTTTACTATGGATATGGTAAATGCTAGTTATTGATATCAGCTAGGTCTTATGGAATCCAGAGGAGGGAGAATTGGCATTTCTGAGGGGCTGGGAAAGTGTCTCAAAAATTAATATTTACATTTTACATAGAAAGTTGCAGTGGCTCTCTCTCTCTCTCTCACACACACACACACACACACACACACACACACGCACACACAGAAGCATACATAATCCAATTATAACCTAATTGATGTCTAACCTTGCTTGAGCAAGCAGGAAGGCTGGACCTTTAGCTCAGGCTAGTGCTGAAGCTGTAACTAAGCATGGGCTAGAGAGAACGAGAAGGAAATTTAGAAAAATGTGCAGCCTGGATAGCAGTGGCTGAGGGAATAAAAAGTTATCTGAAATGTGCAGTTTGATTAGGGAAAAAGAATGTGAAGAGGGGAAACACTTTGGGGAACAGTAGAAGGAAGGAATAGCCTTTTAGGATGATGGACAGTCTGCCTGAAAGATTTTTAAAAATTAAAATCTAAAGAGTCCAAATCATTTATTTCTTCTTTCCTTGTTCCTTTAAATGTCCCTGATGTGCCCATCTGGCACAGGCTGTGGGGGATAGCAGGTGCAATGTGGCTCAATACTTTGTCCCTGGGATTATCCAAAGCCACCTTCTGCTGCCACCAGCTCTCATTTTCCTCTTGGATGACTCTTTAATAGGTTCCCCTCATTCACACTATGTGTCTTCACCATACTTTTCTAACAATTCTCTTGGGCCTGTGGAATGATGTCTATTATTTCTAGATTTCTTTTTAACCGTTCTTTATATTCTTTTTTTTATAAATTGTCATAAACATGTTTAAATTTTAAAAATCATTTTTTACTAAATATTTGCTATAGGCAAATTGACCAGGCCAGGGGTTTGTACATACACTTTTATTTTATTTTTATTAAAATTTCTCCATAAATATTTAAGGTAGATTAATTTAAGCAGATGATTCTACTTTAGAAATGGGAAGAAATGTTTAAGTATTAACAAAAACAAAAAAGTACAAAAACAGTGGTTAATAGAGTCTATCCTAAGATTCCTCTGCTACTGAACTCCTGGGCATTTTGACAATCTCATTTCCAAATTAATCTGTGTATTGCTCAAGTGCTTGGATTATACTTCTGCCATTTCCTCAATAGTCTACACTCCTGCACTGATTGAAATTCTACACAACCTGGGGGCACCTGGGTGGCTCAGATGGTTGGGTGTCTGCCTTCAGCTCAGGCCCTGGTCTCAGCGTTCTGGGATGGAGCCCCGTGTTGGGCTCCCAGCTCAGTGGGAAGTCTGCATCTGCATCTCCCTCTGCCTCTGCCTTTCCTGCTGGTGCTCTCTCTCTCTGTCAAATGAATAAATAGACCATTAAAAAAAATATATTCTACAGAAGCTAACACAAACATTGCCACTTCTATGAAGCCTTCCTGGATTTCCAAAGACCTCCAAAAACTTTGCCATTTTTATCATGTGACCTATTACGCTGACAGACACATCTTGCTTCCCATCTGCAATGTTATGTCTGTAAAGCGAGGAAGAAGCTTCCTTTTGCTCCAGTCCCATCTGCATGTAGCACAGTACTTTGCACTCAATATTTGATAAGCATTTTCTATCACATCTCCTCTTTCAAACAGACTTTACAGGGAAAAAATGTGGCTTACATATGATACTAAATGAATCATTAAATTTGGCAGATGTCACTTTGCTTCTAAAAGAAACTCTTGAACAGTTTCCCTTTAGAACATCTTATTCCGGGCTGGTTGTCATGGCCAACAGAATAATAAGATAGCTACTATGGACTTCAACAAGAAATATGTCTACTTCCCTTCCTTGACGGGGCAGTTATACAGAGAATTAGCCCCCACGAAAATGCGTAACATCCTGTGAACGAGATATCGTGAGGAGGGCTTTCCTGAGAGTCTTATGGGGATCTTGGGGGAGAAAAGAAGATGAAGGGATGTTTATACTTAAGGTGGATTAAATTATTCTGGAAATGAGAAAGAAAGGGTAAGTGTTAAAAACAGTCATTTACTAAGCACTTTTCAAATTCTGGGAATTTTGCTAAGCATCTAATACCAGTTTTCAGATGACATTACCTTACAGGGGCTAACCCAAATTTCTGAGGTCACAAAAGTATGTGGCAAAGCTGCGGTTCAGACTCAACTTGTTCTGACCACAAAGACCTTGCTTTTTACCATCATTCTATAATCTAACCTTAGCATTCTGCGTCACATCTACTGGCGAAAGAACGGGACACCTTTAAGGAATAGGTAGGTGTGGACTAAGTGCTGTATTCAAATTCTTGTCCCACTGGTATCCAGCTTGGGAGTCTCACTAAATCTACCATTCTCCGAACATCCAACTTTCAAAATTCAGTGAACATCTGTTGTTTCCTTATCCCACATCCAGCTCTCTTTCTTGTGGAAACAGCCCTGATTTTGGACCAAGGTCCACATCTTTGTGACAGTCCTTCTCCCTATCTTGAGAAGTGCTACTTGTGAACCAGCATAAGCCAGTTCACTGGCCTCACAGCTCTGGTCAGAATGATAGGTCAGGAGCAAAAGGCTTCCCTGAGCGTGAATCTCCAGGCTTGTACTCAGCATGGTGATTGCTCTTTTCCACTAATATTGAATGTGGAAGAACTGATTGCCCACGTTCCTAGCCAACAGCTGGTCTAAGAATGGAGTCACCACACAAAAAGCTGCGCCCAGAAAAGGAGAGAGAGAAACCAGTCCCAGCAAGACCACGGAGCCCTGTAGGTCTAGCTGAGCCACAAGACAAATCAGTTATCTGAAGCTGACTATCACAGCCTTACTTTATTTTTCTTTTTGGATCTTAATTTTCTGTCACAACCAAAAACAATGTAAATATGTAAGTATATACGTATACATAATCTCTTGGAGCTCAAAATTCATTTCCTTGTTATGAAAATTTTTACAGCATACCTGCTTTTTGTTATACATATCTCCATGTGAAAAATCCACATTCTTCATGAAGATATAATCAAGTTGACTTTGTAGGTACTTCAAACACGTATACCAAGCTGAGCGCAATGCCCAGCACATGGTAAGTGCATTATGGTAGTACTTTTACCGTGATTATGGAATGAACATTTGAAAAATCATTGTACTTTTACCGTGATTATGGAATGAACATTTGAAAAATCATTGATTCTCTTTCTTAATTACAATATACAGGAATACAAGTTAGAAAATTAGTGAGTCTTTCCTGACTTCAGCTCCCTCTAAATTACCTATTACATAGTAACATTTTTTAACTAAAATAAATTCTCATTTTTTTTAAACATTCTTCCTTTCTCTCTCTCTCTTTTTAAAGATTTTATTTATTTATTTGACAGAGAGAGAGAGAGATAGACAGAGACAGAGACAGAGAGAGAGAGAGAGAGAGAGAGAGAACACTCACAAGCAGGAGGAGCAGCAGGGAGAGGGAGAAGCAGGCTCCCTGAGGATCAGGGTGCCTGACGTGGGTCTCCATCCCAAGACCCTGGGATCATGA